>NW_024581137.1:1450259-1552199 GCF_017639235.1 Corvus kubaryi | reverse complement strand
CCGGGGAGTCGCGGCCGGGACATGGCGGCGGCCGCTCGGCGGCTGCGGCGGCGTCCCTGGGCCCTGCTGTGCCTGGCTGTGGCCGCGCTGCTCTGCCCCGCGGCGGGCGGTGAGTGCGCGCGGGGCCGGGGTGGGGCGGGAGCGGAGGGAGGCGGCGGGCGCGGCGGTAGCGCCCGGGGTGGGGGTGTGGGGGTGGCTGAGGAGAGCGGCGGGGGGTGGCGGGTCCCCGCCGGTTCCTTTCAACAACATGGCGGAGGGGCCGGCTGGGGCGGAGTCACCTCCCCCCCCCATCCCCGGTGTCCGAGCCCGGCGGGGACCGCTCGGCCCTTTGTTGGCCGAGCGCGGCGGCAGCTCCGCGGGAGGGGCGGTGGGGAGGGCTCCCTTTGGCCCCCGCCGCTACTTCCTCGCCCCCGCCGAGCAGCGCTTCGGGCGGTGTCTGCCCGGGGTAACTTTGTGTCCCGATGTCTTCCCGGGCGGGTGCGTGTCGCCGTGGCTCGCGAAGGCAACTTAGTTACCGCTACCGGAGCTCCCCCGTCTATCCGTCCGCCCCTCCCTGCGGAGCCCCTGAGAGCCCCCCGGCTCCCGGGCGGGGTGCGCCGGTAGCGGGAGGAGCGGCAGCCCCCGGGCCGCGGCAGGGCGCTCGCAGCGGTGCCGCCGGGAGGAGCGGCCGGTACAGAGACGTGTTGAATGTCCCACGTCGCGGAGGTGACATGGGGCTGGCCCCGCTCCGCTGCACGCCACAGCACCGTGTGCTGCTGTCGCGGTGGTGGGGGGACAGGTGAACTTTCGGTCCAACACCCCCTCGCCTCTGTGCTTCATGGGGACCGAGCCGTGTGGAAATGAAATCTTTGGGTGCATATTTATACAGTGAAACGGTTTTGTTTCTCCAGCCTTCTGTACCTGTGCTTTTTTGCCAGAGAGGTTTGATATCAGAGCTGTACTGTTGCAGAGCTAGTGCATGAAACAAGAGCGCTTAACAGCATTCATAAATGCAAGATCTGGGTAGTTTTCTTTTTTCCTTTTTGGGTTTGGTTATTTTTTGGTTTTTTTTTTTTTTTTTTTTTTAATGTGCATGTTGTTCTGTGGTTAGCAGTTTGGGACATACGGCCTAATGCGGTATACAGGTGTTGCCCTACCCGAATTGATGTGGGCTTCAGTTTCATCTGTACTAAGTTTGATGTTGAAATCTGCATTTTATAATCAGTTCACTTCTTAAATTCTTCTGTAGCTGGATTGCATATTGCTTTGGATTTTAAAGAGGAAGTGGAGAAGCACAACTTCTTCAGTTACAGCTTTGAGACATCCCTCAGTCTGGATCTATACCATGCTGTTCATAATTCAATCTCAAATGGTACTCATGCTGAAAAAGAAAAGTTACTTAAATTATTTTAAAATATTTAAGTTTAAAAAATTGAAGTTACTTAAAGCATAACTTGCTGTACTAAAATGTGGTGTTAATCACCCATACTCTTATTGAAGATGATAGAAGTTCTCTGATGTGCAAACAGTGAAATAAGCTTAAGTTACCCATGGGTTGTTCTTGTGTTCTTGAAAAGGTGCAGCAGACTTTAATAATTTAAAGCTTTCTTACGTAACACAATCAATTTAGATGTTAAAGGAAGTTTTAGCTCAATTTGAACTTTTTCCCTTTTAATGCCTCTCATCAATCAACAGTTTCCCTGTTTTCATGACTTAATCTGAGGCATGAAATTAAGGTCTAAAAGCTTTGTGTAAAAACAAGGCAACAGACTTCCATACAAAACCTTATGGATGGAAGGTGGTGTGCTACCTTTTGATTTAAAAAAAAGAGAAATCCTCTCTGTTCAACGGAATGAGAAATCCAGGGTTCCAGATCCATAACTCTTCCAGAGGCCGTGGTATGGGTAAGGCAGTTAATTTGCCTGAACTTTGTGGTCTAAGTTGATGAAGTAGTTTGAGGTATGATTTGGCTACTGGTACTTAGTGTTCTTGTTGGGGGTTGACAGAAGTTGGGCATTTTCTGATTGCCTCTGCTGGGGCTGTTCTGCAATGTGCTGATGTTACTGTGTGGATGAGTCGTCTTGTGATATGGTTTATATGGAGATCAGGCATGTAATGAATCCCAGCAGCTAGCTGAACAGTAGAACAGCCCTAATTTGTAAGACAGAGTCTGAAAATAAGCTTTCTGTTTTTCACTGTGTAGGCCATAGTCTTTAGTGTTCCGAAGTTCTGGGGAGTCACCACTTGGAAACTCTTGTATTCAGACGGTTGCTTCTTACTGGAAATAAAGATAGCAATCTGATTAATATGGTGGAATTAATTTAAAAGTACAAGTAAAGATCTTCCTGTTTTCATAATGCTAGTAAAATTATTATCTGGGCTTTTAATTTTAGCTTTCTTCTGTTAGTTTCGGTTTTTTAAAGCACACGCTTCTACCAAAGATAGCAGAAACAAATTGTTACTGTAACAGCTCTAAGAGGCATGAACGTATCTCTGGGTAGTGTTTTGGATAGAGGGCAAGAAAACGCAAAGTTCCATTTGGCACCTACACTGCAGAGAATATAATATCACTTTTTTGAAGCTGGGATTTTACACAAGGTTTTATCGTTACTTGCAAGTTGAAGGTAGGGACTTAATAAAGTAGTTTGCCTCTTTTCTTGAGTGGAAGTTTTGCTTAAGATGGATGAAATGTACGTGAAAGTTTTCCTGAAAACTTGATACCCAGTGCTGTTTCTTTACAACAGTGAAGCTTAATTAGAGCCTTTGTGAGAAGAATGTGTTAGTGAAGGTCATGAACTATTGTGGTTTTAAAAACTGTACCTATGTCCCAGATATTTTAAGACCTAAACCTTTTTGTATCTTGAGCTAAAAGAGTTCAGAGATGAGTCAAGTGTATTGTTTGAAGGGATTGTCTGAATTACAGACTCAGAAGCTGACATTTGCTCTGTTATGTATTATGCTTTTTTTCCTTTGGCAAATTTTATTGGACAAGGAAAAAAACTACCAGTGAGCATTACAGGCCTCTTGCTCATCTCCCCAAAAATCTGTTATTGTCTCTTGTACATCACAGCCTTCCTCCTTTATCCCTTGAACCTTTGCATCTTGTGGAACCAAGAGTTGTGCTTGTTCTTCTGATGAAGTTCTACTTATTGGTGAAATTTTTGTTTCAAAAATTGTATTTTCCATGGAGAAAGGGTTATAATATCACAAGAGAAATATCTTTTTCAGCAAAATGTTGCTTTTTGGAGGCTGAGACTATTTGTCTTTTTAAAATTTGTAAAGCAAAGACGTATTATTAAATAAAGTATTATTAATACAAAATTGTTAATCGTTTGTAGTAAGATGTGAGTTTGAGGTTTTTTAGAGCATGTCAAAAGTTTTAACTTCTGTACTGCTCCTTGGAAGATGATGTCTCACCTTACAATTTCCAACTAAAAATTTTTTGGCCAAAGGTGGTGTTCTGTGCTAAACTGTCTGGTTGAAGTAATGATGCAGGATGTTAACAAATGTTACATAGTGATTCATAGCATTTTATGTAACTAAAAAAACAGTCTTTCTGCAATTTTCTTTCTTCAGAAAGACAGCAGATACAAAAAAAATTGTTTCAGTAGGTAACAGTCTGGTTTTGATACAGACTTGTAAAAATTAAGTGGCTAGAGTGTACTTAATTCTCTGTTCATATTTTGTATATAGTATTAATATCTGGGCTCCTGGGAACCAGCTAATTTTAAGTCTTGTCAAGCTGCATAGTTTCAGGGTCTCATTTATGCTTCCAGATTGCTTTACCCTCACTGGGGGCTTTCCAGACTACAGCACTCATGCAAGAGAGACTTGGTAAAGGGAAAGCAAAACTGTCAAACTCAGAGTCTGAGCAATTACACTAGTAATGATATTCAACACAAAAGGTAATCTTGTGATATGAGATATGAGAAATATGCTGTTGATAACTTGTATGACATGATAATGGCATCATGCACACACCCCCAGTTTCACAACAGCATTGTCTCACTGTTTCTGTTAGGGTAGTCAGTCTCAAAAAGCAGGAATGACTATATAGAATGGTAACGGCGCAGTGACAAAATGCAATACACAAGGAACTAGATTGCTATGTTGACCCAATTTCTGCTCTTGGCTATGTCCCTGGTTGTCTGTATGACTTTCAGTGCATTTGTTTAGCTGTTTGTACTGTTGTTTCCCCAGCCTTGTATCACTTAAGCGTGAACTTTCATAGTTGGTAGTGGAGCTTCATGCTAGTGGTTCCATCCAAAAACTGTTGTAATAATTTAAGAAACAAGCAAATGAAAAACAAACAAAAAAACCAGTTCTCTGCCATGGACAGACTTGATTGAAAACTTTTTTTCTCTTGAATAGTTTTGAAAGTACTTTCTGTGGTAGTAGATTTAAATGGCGTTTACCAAATGCATTGAGATGTATTTTACCTGAAAGATTACTGGCTCTGGAAGATCAGCTTACACCAGAGTTGTTAATTTCTCATCCCTTTCTGTTATCAACCCATTCTAGAAATGTATGTATTCATTAAAGTGAACTTGGAGATCTGACTGGTTTCTGTCTGAGTTTTTTTAAATTACTGTAACACTTCTTTGAGAAGAACAGAGACTAGTTGGACAAAAAGCAAAAATTTCTGTCTCCAAGAGGACAACAGTATGGGGTTGCTGAATTAGTTTACCTGTTAATAAAACATGGAAATTCTACTGTTACCTGCTCAAGTTGGAAGGCATGAAGAACTGTTAAGTGGCCAGAGTAGGAAGGGGGGCTAAAGCATTTTTAAAGAGTTGGTTTTTTTGAGTGCGTCCCCACTAGAGAGCAGCAAAAACCTGCATTCCTAGAAGCTTTGCTATTCAGCTGATTACGCATTGTTTTCCCCTCTTATCAAAGGGGGAGAGTAGCTTCAGAAGGAAGTAGTGATTTATTTGTGCCGAGGAAATCATTCTGTTGTGTGTGACAGTAAACTGTGCCTTGGAAGGAGACGAGAAGATAGCGGCATCAAACCAGAACAAAAGTGTAAATTGTATCAAATTGCACTAAGTGGAAATTCTGTAGCAAAAGAGAGGTGGGAGCAAAGTGAATGAGGAAGATGGGGCACAAAATGCTTTATTTAGTCATGGTTGGAACAGTGTGTTTCTACAGCTTCACAAGACCAGGAAGATGAATAAGTGTAACAAGGTCAACCCAAACGTAATTTTTCACTTCAAATAACTTGGCCTCTGCACAGTACCTCAATGTAAATATATCTCACTGAATATCTGTGTCTTGCTGTAGGCATTCAGATTCATGTGCAGTTGTGATGAGCCCCAATTACTGTTTAAATAGAAAAAAAAAGTCATGGATGAAACAAGGGAAATAAAGGTGTACTCATTTAAAAAGTTGAAAGAAAGTGTGTGTAAATATTTTAGGAATTTTAAAAATTGTTTAAATAGATTAAGAAATAATTTGTTCAGGTGTAAATTACCAAAGGCACAGCAACAGGAAAATAAATGTTAAATGTTCTTGTAGTTAAACACTGGATAATAAGACTTTCCTTACTTCACTGATGAGGCAGGGAGAGACGTGAGTGGGAAATTGCATCTTCAAAAGATGCGCTGTTAGGGTTTACATTCCTGAATGCCAGTTCTCATTTCATCTACCTTCTAATCGTTTTTTTCAATAATCTTCATAGTAAAAAAATAATTTTGTAATCCTATTTGTAGGGTTTTTTCCTCCCTTTTTCTGACTTCTCTGTGTGCTGGTGAATCTCTCTGAAACAGGGTTATCTTTCTATAATGGATCCTAAGAATTTTATCAAATCTTTTCAGTCACAGTAGAAGATTTGCAATGATTTGGTTTGATTCAAAATCTTGGGGGAAGGGGTGTTTTAAGAGAATGTTTCTCAGAAGTCAAACTTTGAGATGACATGCGTATATGTATTTGAGATCAGATTGCTGTTTATTTAAATCCATGATAGAGAGGGGTGTATAATCCAAGGCAATTCATGTAGTTATATTAAACTTGTGAATTTAAGTGAAATGTCAAATTTCAGATTTTGAGAACCTTTTGTTTGCCACCTGTTAATCCTCCTCCTTTTGGTGTGAGTTTTGTATGTAGCTTTGAAAGAGACTTTTTTATGGCTCAGGACATTTTTTGGTCTTTGATCATAAATGTTTAAGATTTTAAATTTGTCAAAGTTTCTGTGCTTTAATGTTTCTGTGTGCACATACACAAGTTCTAGGCCAGCTTTTGCTCTTCACAGTTGAACAAGTGGACTCAGGGTGTATTGATACTTTCATTGTTGCCACTGCACCATTTTCTGCATGTCTTTGGTGCTGTAAATGCAGGAAGGAGTGGAGAAAGAAATTAGAAGTAGTAGTCTTCCTTCTCCAAGAACTTCTGCAATGTAAAGAATGAAACCCGATCATCTTACGGGTGATTAGCCTGTCATTCTTGTTTCCCTCCCCATGCCTTCTCCTTTACTACTGCAATTGATAGCTTTAGTAAATCACCACCTTGAGTAATGTAAGACAGTGTTTTCCTGTGGCTTCATAAGTAACAAGTCTAAACCACATTCTGCTTCTGCAAAAGGGTCATGCAGGGTTTGGTTTTTAATGAAGATTAAGCTGGTTTTTTCCCTTTTGGCATAAAATGGAAACCATCAAGTAATGCATAACATAATAATCTTGGGTAACCAACACCATCCTTGTTTGTCACTTACTAAAGCTATACCTGTGGTTATTGTCAAAAAAAAAATGGCAGTATTTGTATTTGGTTTGAAAATAGCAGACTTGCATGCTCTAGGTGATACAATGTTTTAAAAGTCTAGATCTTTCGTAGGAGGAGCTGTAGTGGTGGTGCTTTACCTGGAGGAACGCCTAGGATTTTAGCCTTTGACTTTTAATACATTATTGTGTAAGGAGAGATGACTTAAGCTCTAAATTTGACTTTCTTCTGCTCATCTCCCAGTTTTTTTGTCCCACTAAAAAGCCTTGTAGTGTAGTTTTTTTAGTGTTGCAGTTCTGTGTCTGTATAACCAAAAAGGCCTCCTAACATTTTGAATTTGTATTTCTTTAGTCATTCGAATTGTTACAACTCAGAACATGTACCAATACTGACATTAATGTTTTTTTCTCAATATAGAATTGGAGTGTTACTGCCAGCTATGTACAAAAGACAACTTTACGTGTGTGACAGATGGAGTATGTTTTGCCTCAGTAACACGAACTGCAGACAAAATAATGCGCAATAGCATGTGTATAGCAGAAATTGATCTGATTCCTCGAGACAGGCCGTTTGTTTGTTCCCCCTCCACCAGAGATGGAGTCCATACTGTGTCTCATTGCTGTAACACACCTCTCTGCAATAAAGTAGAACTTCCAATTCCAACACCAGGTGAGGGGGGTTGGGTTTTTTGCTTTTTTTGTTTGATTGATTGATTTTGTTGGTTTTTTGGTTTTTGGGGTTTTTTTATTTCAAACAAAATTCTGTAAGAGTGGAAGTTGTAGGTAAATTTGAAGGCCTAAAGTACACCTTAGATTCTGCAAAGACAATTTCATTATATTAGAACAAGAGTTGTAATCTTCTGGATAGGGATGTTAGGGACAGTTTTGAAGACTTAAATGAAAAGTGTAAGTAAGTACGTTGCTTTTGTCCTTTGTAGTAGTTACGTTGATTCTTGAAAAAGTTACTGTGCAAAAGTTTTAACAAATACATTGAAACAATTTGAATATCGCTGTAGGATACTGGAAGTTTGATAGTGTAAAAGGAAATGAATGGGTTTACCATTTTCTTTTATTTTAACTCTCAGGCCCTACTCCAGGAAAACCAGCTTCTAACCTAGGACCTGTGGAACTGGCTGCTGTTATTGCTGGACCTGTCTGCTTTGTCTGCATTTCACTGATGTTGATTCTATATCTTTGTCATAATCGTACTGTAATTCATCATCGTGTGCCAAGTGAAGAAGACCCTTCATTGGATCGTCCCTTTATATCAGAAGGAACTACTTTAAAGGATTTAATTTATGATATGACAACTTCAGGCTCTGGGTCAGGTAATGTGATGCTTCTAGTAGTAATTACTCAGTGCTTAAGAGCCTTGTAAGACATTATTTTTTTTTAATATTGTCAAATCTACTTAAACTTATAATTAACTGGAGAAAATACTAGAAAAGCAACTTCCATGTACATTCAGCCAACATCAGTGAAGATTCAATGTATGGAAATAAGTGAAATAAAAGAAACACTGAATTGTTGCTGCCATTCCTTATCCTTCTCAGAGTAGCCTGATATATATAAATTATATAATGCAGGGAATATCACAGTCATCTATTGCAAATGTTTTGTGTCCTATAAGGCTGTCATTTACCTTTTTGTTCTGTGCAACCTATCTAAACTACCATCTTCTGTGGTTTTTAGATAATTTTGTCAAGGGTATTTTTTAGCTTTAAATTGAAGCTTAATTTATAGATGTAGCTATTGGTGTATGAAAATATTCTGAGGTCTGAGTTAATATTTCAGCCAGTTCTTTCCTTACAGAAGATATTTTTCAGTTGCAAATAGCCATTTCTGTGTATAGAATGGACGCAGTATGCAGACCAGGTCTGATGAATGTCTATCCCTTGATTTCATGCTTTTTTGTTTTAATTCTGACTTGAAGAGGTGTTGCTTTGGAAAGATGAGGCATTGGTCTGTTCACTGCATACAGTCACTGCTATTGTAACTCTCACCATTAACTGCTTGTAGGATTATGGTGGTCTGTGTCATAAAAATGTAGTTTAATAGGTGTTAGGCGATGATGTGCTAGGTAAATCATTACATAAATTAATTGATCTCTGGTCCATGTTAAGGAGAGAGACATCAAATTTTTTACCAGCCTTCTACTATATAAAAAGTTTAAATAATTTAATACTGAAAATTATTCCTATACCTTGCAAACATGTGTTGAAACATCCATGCCCTTTCAGAACACTTTCTGCAAAGAAATACTGGTGTTAGATTGTCAACTGCTGAATCCTTTATTTTCCCAGAACTGGAAAAAATTAAAACAACAAAACCCAAGCATCTAGGTTGTGTTTCTTTCCCAAGGGCAGTAACTGGTAAAACTGTTTAGAGTCTATTGCTTTGTCAAATGAAATTAATGTAACTTGCCGAACATGTTTAAAATCTAGATCAAAAATTCATATTTAGTCATATCCTCCCTAAAGAAGGTGAGCTTGCACTAGGGTGTGTAGGTTTCAGGTGAGAAAGCTTTTGTGTGTCCAAATAAGATTTGATCCTCATAAGGGTAAGTTGTTCTCTGGTTAGAACTGGAGTTTTAGTAATTTGTGTTTATCTCAATTTTCTCATTTACTAACAGGAGTAACTAAGTCAAATAATGAAAGTGATTAATAGAACTTCCAATATATTGGGCTAGAGCTTGATAAATGCACATTCTGGACTTAGGCCTCCAGTTATGTTTGTTTTTAGGAGGGGTATGCAGAAGTCAGAGATATAGATAATATGGAGGAGTCAGAGATTTAAGTATCTTGGAATGTGTAAAGATTTGCTATATATGATTGTTACACTATTAGAAGTGTAAAACTCTCTACTTAATGTCTGCAGATCTAGACTTTTCCTAAGGAAGGCTGAAAAAATTCTAATAAAAATTCAAACTTAGTTGTCAAATGGTCTTTTCATTCATTATCAGGAATATTCTTTCATTTTTCTTCTGGCCTTCTACATGTGGTGCTTCTGAACCTCTCTTTATGTCTGAAAACTCTGGAAGTACTCCTTCAAAATAAGCTCTTGAAAAGCAGAGAATCCAAGTTAGAAGAAACTTATGATTCTTCCCCCGGAGCAAATGGCTAGAAACTACTGACTCTTCCCTTGACTATTTGCAAATTACTCTTTAAGTAAGAGGAGCATGCTAGGGAATTGCTAAACTTTCACAACTGAATTCGGAGCACTTAGGCTTGTCTACACTCCCAGAGCACCTGACCTACTTGAACATTGGCAACTGGTGAGTGCATTCAAGGAACAAAACCAACAGATATGGTTGAATTTGGCTTATCCCTAAGGAAGCCTCTTCACTAATTTCCTTTTATGCTTGAAAGGCTGTAAAACAAGCCTGAATGTTTCCTTAAAAGGGATCTTTTAGCTTCAGCTGCAGTGAGTTCCATGTTGTTGAGCTGTTTGTAAGACAAGTATTAGCCTTATTTAGTGTTCTCTACTTCACTTGGATTATGAGAGTGAAATAGAAGATGCTTCAGGTACTTACTTTCTGTACTGTTGGCAGTGTATTTGCAATGACTTGTGTCACTTTGTCTCAAAATTAGTCAGTCAATGACTATACAAATTTACAGTGCCCTAGCACCTGAATTGATAATTTTTGTGTGTTCTGAAGTATGCCTGCAGCATTTGAATCTCATTGAAGTGTGTATTTTATTCCAGACTTTGGGTATGGCACATTTAAAGTTGAGAAGACTGTACCTTTCTGGAATAAGCTGGGGGTACAGAAAAGGGTCTCCAAAGGGAGAAAAGTCAAGAGCTGTGAGTTAAAACAGTGCTTAACCCTGTCAGAAACGGAACTGTGTTAAAGGGATGGTGTTGGGACGAGAGGTTGCAAAAACACAATGGAAATGTACAGCACAGGCAAAATAATCCAGACCCAAGAGGCACAGCTAAGGAAGTGTTTAGTTTGGTGACCCAAAGGCCATGTTCTGCTCTTAAACTCATGCTGAGGGACCAGAAGAGCTCATAGTAAAATAGAAAGGATTCTACCAATTTTGTTAATTCAGTGTTCTCTGGTGAGAACTGTATAAAACAGAGAAATAATCAAAACTCTAAAAATGAGCTTCCTATTCAGACCAAAAGGGAGTAGGATTCATTTACTGCAATGGTGAGTAGTAAGCTGCTATTAATTACTCGGTCTTGACTTACGTTAGTGTTGCTATGTTGTTCCATGACGAACAAGACCTGAAACAAGGAGATACTCCATGAAAGGAATTAATGAAACATCTAAAATAGATCCTTCTGGTGAAGCTACAGCTTCTAAGAGAAGGATTTCAAAGTCTCTTGGAGCTGAGAATGATTTTCAGATCATGATGCAAATCTCTAAATATCAACTACATATTGTATAGACAGATGGGGACGCCCATCTGTTACTGTCTTAACTCACAAATGACGAAGTCACTTAGTTACGAGGGTGTAGGAAGAATTGCCTACAACGGGGGAGAAGCTTTGGATTGTACTGGTAGGCAACTTCCAGCAGGAACTTAAGCTATTTAGAAATCCAAAGGGTCACAGAAATCAATGCAAAGTTGAATCAATTGAAGTGAATGTAAAGCTCCTTAAAAACTATTTTGCAATTCATACAAGCTTGAAGGGAATGAGATTTTTCATTGCAATTCATGGAATTCTTTTTTTTATTACTCATCAGAGGAAGTAGTCTGGGCAGAGACTTGTGAACAAGAACAAAATTTTAGCAGCTGCTTTCGTTGCTCTAGAACTTAATTCCTGAATT
Organism: Corvus kubaryi; assembly: GCF_017639235.1. NCBI lineage: Eukaryota > Metazoa > Chordata > Aves > Passeriformes > Corvidae > Corvus > Corvus kubaryi. The sequence goes on along the minus strand of NW_024581137.1, from coordinate 1,540,733 downwards.
ACCCGTTTTAGTTACAAACTCCTTATGCGTTGGAAAGTCACTAAACTAATCAGAGTATGCTTAAGATATGGAAGAAAAAATGAACTTTCTTCTTATGTTAGACTTTAAGAAGGCTTGAGGATACTTTATGGTATATGAAAACAATGATGAAGGTTTCAGGAATAAATCGGATGACCATGGCTAAATACAAGGTGTTAAACACTGAGCTGCTGCTGAATTTAATATGGGCTCAAATTTTCTTATTCTCCTGATCGGCAAAATGGCTATCATCTTTCTTCATGCACAGTTAAAAGAAGGTGTAGCCAAGAACTTGGAGTACAGCTGTGCCCAATGTGTTTGTGAAAGGCTGAGGCTGTAGCTGTCTCCTGTGAGATGCTTTTCAGGCAGTTTGGTTTACAGTACAGCAGTTGCTCAAGTTCCCGGTGACACAGGGCTGTGTTTCTTCTATAGCAAAATGAGGAAATTGCTCAGTTGCAACAGAAAGTAATGAATTGCTGTGAATGCAAGATAAGTATGGATTCCAATCTTCTGGGTGCAGCAGTAGTAAGAGAAAGGTCGGTTTCAGACAAACAGAAGCAAGTTGAATCTTGTAAATATTGTAAATATAAATATTGGAGTAAGTGGATAGATCACAGTAGGGTTTTTATCCTACAGTGGCATCTTAATGTGATGAATGGGAGTTTGTAATATGAAATTGAAATGCTTTCTGTCTAGAAGGTTTAGAGCTTATTATATGTGTAGCAGTTAGTTGATATCCTTGGACATATATTTTAAACAAGGAGAGATATCTATAGAAAGTGCAGCAAGTTGAGAGCAGTGGATCTGAAAGTGAGAATGTACAAACAGTATTCTCATACAACTGTATGGCCTATCACCCATTTCAGGTACACAAAATACACAAAATGTATTTGGCATTTGCCTATAGATTTTGCAGTAGTGCATAAATTCTAAGGAAGAAACTCTCTCACCAATGAAGTCAAATTTTACCTTTTCAGGGTTGAGTTTGGTCCTGTGGTTGTTCTAATCTGGCCTCTTCTGCATTTCAGAAGTCTGTCCATAAAGAATGCAGGTTAGGCTTCATGGCAGAGCCTCTATAGTTTGGGCATGCAGCACAATTCCCCTGAGGACTATTACAGCAAAAGTTTTAACTTTCTCAGGAGAAATATTACAGCACCTGACAATGATTAAATTGCTGGTATGGTGTACATTTTTTTTTTCCTTCTTGTCTTCATGTAAGTATGTTGTCAGCATAGACCATGCAGAAAATTCCTGTAAGGCTAGCATTTTTGAGGAGCTCTTCTGAACACTGCAGTGTTTTAATTTCCTCTTCTCAGACTGAGACATGAGCATGGCAACGCTGCCAACCAGATCAGATGTCCTTCTAGTGCTGTTGTTAGCGAAGAATATCCAGAGGTGGACAAGAATTAGTTATTTGAGCTATTAGTGGGATTTATTTTCTATAATATAAGGAAATGCAGGTGTTCTATCAGCTATTGGAACAATGGTTATAGAGTAATAGATTACTTTGTAAAATGTTTGGTTTAAGTGAAATAATCCTATACCAAAAGAGCTTATTGTAAGCAGATAACCTGGCTGATGGTCTCATCCTGCAGTGTAGTATCAGTGTGGAATCCAATGACAAGCCCTGAAGTTACAACAGGAAAGATTGAAAATAAACAAAACCCCAGCCTGGCTGAGGGATGCCAGTGCTGCTTGTATAAAATTACTGAAGTGTATTAGGAGGTGCTCTGTGTTGAAAGCATGTAAGTGTTTCAAAGCTGTAAAACCTTCATGAATGTAAACATTTTTCTCAATTATAATTACAGTGAGGTGAACAAGAATGGCCTGTAAAATGGGAAGCTTGCATTACAAGGATGTTTTCCTATTTTACAGTGACTCGGGGTTACTAAGAAGCTATCAGCACACTTGGGCATGAGTGTGGATTTTCAGCAGTCGGTGTTGCTGATAAGTGTGGTTTAACTTTAACGTAGAAATGGACTATCTAGTGATTAATCTAGTAAATTAATCAGTAGCAAAAGTGCTCTTAAACTGCTTTGCTAAGGGCAGATCATTTTTCCAAAAATAAAAAAAAAACCAACAACCAAACCCCAAACAAACAAGCAAGCAAAAACCCCCCTAAACCTGGTCCTGACTGCCTCATCATTGTTTCTTTTTTTCATTTAAATAGGATTTTATGGATCAGCAAGTGAACATTGTTAACTGAAAGGAAGTGTGTGTTGTGCTTTTAACTACTGTAGAGGTAGTTTGTGGCATATCCTTGAGTACTTGTTATGCTGGCTCTTTAAGGGTGAAGGCAGAATCTTGCCTATGTGCTTGCCAGCAGTTCTCAACAAGAAGTTAAAATCTTAGAGAGTAGGTGCATTCTAAGACGAATACCCAAACAGAAATAGAATCTCATATTCAGTATTTGGGGGGATAAGTGCTAATTCTCTAGAGTGGTATTTAAGGTTAACGTAAAATCTTCTTTTTAGGTTTACCTTTACTTGTGCAAAGAACAATTGCAAGAACTATAGTACTTCAAGAAAGCATTGGTAAGGGTCGCTTTGGAGAAGTCTGGCGAGGGAAGTGGAGAGGAGAAGAAGTTGCTGTGAAGATCTTCTCTTCAAGAGAGGAACGCTCATGGTTTCGAGAAGCAGAAATTTATCAGACAGTTATGCTACGCCATGAAAACATTCTTGGATTTATAGCTGCAGACAACAAAGGTTGGTGACACTATGAAGTAATTTTGCTGATTCTGCACCTGGTCAGAAGAGACAGTACATGAAGGGGAAAAACAGTTGTGAGGACTTAAGAGTAGCAAAAAATTGTTTTAACTGGAGTGGTTCAGGGTTTGGCACACTTTTCATGGGTTTAATGAAGGAAAAAGTACATTGTCTTTTTTTTCCTGAAGAACATGCTTTGTTTAAATTTGTTTAAAATGCTTTGGTATCAAAATGGAGTTGCCTTATCCTGTGAACCCACACATCTGCTGAATACTGGTACCTGTCATTATCTCATAGCCCAATAATATAGATGTGTGGGACTGAAAGAGATCATGTCTAATCCTCTTGTCCAGATACAAAGTAGGAGGTAGAAGATTTATTCTTAAGGCTGAGGTATGAAAAGTTATTCTTTTAGCAGTCCAGTTAGAAAATAAATTGGAAAAATGGAATTAATTATATGTTCCTAGTAGTAAAAAACTATACCTGCTTCCTGAAACTCTCCTGATAAGCCTTTAATTATCCACTAAGAGGAACCATTTTTTCAACTTGATTTGTTGTGATTTCAGTCAGATTAAAGTTTCTTGGATTTTCCTGCAGTTCAATTAAAGATGCGAGCATCTGACAAAACCAAAACAAGTTTTGGATTTCTTTCATTAAGGGGAGCTAAGATGTTAAGATGCTGGTTTTTTTGAGTTATTGTCATCTGAAATTGCACGTTTTACCACAAATGGCCTTTGACATCTTTGTGAAGAAAGCATTTACAGAAAATTCTGTCACGTTACGGAGGAGTCAATGATTCACACACACGCTGTATTTTTAAAGGGCTCTCAGTTTTGTGGGAAATTCCGGAATGGTTTTAGTGAGGTTCAAGTACATGTGTAAATAAAGTTCTTTTTAATTACCATTAGATTAATTTCAAGCTTCTGTATCTATATAAATCTGTAAAATTGGAACTGAATCCAAGAGATTGTGCAGAACACTTCTCCAGGAAAGGGTTGTCTACAGTTAACTTGCTCCTAACAGATGTTTGTGCAACTTGTTATTCTCCAAGACCTTGCAGATCAACACCATACCAGGCAGCTTTTTCCTGCAGCTTATTATGCTTACCATTAGAAACTGTCTTATTTCCAAGCCTAAAACTGTATTTGATATTACTAGCACCTGCAAGAGCTTGAGTTTTCTTTGGCTGGCCTAAGGGAGTATCTGGAGCCTGGGTTTAAAATTAGATCAGCTGCATTAAAGCCATAAATGAAGAGCCATCTCTGCAGAAGCTTTAGCTTCTATTTCTTGCTTAAAAGCATAAAGGATATATTGCAATAGCTTAGTTGTAACTTTTAACAAAATTCATCTCTGGTTAAGTATACCAGTGTCTCATTTTGCCTGAAACCTCCTGGTAGTTTGTCCCAAAAATACACTTGACTACTGTGCGGAGGAGGTATGAGGAATTGGGTGGGTTTTTAAAATAATTTCTTAATTGCTGGTTTGTGTTGCAGATGCTATAGCATTTGACTTGGTCATCTATAGTTTCCTTGTAACAAAATATAATGTGATATGAATTTTTTTCTGGTTTTTCTGTTAATATGCTTTACATACAAAGAAGAAATCCTTAACTGATAGGTCATGGCATTATTTGAGGTTTTAGGCTTTCAGGGCAAGGCTCTTCTACTTTATTGAGAACTAATTGGTGTCTGGTTTTTGAAAAATAGATAAAAATGTGTTTTGAAAATGCCACTATTCTTGACTATGTTCTCTAACATAGTATTGCTGTCTGAGCAGAAGTAGAAATCTGTACTGTTATTTTTAACCCATCAATACAGAATTGATTCATAGTATAACCTTCTGCATTCTCTCAGTGAGAAAATCTGTACACACCATTCGCTCTCTGAGCTAAGAATTCAGTCCTGAATATTGAAGGAGGTTAATACTTCAATTCTTATTTAGAATACTTCAGGCCACCTGTATCCCATTAAACAGGAGAACAAAAGGGACCATTAGGGGGGTAGTTCTCTCAGTTTAGCAGGTACGCTATCATGGTACTCTGAAAGGAGCAGGTGTTTCACCGCAGGCTTTAGAGACCAATGGCTTAAGAACACCTATGAATAGTCTTTTATTGTAGATGCTGGTGCTAACTGATAAATGTTTGTGTGGTGCCAGGTGCAAGATTATGTATTCATTCACAGCAATAATATCTGTGGAGGATTTGTATCTATTTCTCCATAGGGCTGACTTTTGAATGCATTCAGGAGTTACTACAGCCTAGCTGGAATGCACAAAGTCATTAGACTGCAAGAATCTGTGTGTCTGAGGTATTGCAAAGATGACTGCAGAGATATAGGAGTACTAGTAATTTTAAAACTGGAAAAGGACTAGTACAAGAGCTGTAGAACCAAGGCGTGCTGCAGTTCTTGCTGCTGAATTAGGTCTTTGCTCTTACTGCAACTGCAGTTTTTCACAACTGCTGAGGAGCATCTGGCTGGCCATTTAGTGTAAAATTGGCAGAAGGGGTTCCTTTGGGTAGGAGGGTGTGTGTTTAGATTAGGGTTTGTGACTGAACTGCTGTCTTCACTCCTTTTTCTACTATGCTGTTTAGTTCATGTGCCTTAATGGCACGTTCTTCTCTTCTACTTCCCCAGAACTGTATCATGTTCAGAAAGCTATAGGAGCCGATCCAATCTATCTGCTTTCCACCCTGTAATCTACTGGGAAAGAGGTGCTGCAGTTATGGCACCTGGAGGGCTGAGAAGTGATGAACGATTTTAACTGCAGTTGTGATCTGGCTGACAAGCACTTTTGTGTTCTGGGTAGCTCTTTGCATAGTGACAAAGTATGTGCTAACTTCCAAATACTGCTAGGTCAGGGAAGTTTCTTTCAGGATCATGTGTCTTGTTTTGAGCCATCTAAACACACAGTTTGTTTTGTTCTTTCTAACCCAGATACTTGAAGGTAAAGTGTATCAGGGACTACTTATCTCTACTATTCTAGTAGCAAAAGAGTAGTGTCAGCAACCTTGGTTTACAGTACTAAAGGTTTCTCTGCATTAGCTGGCTATAATTAGAACTGCCTGTAGGCAAATTCAAATAAGGTGAAGTCTTGCACTGCACACTTCCAGATAACTTTATGCACTAAAATACCATGACTTCTCCATTCCTTCCCCTTAAGTGAAAGGTGCGCTTCCCTAGATGATTGGTTCCGTCAGAATACCTTTCATGGTAAGTAGATCCCCAAGAGTGACGTTAAACAATATGCTGCAAAGAAATAAGCAGAATTCCTGCCTCTTAAGAAGTAATATTTCAGCCATTTATTCTTTTTGAAGCTCTGGCTTTAGCCTGAGAAGAAGGAATCTGCACAGCTCAAGTGCTTTTCATCATTTAATCAGATGACTGTGTCAATGCGATAGAGTCGAGCTGTTTTGCTAACGAGACACCAGTCATGCTCCAGTCACTGACAAAACTGCCATCTCCCTAAATGTCTAATTTCTAAGAGATTTCTAGTTGTAGATCCCATCTGAATCTGATCTTTTCACTGCTTCTTCCTGCTGTTTTTTTATAATGTTATGTTATCTGCATGCCAAAAAAGGCTTAATCTGTTTTGAAACATTTACTACATGACACCACAGAAAACATTTTTGTTTTTCTAGTGCTGATGTGAAAAAAAACCCAACATTTTTCACAAGTAATTTCACTCAATTGAATTTTATTTGAAACTTGATATAGCAATTGTATATTCCTTTCCTCAAAAATCAGCTCTACCAAGACAGATCTTGCTTGAATGTCACTAATGTTTTTCCCAAACTGTGATCAGTCTCCTGACAACAAATCTGAAAGCTTCTTTACTCAGAATTTCAATTTTTTTTTTCAAGTCAAAAAAGGAAAACCTTTTACTTCTGAGTGATTTTGACAGTATAAAATACTTTCAGGCCTCTTGAAATAGGTGAAATAAACATAATTAATCTCTTAAATATATTTCCAATAACACATGTAAATTTTTTGTAATTTTTTTTAACATTCTGAAATTGTTTGAGGTTCTTGATCATTGTGTGTATGAAAACTAAATTAGATTACCTTATCATGGAAAGCTGGGCTGCTGTATGTAATTACTATTGAGTGTAATTACTTTTTCCTACAGGATAATGCAAATCCTGTGATTGAAAGCTTCATGGCAGATGCTGTTTACTGTGCAGCCAAAAATACTCAGGGTCAGGTTAATTATTACTTGGTAATAATTAACTACTGTCAACAGAATAAGAAGACTTAAGTTTATCGTAACATGTTCTGCTTAGAGTGCTAAACAAATGTATAGCTTGTCAAATACAGCAAGGCAAGGAAAACATAGGTCCATTCTGATAGCTGGACACTGGACCTATTGCTGCATTTCAGCTTGTCTGTAATTACTATTATTCATGTAGGTTTGGATGTAGCACTGTCCCTTCTTAAAATCTGGTGGAAGGGCCACAAATACAGCATATAGTACAAAAGAATCATTGTTCTTCTCAGAGTGGATGGTAAGCCCAGCTTATATTTCTTCTTTGGATGGAAGGTAAAGCTTGAATATTAAAACTTGCTGGTAATAAATAAGATAAAACTGAATAGAAGGGTGTGTAATCAGCAGCATATTCCCCTCTTGGGAGGGAACGTAGCATTAAGAGTGGAGGATCTTTATGCAAAGGCACCATAGTCTTGAATCAAACCTGTGAAAGCTTGAATCAAATCAATTCTTCAGAAGCTGACATCTTTTACAGAGCTGTTTAAACACAATAGGTCTGGTAGACTAATTAGTTTAATTTCCCTCCTTACAGCTAGGTGTCTAGTATAGACACCTGCTGAGGTATCTCACTCCTAAGAAACAGGAGAAGAAATCAAGTACAGGACCAAGCAATGAGTGTGTATGGTGTTAGTGCCCAGGAGAGGATTATTTCAAGCAATGTAGGGTCATAACTGATGAAGCAGTAGAATAAAACTGAGTGAAGAAAATATTCTAAAGTGATAAGATTAGTTTACTTAGAACTTTTGCAGCTCTTTGGAGCTCTTTGACTATGTGTATTTAAGAGTGTCTTTTCTGTGCCTGTGAACTCATACCTGTTTCTAATGGTTCTGCAAGACTGGTTTAGTGAAGCCAATACTGTTGGATTGACTCTTCAGAGACCATAATTCACTTTGGAAAAAGTCACATGTAATACTATGCTGAGTTCTGTGAGTTTGTGCTTGGATATTGCAAAGTAGCAAGAGATGCAGCAGTTCTAACTAGAAAACTGAAGATATTTTAGAAAAAAATGTTTAATTTCCTTATTCCTTTTTAAAAAAACAAAACTTAGGTGTCCCTTCTGTGGACATAACAGACTCTCCCTGCAGCAGTAGTAGCTTTTTACAGGTCTTTTACAGGTTGGAGTATGTGACTGAGTTGTTTTTTGGTTTTTTGCTTGTTTTTGTTTTGGTTTGGGTTTTTTGTTTTTGTTTGGTTTTATGGTGCATTTTTATGGCGCATTTTTATGGCGCATTTTTTTGTTAGGTTGGTTTGTTTGGGGGATTGTTTGTTTTTGTTTGTTTTGGTTTTTTGTTGTTTTGGTTTTTTTCTTTGGTTGGTTTGGGACTTTTTGCCTGTTTAATCAACTTAGTTGAGACTGTTCTGTAAATGTAGCAAGCCAGAGTTCTCTTTCCATTATGGAATTGTTTGAATGTAGATTAGTCTTCTTCCTACTCTGAAGTATTTGGAAGCTTTTTAATTTTGGGGTTTATTTTATTTTTAGATTATTTTTTAATGGCATCACTGACTTCCTTAGAAATATTCAAATAGAAGGGAGGCTTGCAAGTTTTCCCTCCCCCCCCACCAAAGTGTTTAGTTAAAGATAAGCACAAGTGTTTCTATAAAGGTAGTTTCTGTCAATCTGTAGAGCAGGTGTTTTGTGCTTCTGGCTCTTCTGGACAAGTCTGTTCTTTGGAAAGTAAAAAATTTTTAGTATGTTTATGATAGGAGTAAGTTCTGAACTTTCTTCCCTTTTTCATGTTCTTCATATTTAATTCTTGAGCAATCTTTAGAGACTATCACATAATGAGACATCTTTTTAACTTGTGCTGTGTTCTCACTTGTTCTGAGAGAGTAGGGGCTATATAATTCAGGGTAGGAGTCCAACTGATATCTTTTATGGGATAACTACTCTTCTAAAGAGATGAAAGAGTCTTCTTTAAAAGTAGCTGGCTATAAAAATACTTTCCAAGTCTGCCACAGGAGAATTGCTTTTATAACACAAAATTAGAAAACCTATTTGGTGGCAGGATTGTTCTTTCCTGGGTATATTTCTACTTCAAAGGTAAAAAATACTTTTGCTTCCCTCTTGATTTGAATTCCTTTGATAGTCTTCTTTGTGTGGCTTAAACTTAAAGGTATTTTGTGTCCACTGCTTTAACAATGTGAACAATTAAGCTCTTACATGTCATTTGTATGCCTTGGAATATCTACAGATGTATTGTGGCCTGTCTTGTTTGTCATAGCTCAGTCAAAAGTCATACAGCAAACTGATTTCCTCAGTGTTTTTTCCTTTCTTTACCCTTGTGCCTCCTGGAAACCTCAGTTTTGGCCAGCAATTTAGAGGTCATAAGAGGTGGGATTTAACTTTGTGTCTGATTGCTGCTTGTAAGCTTCTACTCCAGGAGGAAAAATCCACTGTGGAAATTGTCTCCCAGGCTGAGTGCAGATAGGTTATGGGAAGACTGAAGGAGTCAGGAAGTAAAGTTTGAAACACTTTTTTTTTTTTTATGGTTAGCCTGGACAGTATTGTAGTACAGTGCTAGTGACAGGATAAATTTTGTATCATTCATTCAGCACTGTTCCCTGTGCCCCCTCTCCAGCAGGAAACTTAGGGAAAGGCAAGGCCTGGCTAATACCCTGAATACTGCACCCTGAATATTCACCTCAGAATTATAGTGACATCAGTTTTCTATGGTTTGTGTTTTAGTTTAAATAAAAGATTACTCACTAAGCTTTTCAGAAAGTCTCCCATGGTATTACCAGCCCTTGCAGAGGCATTTAAATGTTACAGGGATAGAAGTAAAGATGTAAGAGTCTAATTTACAGAGGTTACTTGCAGAACATAATTTGTACTTCATAAGCATTGTATAAAAGTGGAATATATTGTTTATTTATGCTTTGTGTGTGTATGTGTGGTATTCATGCCAGTTTTATTTTGCAGACAATGGTACATGGACTCAGCTGTGGTTAGTGTCAGACTATCATGAGCATGGATCACTCTTTGATTACCTGAACAGGTATACAGTAACGGTGGAAGGAATGATAAAATTAGCTTTGTCCACTGCCAGTGGTCTTGCTCATCTGCACATGGAAATTGTTGGCACACAAGGTAATCTTACAATTATTCCACTTGTCATGTGGTTGGATTTTTAGGTTTCTTTTAATGACACATAAGTAGCTTGTTCTACCACGTGATGATTTCTGAATTAATAGAACTTCTTAATTTGACAGGCTTTTTGCCTTCCTTTCTCTGGTATTGTGATGTAACAATCCTTCCTACAAAACACCTGTTAAAAGGCACGAAGTAAGGGTGCAGGTAGCATCTTCTTAACTTTGAGTTGAGACAAGGTTTGAGTAGGATGTTTGCGCAATAAATACTGGTGGGAAGAGGGAAAGGAGCAATAGAGTGGTGTAATGTAGTAAACATGAAATGCACTTTCCTAAACAGCCAGACAATCTACAATGAATGATTTCAGAAGGTACCCTGCTGCGTATAAATTGTCAGAACTGGAAGGAATTCTGTAACTTCAAACAAAATTTTGCACCAGGCTTAGAACAAAAGCAAGTTGGTTTGGAGGCTTTTTTTTCAGATATGTTACTTTTATTTTTTTCCCTTACAGGCAAACCAGCAATTGCTCACAGAGATTTAAAATCAAAAAATATATTGGTGAAAAAGAATGGAACATGCTGCATTGCAGACCTGGGATTGGCAGTTAGGCATGATTCAGCTACAGACACAATTGACATTGCTCCAAACCACAGAGTGGGAACAAAAAGGTAAAATCATTTATGTGACGTTCCAGGCAACTTTTATAATAAAATGCTTTGGTTTTTCTGGTCCCATATAAATTTGTGTTGATAGAAATATAAACAGCAGGAAAATGTAATGGCAGATAGAGTTCTTAGGCACTTCCTTGCCAGCTGGTATTTCAGTTAGATGGCAGGCGCTTAAAAAGCACGTTGAATGTTGGCATGTGTAAAATGTTGAAAACTTGCTAAGTATTGTAGGGCACAAGTATGTGTTAGAACAATTAAGAGACTTCATGCCTGATGATTATTTAGAGACTTCAGTGCTCTTTCTTTCTTCTTCTTGCCATGTGTTGCGTGGAAATGTTACTTGCAGCCCAGTCAGGAAAGTAAGACAGGATATTGATAGTGACAGTAAAATGCTGTGTTTTTCAATGTGAAGCCTGTGTGGTAGAACACACAAGGTGCAGAGTTGTGGACACGAGCTTTCTTGGAATCACATTTTTGAGAGAAATGCAAGAACTTAAAACAGTCATCTTCGTCATCTAATGCATAAAAAGAATCTTAAGTGGATGAGTCAATATAGTCTCTCTTAAAAGCTTTTTCTGAATTTGGAAATACAGGTTTTTCTTGCCCTCAGAAGAATTCAGAGCTGTTTAACTCCGCAAAAGTGCAATAAAACTTACTGTCAGTAATTTATCATTGGTGAGCCTTCAGGCAATAATAACTGGAAGTTATAAATAAATTTCCCTTAGTAATCCATGCAGCTATACAGCATACAAAAATAATAGCACTAACAGTGAACCTCAGCAACCATTTTGGATGTGGGCAACTTTTCATTCTTCTGATGCCTGTAGGTTCAGTGCTGTGTCAAACTGGAGTTTGGACACTGCTCATGGAGAAGCATGTGAGAGCCAAGCCTATATGGCTTAGCAGTGTTGGAGAAAATTGTGTTGATGTTGTCCAGTCTCCAGTTTATATATCAAAAATTTTTTTAGATATTCCTTTAGTAAGCGATACTGTGGGGCGGGGGTAGATCGCGGTTTTACAGTGAATTAGGATTCCCCTTGAGCTGTGTCTTTTTGGAAAGAAAAAAACCCCTAAACATTATTTTAAGGCTCAGTTAACCAAAGCTTTTAGAACATGTACTGAAAATTTGTTTTACTGACATATATTGCTGAAGTTACTTTGTTCTAAAGCTGTGCTGTACTAGCCCTTTGCCAATTTTAAAAATACTACACAAATGGTCAGATAAGATTTATTTTCTGAACTACTCCTAGACTATAAGGTACTGGGTATTATTCCTTCTCAAAGTCTCCAGTAAACAGCAGGCTTTCTTGGGAATTTGTCGTTGCAAATTTAGCTGGGGGCAGGGCGCATGCCACGTGTGATTTTTGAATTTTACTACACCTACGTGCAAAGAAAAACAATGTACAAACCAGTTACTTTCTTTAGTCTAGTCATTGGAGAAAGCATCCTTTCAGCTGTGTTTGCAGATCCCACTTACCAGATCTTTTCTTGCACAGGCATTATTAAATTCCTTATTCATCTGCCTTATGCTTCTTCACAAGGGTAAAGCTGTAGCAACTCTTGCTTGCTGCAGTGGGCAGCAGGAGTGCTAAATCTGTTTCCCCTTTTAAAGACATTAGTCATTTCTACCCCTCTGAAAATTGCACATTCTTGTAAAAGGCTTAGATCCTTCTTCTCCCTCTTGTGCATTCTTAGGTAAGTAACTCTGCACCTCTGATTAATTTTTCATAGTACAGTTCAAGTCTTACGTCTTCAATGACAGTTTTAACTCCCATTGATTGCCACTGCAGGTACCTCTTCTGCACATGGAAAATCTGTGTACAAGTTCAGGGAGATTTGAAAAAGTCTATATTTTTCTAATGATGGTTGTAAAAATGTATGTCTAGGGAGCAAGCAAACTTACTCTTGTGTGAGTGATCAAGGTGTTGAGTCAAACTGATGATCCCTCTTTCTGACTGAATTTTCTGACTTTATTTCTTTTCTGTTCAGAGGCTTAGCTTTACCAGAGGGTGTGAACTGTGTGCTTTCACAGCTCAGCCTGCAACATAAAGCAGGGAACATGAGCTTTAAACTGAGAAGGAAATAGAATCCCTCTCTCACTCCCTGAGGCAAGTAAAAAAACCCTCATTATCTTTCTATTTATTTTTAGAAGTGTGGCCCAGCTGTTACTTTTGATAGTTCAAATAGGTTGTGTTTTAAAAGAAGTTTGGCAGCAAATTCTTGCCATGGGTGCTTCTCTGAAGTTTACCTAAACAAAATATGGGCAAAACTTTACCTGGTAGAGTATAGGCTTGATGAAGGGAGATGCCACACAACATGTTGTGTATGGGTCTGTTTGATGACACCAAGCTCCGTATATGTTGTACAAGAAATTTAGACTACTAATACTGAACTTTTGGACTAAAAGAGATGGGAGAAAGAGGTCAGCAGGCACCCAAAGTTTGGCAAAACCATGCTCAACATACTTGGTACACTTCTTTGTAGACTTATCCTTTTGTTCTTGGATGATATTGAGCTGCAGACCTTGCTCAGAAGGTCAGAGTTTGTGTAATAGAGTTGCTCTCTCCAGAACCTAAGATACTGTTTCTGCCAAGCAATGCATTTCCAACGCATAAGCTGACAAGGAGATGCCTGCTTCTCTCCCTTTTGTTTAACAGCCATGAAGTGGCTGATCTGCTGACCTCACTACACGACCTCCTTGCCTTTTGCCTCTCTTGTTCCAGCAATAATCTCTCAGGCCTTCTGAGCAGTCATTCTGTATCATGGAAGCCGAAGCCAATCTAAATGCATTGATGGAGGATCATGGTAAGAGGTCAATTTGCCAATGGAAGTCACACTGTGGGGGGGAATTTTGCCACATTCAGGCCTCTTATGGTCTTTCCTGTTAAAAGTGAATCATTCTTTGGATGATTCACAGAAGCCGAGACAATCTCCTTTACTGCTTGTTTACATGTTTCTGGCTGACATCTTGCACCATGGTTGGTGTTTTTGGTTTGTTGTTTTTTGAGGTCCATCACTCTTTTCATCCCTGTGTCATCTTAAGATAGATCAACTATTCTCTCTGCTAGGCTCCAAGATAATCACTTACTGTGTCAAGCTCATGAAGTAGCATGAGTGTCCAGTAATGCAAAATCCTTGGAGAGCATTAAGACATTCACCACAATCTTGCATTCTTGATTAAAACATTTTTTTATATGGATGGACCAGAACGATTTGAGCCTTGTCCATGTCAAAGATTGCAACAATACTTAATACTCCACTTCCATTCAATAAATACTGTCAAAGTAAAGCTTACACTCAACTTCAGACAGCTGTCCTCTGTTTGTGCTGTGTTTATTACGTGTGAGTAATTTGTATGCCTTAGGAGAACTCTCATCTCAGCAAACCTTGTTGAAGTTCTGGGTAGTTCAGAACAAATGCAGCTATTGGTTGCATTTTTTTACTTATCTTGATAGTACTTATCTTGCTTCCTTGTATCTGTGTAATTTCTGTAAGACACAGTAGTACTGAGGGAGCTCTGAAAGGTGTGATAGTCCTGAAATTTCTTTTTAGTAGTGTGTCTTGTATTCTGCCTACCATCCCTGGTACTGGAAAAGAAAGTCCTACTGTGATATCGATTAAATGAAATTGTGCCTAGGCTTCTGTGGCTGTTCCAGAGGTAGAGCTATTGCCTGGCACTGTATTCATCTCCAGCAATCTGCACGTTGCTTTTTTACCAGTCAACATTGCCACTGTTGGCCTGCTTCATTGATATGTCAGCTTGAGACTGCTGGGGCAGTGATGCGGAGAAACACACTGAACTCTGCTAAACATCATATACTGGATTTAGCTGCCAGAACCCTACCAGAATGAGAGAGCAGTGCTACAACTGATGTTGACTTGATGCAGCAAATACCATTCATTCTTTCCAACAGCCAGTGGGGGTGCTGCTGTCAATAGCTCTTGCAGTAAGGTCCACACTTCTATTTTGCTTGATGTTCCCACATCAGACTTATTAACTAAACAAGGTAACAACCACTTGGATGCCATGATCAGTTTTCAGGCCTTGTTTCTTAGGGGAAAGTTTGTTACAGATTTTTCTTCTTGCAGGAAATGTGGGTTAACTAAATCGGTGAGCACAGTTGTTAATTTGCAATCCAAATAGGATTTACTACTAAAAATAATGACTGGCATGGTTTAGGGTGAGACTTGCAGACTGTGTGATGAAGAATCAGGTACTACAATGGTAGTGAGACTTTGTTCTCAAGAAATTTTTAACATTGCTGGTTTCTTAAACAGCACTTCACATCTATTCCTGCTCTAGTCGAGTTAGGGATGTTTTAAGTGGCTGCTATAATTTGTCAGATTACAGGAGCTGCGGCTTCCTCTTGTCTGACCTCTGGAGCCCAGCTGGTATGTCCCAAAGGGCTCGGGTTTTGCTCTTCTGAAGCCCATGGATGTGGCTGCTGCTTTCTTCCTTGGGATCCAACCAGTCATACACAGACACACACCGTACTGACGGCTGATTATATAGATTGCTATGCACCATGTGCTGTCTTCAACACCCGCATAAAACACTGTCAGAACTTGCATAAAACATAAGTATAGACAGCCAAGTCTCTTTCCTTCTCTTCAGCTATCAGGCTTGAACTTCATTAGTGAAAGTATGTACTCCCTTCTGCAGCCTCACAACTCCATGCATGTTTATGAGCCCCTCAACCATCCATCCAAGGCTTGCTGTGTCTAATGCTCTGTCTTGTGTTCCATGAATCTCATACTCCCCAGCTGTTTGCACAGCAGCAAACAGCAGATGTACGCATGCCTCTGTGCATGGTTCCCTCAAATACCAGCATGGGCTCTTGCCCTGGCAAGTATCCCTGCCTGGGCTGCCTGGGTGCTGGCTAGACCAGCTTGAAGGTTGCTAGTGAATTACAGCCCCGCACACCAGCTGTGCAGGGTTGGGGAAATGCAAACCTTCTGGCCCAGCCCAGCAACTGGCACCCAGCCACACAGACCTTACAGCCTGTGACTCCCACTCCAGTTGCTGGTGCTGAGAGACCCTTATTCTGTTTTTCTCATCCCCTTTCTCCCCTGTAGCTGGTAAGCTGTGTACCATGTAGGTACACACATGTATATGTAAGCTGTGACCATGAAGCCTGTGATACATGGTCTTATTTCAGTAGCTGAAGTAGACCTACTCATTTGCTCCAGTTGCTGGCACCTTCACCTTCTGTCAGACTACAGTTGCTGGCCCAGAATTCATGCACACTGGTCTCCCCACAGTAGCTCCAGATACGTGCTCTTTTCACCTACAGATGTGCTCCTAGGATCTGTAGTTGCCCTTCCAGCTAATGATGTTGAGCCCCTCCTTCTCTCTAGTTTCAGCTTCATCCCTTTGCTGCTCCAGTTGCTAGACCTGAATGGACTCATGCCTGCCTCCAGTTGCTGACATACAGCTCCTAGAGAATGCGTGCATGTGGGCTTGAGAGTGAGATGCACAGAGTAGTTAGAATTTAATAAAATAGGATACATTGGTGAGCATGTGCAGACTGACAACCTCTTATGCAACTGGCCCTTTTGCTACCCTTTTCTGTTGCTGCACGTCTGTTCCCTTTCTCCTAAATGTTCCTTGATAAGCATTGCATAGCTGCACAGGCCTTCCTTGAATATCCTCAATCTTTGTGTTCCTCTTGTTTCCCACTTATTAGAAGTCACAACATCCAGACTGCACCTCTACAAAGCTATGCCTGGAGTTTCTTAATAGCCTATCAGTTAGGAACTGGAGACTTTCAGTCTTTGTCGCTGTCTCAGTTGTCCCTTGTCTATCAGGTTTATGGCTCTACTTGTTTATTGTTTCACATTTTACTTATTCCCCCTACTTCTTTGCTTGTTCCTCTCAGTTTACTTATCCCTTTACATTGAATGGTCTCTGATTGGATAACCTTAATGAAGCAGTTTTTCCTTTATCTCCTTTTCCACAAAAACACATTATTTTGGATTTGAGCTGATCACTAGTGCTGAACTTTTTCTACTCTTAAGTGTTTATGAAATTAAATCTGTTTTTTTTCTTCTTTTAATTGCAAACAGGTACATGGCTCCTGAAGTTCTAGATGATTCGATAAATATGAAACATTTCGAGTCATTCAAACGAGCAGACATCTATGCAATGGGATTAGTGTTTTGGGAAATAGCTCGGCGGTGTTCAATTGGCGGTACGTGGCAACTTTACAAAATGGGTCATATTAAGGAATTAGAAGTAACTTAAACTTTTTCAGGTTCTGAAAACAGTTTGCTCAAAAAACAGTGCAAAGTAATAGCCAGTATATCTCGGACTTTCTAATTGTTAATCCTGTAAATGATAACTGGTCTATTCAACCTCTTTCTAGACTGACGAACCATACTTGTTGAAGAAAATAGGAAATATTCTTGTCTGTGTTAATTTTTTCTCTAAACATTTACATAGAGGGGAAAAAGGGGTAAAGTTTAATATTCTTGTGAGCGAGGGGCAAATGCCACTAGACCTAGCTATAATGTGTTCAGATAACATCTGTACCTTATTTCAAATGAAGCATACTGTTATAAACCATGTGCTCTGAAGAAGCATGCTCTTAGTATAGCATATGAAAGACTTCATGTAGCTTATCTCTCTTCCAATTTTTATAAATTTTGGATCCTTAAAGGGTAATGTAAACACTCCTAAGGTATGGTTAAGGATTTTTGTTTATTTATTTCTCAGTCGTTGTGATGTAATTTTTAAAAATGAAAACAAAAAACTGGTAGAGTACTGATAATGAACACAGTAAAAAATGAAGAATATGTCATCTGGTGTTAGCTAAAATTAAGCTATTTTCAACCTATTACAGGAATCCATGAAGATTACCAGTTGCCGTACTATGACCTCGTTCCTTCGGACCCTTCTGTTGAAGAAATGAGGAAAGTTGTCTGCGAACAGAAGTTAAGGCCCAATATTCCAAACAGATGGCAGAGCTGTGAGGTATTAACTAACCTTGCTAAAGCTGCTTTAATGGACACTAGAGCTTTTAGTGATTTCAGTGGCTTAAAATGCTTATTGTTGAAGGGAGAAGAGCTGCTTCTAGGAGAACTTAATTAATTTCATTCTAATCATTATGGCTTTATTAAAAGCATTGTTCCTTGGTTATACATTAGTATATTATGTATATTAAATGTAATTTCATAGAAGTCAATAGCTAACTCTGCATGGAGGATTCTAGGATCCTTTCCTGTGAAGCATAGGTGATGCTAATATAAATTAGATCTAGTCTGAACTACATTATGCAGGAAGCATCATTGCAAATAAATTATACGGTGTCTGTCTGGCATCGAGTCAATGTCCTTCATAGTAGGCTGCACGATGCTGTGTTTTGGTTTTGTGACCAAAATAGTCTGATAGCACACTGATGGTTTAGCTGTTGCTGAACGGTGCTTGCACAGCTTCAAGCATTCTCTGTTTCTCACCTAGGCTGGCAGTGGACAAGAGCATGAGGGAGCAGAGGCGGGACAGCTGACCCGAACTGGTCAGAGAGAATATTGTATAGCATTGCTCTGGGAGCCCAGCGAGGGCTACCTGCAGTGCATTCTGACTCACAGCTTGGGGGAACAGCTGCAGTGGGCTACAGGAGCAGGGAGGCACTGATAGGAATGAGGTGCTTTGGACAGAGGAGGGAACCTGGGCTGTGGCATGTGTGGAACGAATGCACAGCTGAGATAAGAGTTGGGCAAGGGTGCACAGGAAGGAGAGAAAGGTGATGAATGCACCAACAAACTGTGAGACGGGAAGTTATTGGGATTTAAATGACTAATGTAATACAGCTTTCATGGTATTTTAGAATGTAGAGCTGTTACTTTATTTCATCTGCCATATTTGTTATTTGCTTTGTTACAAATAACACATAGAAGCATTCAGATTTCAAAGAATGGATGCTTGAAGGATAAAAAGACTCCATAACTTTTTAGAATCCTTACAGAGTTTCAATTTGAGGAAGACAGCTCATAAACTTAATTGCTGTGCATTGAAATAACTCCTTAGCTGCAGGTACAATAAAAAATAGTGTATTTTTGTCTGATGTGAAAATTCAGAAAACAGGTACAGACAAGCTACTAATATTTCATTAAAATATTTTTTTCATGGGCCGAAAGTCCAGTGAAAAATATCAGGTTTGCTCTACAGTGTTTAGAGAGTTTTACTTTTCTGTAAATAAAGTAAGAATTTTTTTTTTAAACAGCATACTGTCCCATGCAGCTGTAGTACTAGTAGTGGACTGCAGAAATGCCTGAAGAGGCTAAGACAGAGCAGCAGTTACATGGGCTACACTGGAACAGCAGTGCATATAATGACTTGTGTTTCCTTCCCAGGCATTACGAGTGATGGCAAAAATTATGCGGGAATGCTGGTATGCCAACGGAGCCGCTCGGCTGACAGCTTTGCGCATTAAGAAAACATTATCACAACTTAGTCAACAGGAGGGGATAAAGATGTAATCCTGGATTTGCTACCGAAGAACACTGTAAAAATCCCTATCTGCACCAGAGTGACGTTTTAAGAAGGTTAATTGTTCTACCTCACTGGGGGAACAGAAGGATATTGCTGCCTTTTAGTACTTCATAGGAACGTCGCTTATTAGGATTTTTGTGGATGTGCTAAACAGTTGTGTTGGGTCTTTCTGTGCACTATGAACCTCTTTTCCAGGTTACTTACAAAACATCATGTACTCTAGTTTCATTAATCTATAATTTTTTATTTGGGAAGTTGATAGCTGGTCTTTGCTAGTGAACTGTGCTAAAAGTAGGAGGTCACTTCTAAAATGAAACTGGTTCAGTATATTGTTCTACAGTGCATTGATGGCTCTTAAAGCAACTTTATTCCTGCCCGGTACATTGACTATTCTGAACCACTGTCTCGATTCCTTGATTCAGATTGTGAATGTACTATTGGAGTATATACCTTGCTAGCTATTAAGGTAGTGTATCTTTTGGACTCTTACCTTGACTTACAAATTGACCTCATTCAGTTGTGGGAACATAACTTATGCAACTATACTTTATACATAATTCCTGGGCTTTTTCCACTTTTTCAGAACATTACATTGCCTTCAAAATAGATTGTATTACACCAGTAAGTGCCACTTTTGAGTCTTTTAATGCAAAATAGTAGGGACGTACAAAGCCTATGGTACTTTTGGTTTCAAGTTGAAAATTGTTCCTTTGCCTAGCTAAGATCTAACTCTCACTCATTGCAACAGTGAGTACATAATTCATGGAATATCTTCAATTTTACCAAAATCTGACTATTGAAACCACTGTAGGAGTTTTAAATAGTGTAAGCTAGTAAATTCACTGTCATATTTTGTAATTGCCAAGTTATGAGTCATAATTACATAGAAAATTTTTTTATCAAGTGGTACTTCTAAAATGCTTGAAGTACCTATCTACTTCAGAAAAGTAGAAAGAGTAAAATGTTAAGGGAGATTTTGCTTCATTAAATAAGTATGAAAAGCATATTTTCTGTGCAGTTCTCCTGGGTCTTAAGGCTCAAAGAACAATATTTGCAATTACACAAGGATTAAGCGCACCCGTAATTATAGAAAGGTTATTTGGGCTTTTGTACTAGAAAAGTCAAAGCTGCTTATAAATTTTATGTGCATGTATGTTGTGTGTGCCTCATACACAAAGTGGTGAGCTAGAGAAGGTGGTGAGCTGCAGGTCTTTGGATACAAATGCCAGGGGATTCTAGCAATCCTCTTCATAGTTAGAAGAACAAAGCTTATGGTGGCTTGTGTTGTCATAAGAACACAGAAGAACATGCATGGCTTTAGTCAAGATTTCCCTGAGTTTTTAAGGGTATCATAAGATTTTCACAAACTTGTTTGGAAATCGAATTACTTCCTGCCCAAATGTACAACAAAGACCTGCTGTTACCAGGATATTTTTTTAATTGCAATTTTAGGGAGAGTCTGGTTGATCTTTGGTTTCTTTAACGTCCAAAACAGTAGTATTTCAGTTTGTAAATATGCCTGGTAATTAATATGCCTAACCTGCCGCTCTCCAGAACACATCAATACCCATCCCATTACGCAACACACATGCCAACCTTTAGCTTAGCTTCCTTTTCATCCCTCAGCATAGAACCACTGAGAGTTTCTCACCAAGATGGTGGCAGTGGCACAGTGGTTGCTGGCAGCAGCACAATCGAGGTTCTGTTCCGTGGCCTGTGATGTGTGGCAGCTAAAGCAGGAGGAGGAATGGGGCCCAGGAAGAGGAGGCTACGTAGGTGATGCAAGCCTTACCCAAGAAAAGCCTTAACACTTAATTTTTGTTCCACATTCTTACTGCTTGCTTGGAGATAGGTTTAAATGATGTCAGAATTACAGATTCTTGGAGGTTGAACTGCAAATAATGAAATGCTTTTTTCAACCACAAAATGGATGAGTTTATTCATACTGGAAGACAGTATCCAGGAGAAAAGGGAAAAATAAGAGAAGCTCTTAGAAACCGATTAGGCTTAAACATAGGTACAGCTGTCATGCTTATGTTTGTTTAGCATTATCTGACAAGTCAGGCTTATGTGCTTCAGGCCTCTGTCAATGAAAGCTGGACTAAAAAATACTTCATGTAGGTATTTGAAGTAAGCTATGCCTTTATGCACTTGGACAGTTGTGCACCACAGAGTTTTTCAATTATGACTGTTCAAAAAAAATGTTTGAATATAATGTAACTCCCAAGCCTACCTACTTGGCAGCCTCTCTAGCAAGTTCTGTGTATCTGTAGAGATACTTGAAGAAAATGGGTCATCATGAAAATAGGTCAGGATTTCCAAGCTAATTTCAAAGGCTTCCTAGTTAGTAATTTAATTTTTTATTTTGTAACTTTGTTACATTTCAAATTTTCATAGGTGTCCTGGGGTCCTACCATAGATACAAATGGTACAGCTCCTACTTCAGAACTATCAGGCTACTGGAGCGCCTCAGCTGTCCATAGTAATTTTGATGGTAACAGGAGAGCTTGCAGTATAATTCATCAAATAATTTTTAGTGGCTTTTTTAGTACCCACAAAACCTTATCAGCATAACATTTAATTTCCTAAAATATAAGGAACAGTTCTGTTGCATTTTAAAGAGGATGTACGGCAGATGAACAGCATCATGGCACACAGATGATTCTGTCAACAATATAAATGTGTTATATTGTCTCAACCACCTGCAAATCTTCATTCTCCTGAATTGCTAGCAACTGTTCTTATTTTGTTCAAAACTTAGCTCTGTAATAGAAGCTTGCAAAAACAGAACACAGAAGGATGCTTGATACAGTGTATGACATAAGGAATAGTGTTTAAGAACAACCTTATCATTCTTATTGGGCTGCAGAACAGGAAAATTCTGAATAGAGCTATATGTATCCTCAGTTCTGACACCACAACTTCAAGCTTTGTTCTTCTTTTCCATTGTATGAACTGAACACCTTTTACAAAGGCTGTGTCTGTATATATTATGTAACTTTAAATGTTACCTGTGTAAGATCATATCTTATATATATGGACACAGGTACACATAAGTATTTTTTAAATTAAGATTGTAATATCACCAGATCTGCTCTTGGAAATCCAGGGGGACCAAAATATTTTAGCATTCAAAATATTAATTTTGTATCATTTCAAGTATATACCAAAACAGTTTCTGATTAATACTGATGCAAATGTTTATTGTAAATATTACATACATTATACATTCACTTAATTTTTGTGGATTTAATCAACTTTACATTTTAGTAGCATTGAAGCCTCAGTTTGGTTTACAGACTTGTGACCAGATGGATATGGACATGGAGAACAAGGAGCACTGGAAATGGTCTGATGCTGAAAAGCCTGAAATGTCATTTTTGAAATGCTGGAATTCTTCAGGGACCTTCCAACCTTAAAAGCTGGAATTCTGGGATGTTTCTCAAGCAGACTTTCCAAGTATGACACACTGTCACCCTCCAATGGTTCTGCTTGTAGTCCTAAGAAAGACTTTGTATATAGGTAAAGACGTTGGGATTGACTATATGGGGACATGAAGGTGTCAAATGAAGTAAGAGGCTATTTTATTTTTTCAGTAATGGCTCTGAGTGTGACTGCCATGAAATTCACCTTTTAGTTAGTTCCTTGTTTATATTGTGCCATTGAAATGATTGCAAGGTGTTAATCATTTTGTTTAAAAAACAAACAAACAAAAAAACCCCTTCACCATATCGGTTGCTTTAAACTCAAATTACCTCTTAAAAGACCAAGGTACATTTACCTCATGTGTATATAATGTTTAATATTTTTCAGAATGTTCTCCAGGTTTGTAGTTTCGTGTTTCTAGAAATATGGGTATTACTAAATTTACAACTTCAGTGGTACTAAGTGTAATATCTGGTGCCCCAAAACACTTTAATTTTCAGTATTTTATTGTATTAGCAAGTTTGCTGCTTTGTCACTGTAGCACCTGCCCTTACATAGCTGTGTGGATACTGCCTTGTAAATTTTACTTTTTGGATGATTTGAGGATCCTGTACAGATGAGTGTCACTTTTTTAAACCTTACCAAAATGTGCATTTCCCTTACATTTCTGAAAATATGTATTGTATTTGTAGAGTATACATTTCAATGGATTGTAAATAGGACAGTAGAAGAGTGGATGCTTATGTTAAGTGCTAACACTACAGTAGAGAGATTAAAGCAGTGAAAATAAATAACTTTTTTCAAAATGCGTGAGTTGTCTTTCAGAACTAGAAGTTGCAGGAAGATATGGATTTGTGTGTGATGTTCCTACCTGCTAAAATGTGGGTTTACTGTGAATTCATTTCTCAGAAGGAATTTCTTCTAGTACAAAAATGCTAAAGAGATTTGCTACTGCCGAGGCAATCCACCTCATCTGTGCACATAATGACAAAGTGCCTGCTCTTCCTTGCCTCCTATAGTAATGTTGGTATAAGAACCTTGCTGGTGTCTCTCATCTCCTGGACAAAACCAGTAATGACAAATTGTGTCCTCTCTACTTTTATATTTGCATAGAAATAACAGAGCTGCTGAGGATTTTAGACTACTTCAGCAGCTCAGCACCTCAGTGCATCCCAGAACAGCAAGTAAAATGAGCTTGTGTTGGAGTGGATTGTTTCTGTGCAAAACTCAGTTTCAGGCTGGTGCTACATTTCTGAAGGGAAGTGGAGATTTAGACACAACAAAAATAGGACATCTTGCCCTCACGTAAGTTTTGGCTCAGACAGAATTGCCAAAATTACTTTTTCCAGCAAACTTTCTCCGCAATCAGAAGCCATAAGGTGTCCAGAGAAAGCCTATGGCTATGTCAAAACACTGCCTTCCTTTCAAATGCTTTTACAGGAGCTGTGATTATTTGGCTGAGAACACATCCCTCTCCCATGAGTGGCTAAAGGAAGGCCTTTGCTACCATGGTAAGCAAACAAAACTCAGTACAATCCTGAATCCCTCTACTGTATTTACTAGTAGAGGAAATGTGTGGCCTGGAACAAGCATAGTGATGTTGCTGTCTCCCAAAATTCATTTTCATTAAGTAGTTTTCTCTGTTTTTTGCTTTGAGGGCCTGAGTCTAACAAATGCAAATTCATAAACAACAAACAATTACCACAAGTAACTTAAATGGGAGGGTGTTTTAGGATCACTTTAGAGGAGACACTGAATTCAGGAGATCTGCATGCTGATTTGGATTGCAAGTCAGCATAAAGAGTGGCAGAATTTCAGCTGGCTCTTTTGCCTGGTATAATTTTTTTTTAATTTTTAAAGCATGGGACTGTTGAAAGGGGTTCTTTTTAACACCTACTGCAGCCAAGCAATGAATATTTTCTGTAGGTGCAGCATAACTAAAGAGTATATGAACAAACCACTTCTATGCAGTACCAAGTAAGTACTGCAACTTTCCTTTTATCAATTTTTGTGGCATTGGTAACTGATGTACAGGGAGGTACCCAGTAATTGTAGTATAGCGTAAGGGTGGTCCTGGCAGAAAATAGATTCCTTTTAAATAGGAAATCAGAAATTCCAAATTTCTCACTCAGTGCTCTTACTAGCTTTCTTTATCTATCCAGCCAAGCCATAACGTTTCAGCTGGAACTAGCAGTGTTCATTGTTTTGCTGATGAAGAATTACTAGAATCTAACACTGCAAACTCCCTTACTGACATGAGGGGCTGCTGTTTTGAGTCTCATAGATCTATCTTGGAGTGGCTAGAATTGTTCCCAAGCCTTCCAGGCTGGAAAAAATGATATGTTGGCACAGCATTTCCTTTGTCAACTTGACTGGGCTGCAAATAAAATCCAGTAGTGCTCAAGAAACCCACACCCTTAAGTCTTCCTCAGAGTTTCTTGAAAATAAGATTTAAATCCCCAGTCTCTGAGATGAAATGGTACCTGAAATCATTACCTCTATTTATTGTGGTATTATATTAAATATCTAAAAGCCTAGAAAGCAGAGGCAATAAGTAACAGTCTTAAGATGTTGTAAAACAAGAGTTGGTGATAAATTCCAAGTTGGCTGAGTTTCAATAGCTTATCTATTGCTCTGGACATCCCCAGATGCTAATTTGCATTCATGCATTTTTCCCATTCCCTTATGCTGTGGGTGTGGGAAACGTGTGTAGTTCTAGTTTTCGAACTCTTAATTAGTATAGTAATGGGGTAAAAATGGCAAGAATTCTGTGATACCATGGTTGCTGTCTGATTCTTACGTGTTTCCAAAGAGTGGAATCAGGCTGTGCTTTCTTTCGTTATTGCCCTCCTGTGGCTTGGACTCTCTGACCTACATCTCCTTCCATGGAAGAGAGTTTTCTGTCGCTGTTACCTGAAGGGTCAGTGAGATTCAGTTCCTGAACCTCTTTGGACAATTCTCCATGAAAGTGAGCTACCTTTTTCTTACCTTTGTTCAGGAAACTGCTTTGCTGTGTTTTTTTTTTTTTTTGCAAAGGTAACTCTTTCCCACACTAGATGTTAGAAGGCTTTAAATTTTTATATCGGGAGACATTAGACCTTACAGAGATCCTAATTTCCATCTATCGAGGTCTGAAAGGCCCATGGACTGTTGGTCTCTTCACTCCAATAATATTGTCAAATTGCTAATTTCCATCTCTTGCAAAGCCTCCTTGTGCTGAGGCTCACATGATCACAGGCGTGCAGCCTCCTGAGCCTCGTATCATTGCTGGTACAGTAGGTAAGCACAGCCCTTTCTCTAAACACTCTGAACAGCACTGAACTTCTCCCTCACTGAAGACACCGAAAACCTACCTGGACACCTTCCTGTGTAACCTGCTCTAGGAGACCCTGCCTTGGCAGGGGGGTTGGGCTAAGAGATCTTCAGGGGTCCCTTTCAACCCCAACAATTCTGTGATTCTGTGTACTTCAAGAAGGAGAAGGGAATAGTGCAAAGAAAAATATACTACAGCATTCCTTTTTTAACTTCTCCAGGCTGTGTTGTCAGTATGTACAGTAAGCTCACAGCTTCTCTCCTAAAGCCCAACTCTTCTGGTTCCTCAGTGAAGAGGATGCTTGAGGAGGAGAGGTGGATGTTTTGCTGCCTTTACTGTTGCTGCAGTTGCAGGAGGCTTGAAGTACAATACTGAGGAAACTCACGTGGTAAAATTTACCTGAAAGCTTGCATACAGATAATCTCAGTGTAACTCTACAAATGGTTAAGACATTTTAAAGAAAAGTTCCAGGAAAGAAACCTGTCTCTGTCCATTGTTCTGCTAGTCTTTGAGTTCTAGCACAAAAGCAATATTACATGGTTTAGGCTCTTCATGATTTCTTCCTTCGTAATGATGTGTTGCTGCAGCCATTTTTGCAGTTTTATGTGGCCAGATGTGTGTTTTGTTGTTTCCTCTTCCAAAGATGTTGCATTCAGCAGCTGAAAATAATTTTCAATTGTTTTAAAAAGAAATAATTTATGCTACAGGCAGTATATGTGATACCCTTTGAATTAAAGACAGATGTTTTCTTCAGACCATTTGAAACCTGGCTGAAGTTAAAGGAACTTATTTAATATGTGGTTCAACTGATAAATGTTTAGGTGTCACTGTTTTTCACATCATGCCACTCATTTTTAGAAGCTGAATGACAGCTTGGGGGTTTTTCCATCCAGTGGATCTTCTCTGTTGGGAATAATTATCTTGGTATTTCTTTGTCACATTTTGTGTGTATTTAGTGTTGTAGTATAGAGAAAGACAATTCCAGCACTCATCTTGCTCACTTGCTTACTTCACCCCTCTGTTTTAGCTAATGCAAAATTCTGCCTGCTATCGTGTGTGCTGAGTCACTGGCACTCAGTTCTCCCTGTCTCCCCACAGTTCCACTTCCTACTCTATGTCAGAAAGCCACTTGGAAAGCTGGAGGCAGTTGTTTTGGTTTAGTTCATTTGAAAAGGTTCCTTTTCTCTCTGATTTCTTGAGCTTTTCTTACCTTTTGTACAGCCTGGCTCTTGGAGACTTTACTGAGAAATTTTACCCAGCAGTGGGTCTCGCCCACATTGAAGTCCTACCATTTTTGTGGATGAGGGGAGAAGAATTCTCACCGACCATTCTTGACACAAGCTCCCTTGTTTGTGCACCCCTTCACACAGAATACCTCACACGTGGTTGTTTTGCTTTTGCTTTGGCCCCTTACTGCTCCAGATTTACAGGGTGAAACATCTCTGTTGTGTGCTTGAAGTTTTCAGAGTAAAACATCTTTATTGATATGGACTGTGACTCCAGCATCCTTAATGTTCAAAACCTCTTCTCAATTTTTACACATAAAGCAGTTCTAAAGTGTACAGTAAAATACAGCAAACTGTAATGCGCTGTTTCTTCTATATAACTTTCTGTTTGAAATAAGTTGTGATTGCAAGATTTCATGGAGTGACTTAGAGAAGTAGACCTCTGTATTGGTTTATGATACCATCCTGGAAAATATCTGAACTCAAGCTAGATAGAATTCCTTTAATGAAATTGCTTAGGTGGAAAAGGAAGAGGGATAACAAGACTAGAGATCATTCGGTGTTATCTGGGGTGAAAGGATCATTACCATGTCATCCCTGTTTTAACTGTGAAAAGATAGAAAGCTGTTCTGGTTGGAATTCTTAAAATCTATGTTTTAAAGAATACTTTGTTTACAACAGCCCATAGGAAAGCCAAAAAGATAGAGGTAAAAGTAGAATCAAATCAAAAGACCAGTGATGTCACTTTGAAGCTCCTTAGCTTCAATATATACCAACACGTGCTTCCTTCAGTGTCCATCTGTTAGGCGTGATTCCTAAGGCAGCTACACCCTGGTATAAATTATGAGAAATTATAGTATTTATAGATCTGGATTTGTTTGAATTTCTCATTTAGAGGTTAATACAGTCCTGGGTTATGACAAGACTTACACATGGTGACTGAGCTCTTGCAGATTCATATTTGATCAGGAAGCGAAGAGATTTAGAAGAAATTTGAAGATTTTCTTTTTCTGCACTCCTGAGGGTTTTAGTTGCAGCCACATGCCTTATCTAAGTGGTATTGGAAAAATTAGCCGGTCCGCCCAAGGCAAAGGCAGGCTTCTGAAGCAGCAGTGGTGTTTAAGGAGCTTCCAAGACTCATCTGTGACTGATTCCTGAGGCAGAAGTGCTCTGGCAGGGGTCTGGTCCCTGGGAGGACTGTGTGTTTTCATGAGGTTGTTTTTCCTTATAGTTTTGAGCACAATTGGACGTGATGTATATAGGCCAAAGTTCAGGAAGGTGTCATCTCTCCAGTGACCTGTTTACTGAGCCTAAGCTGGAGTACAGGAACTTTATAAATTATTACAGATGTTTTACTTATGAGTGACTGATTAGGTTATGAATCAATCCCTCAAATAGGGACCTGTGTGCTTTTTCTGGCTCCCTGTCAGCGTCTTTCAAACTGTCTCCCTAGATGAATCCGGACATTTGGGAAGCCGGAGCTACAAGTCCTTGCAGAATATGTGATTGTGGGCCTGAAAAAGGTGGCCAGGCTGAAGGGACATTGCTCACCTCAGTTTTCTCAAACTTTGCAGAATTGATGGAAGAAACCAAAGCTGATTCTTAAGCAAAGATTTTCATGTCAGGCCCTTCTCAAAGAAGCGCATTGGAAAAGTTCCTTAAAAGCAAGGAGGGTTTATCTGAAGTCAAAGGCGATCACAGAGAAGATAGGAGGTGAGACAGTTTTCCATTGCTTGGTGTTGCTTAGGCACAATTTAGTGTGGATTGATGGCTTTTTACCTGGTCAAGTACCTCCACTCAAGTAGACAAATATCCATCTATTAACAGGTGAGACAGTGAAACACACACCCTGAGAAAAGGACTCATCTCTCTTCCCTAAGGAAGGCTTGGGAGTCATCTGACAAGCTAAAAATAATTATAGGGAGAAAATCGTCATAGTAAGGAAGGTAAGGCAGGTATTTTTAAAGGTCTAATAAAGAAATGGCTGTGCAAACACATGAACGTACAATAAAAATTCAAAAGACATGGATATGACAAATGAAGGATGAAAATTCAAGACTAAGAAAGTGAGAAAGAAAGAAACAAAGCTATATCACTGCAGTTCTCATGCCATCTGTGCATACGACGAGGTGCTAGACAGAATTTTGCTGACACATCCTATTTTGAGGGCGATGTTGAAGATAGCACAAGCAGTGCATTGTCTATACCGTAATTTTTGGTCTTCCATACAGAAAATCAATCCAGATTCAGTTTTTTTTCATATGGACTTTGAACTACAGCAACAAAGCCATGCGAAAACATGGCTTGTTGTAATCTAGGCAGCCGGAACACCGAGATACAGAGAAAGCACAGCTCCCCAGTACAGAAAAGGAGTGAAATGAAAGCCACTGAAGGGGAACATGCTCTATATCTAGGAGGAAAGTCATGATTCTTTTTATATATCAGACATCTACAGTGAAAGGACAGAGAATAAGCTGGAAGAGACTGATGTAGTAGATTACGTTTCTGCTGTGAATGTGGGGGAAAAGTTATCCCAGATTATTCCAGTCTGTGAAGGACATCTTGCTGATGGCTTATGGGAGCCAGAAAAAGCAGTGAGCTTTGGCATCCTAGTCTGTGATGAGGCTTCTTCCTTTGCTTTCACAGCAAACCACAGATAACTTTATCTTGTAGCAAGTAATGCTGGGCAGCTTTAACCTTTCTGTGGGCAGACACAGCCCATGTTTTAGTCTCCCACTGCATGCTCTGATTAGCCCTGCAGCTACTCAGGAAAGGACCACATTAATTCATGTGAGACAAATACACAGTGAAAGCGTAGCCAAGTAGTGTATCAGGGAATGTGAGGACCCTCTCTGTAGATAGGACAAAGCTTTGCTGCAGTCAGGAAAATTATAGCATTGCTAATGATTCCAGACTCCCCACCGTAACATTTGTGCGTTCCCGGCTGGAAAATGTAAGGTTTCCATTCAGGTATGTTTTTGTGCATGCACAGTCATATCACGGCTGCAATTAGCAAAGCTACGCTTGGATCCCTTGGGAAGGGGATGCTTGTTCAGCCAGGAGGTCTCCTGCTACTGGTGTTTCCCCTGGGTTTACAGCACAGTCCTCTCCTGTCTTGTTCCAGGAGTCCAGTGGAGAAGTGACATGCAGGACTGCATTCTCCGTAAGCCAGGTTGTTGCATTTTGTTTTAGCCACATCCATAATTGGAAGATTGAAAAGCCCATATTTTCAAGGTACAGGTGTTTTAATTTCTATTATTCTGGTTAATGTAATTAATACACAGACTAATAAATACAAAACTACTTTTCACATGTTTGTTGTGTAATTACAAATCTGTCTGGATACAGCAAGCATTTTGGCATGGTTGCCATATGATTTATTGTATTCATGCTGCTGAGGTTTTTTGGTATTTCAGTTCTGGTTTTATTACAACTGACTGTGCTATTTAGAGCTAAATGTGATATTTCCTTGCCAAAAAATCTCCTTATCTACAAAGACACAGTACCATTCTGTGCAGGTGATAACAAGCATTCATTTCTTGTAAAATATTTTTATTAGTCTCAGTCTAGTTCTTTATTGCACTATGCAAGCTTGAAGTTTGGCATCTCCTACACTCGGTTTTGTATGTGTCTTATTTACTGATAAATTTAAAAGTTTATAGAGAAAAAGGACTTGCTGAACAGATAAAAATATCAGGTTGTGGCTACATTGTTTATTTTTCTTTTTTTTTTTAATGCCTTTATTCTCCTGGCTGCAATAGCTGGAATTTTCTGTCAATGTACATAGTAAAAAATTGGCACAGTTTATATTTTCTTTGACTGCCATGTTCAGGCAATGCTTATTTGTTGCCTCTGTCTTCATTTTTTCTGTTTCCTTAGTTTCAAACTCAAGAGCTTGACAGTCATGTAGGTAGATTCTTCCAGGTACCTGGAAGAAACAAGACTGACTGCTATGTAATGATGTCTGTCTCTGGTTTATGTGGCTGCTTCATGGTAAGCTGCAACCAGAGGCAATTAATTTCTTCGCAATAAATCCTCAAGCTTCTACAAACTTCAGTACCTCTATGGACTTGGAGGAAATTTAAGTTAGGTGAAGTAAAAGCAGGTATGGAAATGGACCAGACGCTTTGTTTTCTTTCTGTGTGTGATACAATACAATCCACTACTGATACTTTTCTTATTTGTCATAAGCCCTATTGTAGCACTGCTAATTCTGTCATGTTTGGCTGTCAAAGCCTTTCACAAAATGGATCAATCTCAAATGCCTCAATTATATGTGCCTATTGATGCTGAACATCTAAAATAAGGTATTTCTTTTCCAGATATTGCATTTAAAACTCATTGCAAAATCGAGTTGGTTTTTGGACAATAAGATTTTCTTAATACTGAGAGGGGAGGAAAGGGCAATTTTAAGAGCTGCCAGTCAAGAACTCCAAAACTCTTCTTAAAATCTGCTCCTTATTTCAGTGATTACTTTGTTTTAACTGAGGGAAAAAATCTCCCCCCATGTTTAGGCATTGTTGGATTGTTCTTGCACCTCACAAAGGGGCTCAGCACTGCTATTTTTACTGCAAAATACTAGTAGATGTAGGTAGGTTGAGAGTTAATCATGTCTTACAGCAAAAATGTAAAAACATCAAATCAAAACACTTTGTCAAAACTTACATTATACTTGTGAAGCATTCACACCTGAATTTATAAATTTTACAAATCTTGTTACAAGAGATTACTCTGCCTATAAATAATTTGATACACTTTTACTCTGCTGAAAGGAAGATTGGATTTGATAGTTACTGAGCTATTTTTAGTGATCTGCCTATGTATGGTACCAAAACAACCATGGTAGCTCACACTTAAATGCAATTGTAGCTAGAGTCATTGAATGGTTTGGGTTGGAAGGAACCTTAAGGATCACCATATTCCAAGCCCTGCCATGGGCAGGGATGCCTTGCACTAGACCAGGTTGCTAAGAGCCCCATCCAACCCAGCCTTGAACACTTCCAGGAAGGGAGCATCCTGGACAAGCTTCTCTGGACAACCTGTGCCAGTGCCTCACCACCCTCACAGGAAGTATTTTTTTCCCCATACCTGAACTCAACCTGTTCTCTTTCACTTTAAAGCCATCTCCCCCTTGTCCTGTCACTCCATGCCCTTATATAAAGTCCGTCTCAAGGGAGGGACTCTCTTGCAGGCTCCCTTCAGGTACTGGAAGGTGCTGTAAGGTCTCCTGTCTTCCATGCTCCATGCATCTATACCACAGGTGATGTACAATTGCAATTCAGTATTAGAAGCCATCTCAGTTTCTCAAGTCATCTTTAATTTTCAGGTATTCAGTAGTGTATCGTTGTCCACAGACTAGAGGGGATTGCTAAAGAAAATTGTGTGATTGACTTATTGTACTCAATTCATGGAGGTAGAAGGTGGCCCTACTCTGGGTGATACTGTGCTTTGCACACAAGAATGAAAGAGATTTTCTGTTGGACTTCCAGGTTCTTTGCTCGCTTTTCTCAATAACAAATACATTTCATTTTTTCATTCTTATGAGTTAGTTTAGGGAGCTACTCAACTCTTTGAGCTTCCTGTTTGGACCTATGAAAATAATATTTGCTGCAACTTTAATTCCGCTGCAATTGAATTAAATATTTTGGATATGATCAGCACTGTTGGAAGAGAGAGAATGAGAAAAAACAGTTGCCAGCTCTACTTTCCATGCTGAAGATCAAAGACACCAGATAGCAATAATCTTTTAACTGAGAGTGGAACTAATCTTCTTATGAGTCTTATTCTTCCCCAAAGCTAAACATTTTTGCTTTAGGCATTGGAGACACACTGTTTCTTAAGAATTGAACAGCAGTGAATTTGTGTACAAAAACCCATTGCAATTCTGCAGCCAGGTGATGTACTGTGCAGAACACTCACTGCACCACTTTAAAATTCTGACAACATCTCCTGCCTTTGATCTTGTTATAAATGCTAAAAAAACCGTAGAGAATAGTAATCAAAGTCCTTAACACACATCTACTTAAAATGTCCCCAGGCCTGAAAAGAAATACATGTCATTATTAAACTTTTTTTCTTTTTTTTTTCTTTTTTAAGAAGAGGCCACAATGCAGAAGCTGGAAAGCTCAGTGGCAAGTGAAGAAAGTTGCTGTGAGATTCTTTTCTACAAGGGATTCAAAAATTCATAGTTTAAAGAAGCTGATATTTTTAGTGCCATACTACTTCAACATGAGTGTATCCTGGTATCATTAGTTCCAAGTTAAAAGGGCTGATTTTTCAGATATTTATCTCTTAATGAGAAAATCTTAGTCATGTCCTTTTAAAGTTCTTTCTAGGGGGGAAAGGGAGTTATGTTGTACTTCATTTTTGTTCAGGTTTATAATTCACTTGAAATTTTTGATAGAGAAAAGAACTTTTGAAGTATCTGAATTATGCAGCTTTGAAACATTTTTTTCTTATAAGCCTGTAACTTTTTAGATAGTTATCTCTGGTTTTGCTTGCTGTTGCTTAAGTAGATTTTAGAAAAGAACATGTGATGTGATACAGAGGCTTTTCATTTCCCTGATTGAAATTAAACAACAAATATTCAGGCTCCCTTACAGGTTGTGAGTCTGGAGAAGAGTGGCCATTACGAATCTGTCCAAATTATTTACAGTTTATTCATTTACTTAAATCCTAATCAAACCCAATTTTACTTAATAAGTTGTTGTGCTGGTTTTTGCTGGGGTAGAGTTCATTATCTTCACAGTGGCTGGTATGGGGCTGTTTTGGATTTCTGCTGAGCACAGGGTTGATAATTAAGAGATGTTTTGTAATTGCTGAACAGGACTTGCACTGAGCCAAGGCCTTTTCTGCTTTCCATACTGCCATGCTGGCAAGGAATGTGGGGGTGCTTGGGAGGTTGGGAGGAGACACAGCCAGGACAGGTGACCCCAGCTGACCTGAGGGATATTCCAGACCACAGGACATCATGCTCAGGGTATAAAGTGAGGGGAAGAAGGAGGAAGGGGGGGACATTTGGAGTGATGGTGTTCGTGTTCCCAACTTGTTACACATGATGGGGCCCTGCTCTCCTGGGGATGGCTGAACACCTACCTGCCCATCGAAAGAAGTGAATTAATTCCTTGCTTTGCTTGTGTGCATGGCTTTTGCTTTTCCTATTAAACTGTCTTCATCTCAAACCATGAGTTTTCCACCTTTTACCCTTCCAAGTCTCTCCCCAGTGCTGCTGATGTGGGAGTGAGCAAGTGGCTGTGTGGGGCGTGGCTGCTACCTGGGGCTAAACCAAGAGAATTGGTGAAACAGAAAAGTGCTCTTTACAATAAGACCCAGAAGGAGCTGATTTCATAGAATACAACTCTTACTGATCAGTGAGTTCATAGTCATTGGCACAAAAAGGATCATTTGACAAGGAACAAGGAACGTGTTTTGATTTTTTTTTTCTTAAAACAAACACTGAAGTTAATTAGTAGCTCTGCTGATAGATTTACCAAACCACTACTGCCATATCAAATCCTTTTCAAATGCAAGCATAGTAACACAAGTCAATGAGAAGAATTTCCTTTTTCTTTTAGAGTTCATTGCATCAGATGTGACATCAAGAAATTGCAGTAGAAATTCAGCCTTGCTACCACAAAAATGAGTGACTGTTTAACTACACACTGTTGATAATTTATAGCTGTTTAAATTTTTTACTTTTTGTTGCAAATGGTTTTGTATATCCACATATTAAAATATTTGGATTGGAAGGTAAACCAGCAACAGCACATGGACATTAAAAAATAAAAATATCTGCATTAATTGTGCCACTGCATTGCTGACCTCAGTAAGGAATGTTCATTGTTGGAAAAATAATCCCTTTCATGACAAATTCCGAATTAAAAGTAACCTATTATTCTTGAAGCTAATAAAACTGCTGTGAGGAATATGTAGAATCTATTGGACAACTCATGTTGCATACAAAACACTATATGGTATTTCGTTTCAGGAATAACACCGTAATCTCATCAGAAGTCCTACTACATTAACTCACAATTGATAGGATGTGGCTCATGATTCATTCACTTGTACATAGAAAAGGCTAAACATGATAAAAAGACTGTGATGAAATCCTTAATGTCTGTTGTGTTGCACTGTACTTCCCAAAAGAATGTAGGTCTTTTAATTACAAGTGCTGATGCCTGAGGTGATTATAAAGACCGTGATACAGGAACAAGGCAGAAACCTAGCAAGGATAACTTCTCAATAAATAATAAATATTACTAGAAAAGATTCTTAATCTTAACTGCCTTTATTCATAATGCTTTTTCAAAACCTTCCTGATTTTTTTCTCTTGAGAATTAAGATTAAATAATAAAATCATTGAACAGTCATTTTAAGAATAATTTAAATTATTACAAAAGTATTTTAATAATTTAAACAATTTAATAGTTGTTTAAAATCATTAACACGAGTTGTAAATGGAGTATTATTTAATTTTGTAAATATCATGGGTTAGCATAGCTAGGAAGTGATTCTCCTGCAAAGAGGTGCTTACAGCTTCCTCTATGACCTAACAGAACGAATCAACTGGCTAGTGTGAATATTGGCAACTTTTAAGCCACTTAAAGAGCTTGACACGCCTCTGTAATCCACATTTAAGAATGAACAAACCCCCGGAAAGCCTCTCTTGCTTCCAGCTTTCGGACAGGTAACTGGGGGCTGGGACTCAGCCATCCTGGAGCCGTGCGGCCCTGTTCCACCCGCGGCCCCACAGCCCTGCTCCGTGCAGGCAGCGCGGCCTGGCTCCACACCACCCCCTTCCAGTGCGGCCGAAGATTCAGCTGAAGCTGCCTGGCAAAGATCATGGGACCAACAGTGATAAGTGAACTCCAGCTGCGGGGCCGGGTGAGATTAACCCTCTTTTAGTGCTGTAAATTTCCTCCAGAACAGATGAAGCTTGCAGACATCAATCCTCTCCCAAGTCTGAGGAAGGGGGAAGGTGAAGAAAACACCATAGAGACACCAAAGTCAGTGAAGAAGGAAGAGCTGAAACCCTGAGGGAGGAGAAAGAGGAGATGCTTAGAAGCTGAAATTCTGTTGTAAAGCTATGGTGGTGATGGACTGTGATATATCAGAGTACCCGTTGTAATTCCATGAAAGCTTGGGGGGGGTGGAGCATTCAAACTGTAATTGTGAGCAAAAGTACCTGTGCTGAAATAAGCAAATGCTGAAGCAGCTGTAATTTGATGAGAAGTTTGAACAGGGAGAGATGGAAGTGATGAGGACTCTTGCTCCAAATCGGAAGGACAAGACCTCTGTTCCTAGAGATGAAGATGCTCCCAGAGATAGGTGAAGAGAACCTTTGTTTCTGAACAGCTCATCCTTAAAATGGTACCCCAGTAGCTCAAGATTGAACCCTTGGAAACAGTTGTGGGGAAAGCTGTAAGTTGAGGGAAGGGACTCTCACATGCGAGCAGAGAACCAACCCGGGCGGCTGTCTCGCTGTGACACTGAAGCCATGAGAGAACTTCTTGTGGAGATGTCTCCATAGCATGAGCAAGAGAGACTCCTCTCCCTAAGTGAACTGGAAAAGGTTATTATGGAAGTGGTAAACTGACTGAAAATCTCAAGGGTTGTCTTTTTACATTGTCAGTGGGAGAAAGGAGAAAGGTGGGGGGATGAGAAGTGTTCTGAAGGTTTGGTCTGAATTTTTTCCCTTTCTTTTAGGTCTGTTAATAAACTTCTTTATATTCTTTTAAGTTTTGTGCCTGCTTTGCTTTCTCCTAATTCTTATCTCGCAGAAGGTAAATAAGTAAGTAATGAATATTTTGAACCAAAACCACTACACTAATTTGGTGTTTCTGCCTGGTTACAAACTGAACCCACTACACCTACATTAAAACACATAAACTACTGCATAAGTGTGTAAAGCTAATTATATTATGTTTTTTGGGATTGAGGTAATTTTATTTAGCTATGTATTTTCTGCACTGTGCTTCCTCAGACTTCTGTTATATGTTCTTCTGAAGAAAATAGTTCTATAATTATACTTTACTCAAAGCACAGATTTTGCCAAGATTTACTGCCGTCAGTCATGCGCTCAAGCATCTGCAGTAGCAACAGAGAAAGGAAGGGATATATAAATAATTTTCTTGGAATTATTTCTACACTGTTATTTCTCACTTCTTTCATAGTATCTCTAATTCCTCTGGGTCTGATTACTGGAACAGACTGTTTTCGTTAGCTTTTCTTGAAAAAACCCTTAAGGAGCAGAGAGTGGTGGTGTCAGGAGGTTGCCATGGTGGTTGTGGATACAGCACTGCAGCATATGAAGAGCCTGCCCAAGGCAAGAGCAAACAGAATTTCTCCTGCAAATACATGGTAAGTGAAGTAAAAAAAATCCTCATTTTATGTCTCCTTAGAAGCATTTGAGGCCATAACGCCTATGATATGTAATCCCAGTTTGTTTCTACTATATCTTAGAATACAAGAAGTTGTCACCCAGAAAACGGATAGGCAATAAGGAGTTTGAACTTTGTGCTAGAAGGAGATGAAAACTAAGAGGTTTTGAACACAGGAGATGAGTCTTGATGTTTAGGAAATGTTCTCAAATGAAGACCATTTCCTAGAGATGAAACAGTTTTGTTTGTGCTGTCTTTTGTGGTGATTAGGTCTTACTCTGAGGTTGAAAATGGAACTTCTGGGTTTTAATCTCCAGAAAGGCTGACAAATCTCAGCAGCTCCATTTAAGTTTCTCTTTCCAGCACACACTTACAGGTGGTCACTGGAAAAGGTCCAGCCAGAAGAAGGGTGCTTCCAGCTGCTCCAGGTTTGTCCATGAGCACTTCAGATGCCCAAAAAGCCTCTTACAGCAGTCTCTGCCCTGTTTGTGAAGGGCCCATATACAGCCTGTAGGACTGGGTGGAGATTCAGGGGGAAAAAAAGGCCTCAAAAAGATTCTGGAAATCATCAGAGCTTTCACAGTCCTCACAAGGGAGATAAGCCATATCCACGTGCTCGGTAAACATTTGCCTAGACTATTTCTGAAAGATTTGCCAGACTCTTTCTGGTGGATATCCTACAACTTCCCTAGGCAATATATTTCAATACTTCACTACTCTTATCTTTAGAAAGGTTCTTTATGTCCAACACGAATATTTCTTGCCTCTTGTGAAGGAAAATAAGCTATGTTCGCCACAATTTGTCTGTAACAAAATGCGTGTTGACTCTTGCTTGCTGTCATGGTGGTACTCAAAAATAATGTTGGATGACTCATTCAGGGTGGATTTCTTTACCCCAAACAACCAAAATAAAATGATTGGTATAAAAATCCTTATTTCCTTCCTTTGCTCCTCTTCAAAAGAATCACTGCCCACCATCCCAATCTTTCAGTATATTCCCAATCCTTCACAAGCTGTCAAAATAACACCAAGTCCTGACATTGCTTCAGCTGGGGTTTTTTTTAATTCCTGTGATGAGCAACCCACCTTGAATTAATCCGAAGGCAATATTCTACTTGTCTCACTTTTTCTCACTAAGGATACAGTCAGCTAGCTATCAACTTATAGGAGTTTGGAGTTAATTACTTTCAACAATTTGGAATTAATTAGTTGTAGTAATTTGGGAGTTGGAGCTAGATAATCCTTAAGGTCCTTTTCAACCCAAGCCATTCTGTGATAATGTCAAGGTTTAATTAACACAGATTAAATAATCTGCCACTTCTTGTGAGAGCATTTCTGCTTTGCTGTAGCACTTCAGCCTTTCTATGTCCCTGATTTGGTATTAAATAGATTATACTGATCAACTTAATGTGATAATGCTAACCTCAAATTTATATTAATTAAACTCTCATTTTGAAGAACTCTTACCTTAATTTTAGGCCTTGCATTAACACATTCCTGGACAAAGAACTGATCAGATATTGGAAACAATCCTAGACTTGGCACAAAATGGTACATGGCAAAACTTCTGGAAAACTCGATTTTGGCTGATGGCTTTGATGCACATGACCACATTGACTTTTGAGCATTTGCTCTTATTCTATGGGCAGCAACAAGAACATTTAGTAATGGTGAGTCAAAAAGAAAAAGAAAAATTAGGGTTTTTCTAAATCTGTAAGTAGCACTAGGGATGACTTGCCAATGAGTCAGTGTTTTAGTGACTAACTAGCAATACTAGAATTGCACTACTAATACAAAAACTGTTTTGTCACAATAATAAACAGGATAAAAATAGCAAACATTAACTTCACCAGCCAGAAAATCCATGTGCCTGAATGCTCTGTTCCCTTACCTGCACTTCTCCTGGAAGCATGCCCTTGGTGCCTTCTGGAAAGAATGAGTTTGCTTTGTTTGCTGCTTTTGCATCTTTTTAGGAGCAGGATGGACTTTTTAGGCCTTTTGTAGAAACGGTACCTTCAAAATCTCACACTTTTCTTTAATACATCCTATTTTGCTCACGTGTAAGATATTCAGAAGCTGCAGATGCTTCAGAGGGATACATGACTGATAATATGCTCCTTAGAGAAAAATTCAGGGAATGCAAGTGGAAGGGCAAGGAATGCAAAATCCCTGCAAGTATACTAACTCTAGACATGTGGTCTGCTTTCAGCTGTTGGGTTGTTTCTGTTCATTGGGGGTCTTCTTAATTTGTTTTACTTCCATTATTGCGAATCTCCTTCAAGTTATATTCTGAACAACTTTTAATTGGTATGATAATTTATTTTTTCCCCATTGGGGTTTCCTAGCATAACTGTAAAATCCTCCCTGCCCTTTACAAAAAAGAGGACCTCAGCCTGGTTACCACAAGGCTGGTGATCCAGAGACAACTACCTGCTTAAGTGTCCTGGTTTTCTTGGGCCTGCAGATAACACATTGAAACATCAAAGAGTGGATAATATTATTTGGTTCAATGCTGGCAGATGTGAGGAACAGCTCAGCCCCACAAATACAAAGAAGCAGAGAGGCAGGATGGGGAATCCCTGTAGCCCAGTAACAGGAATGAAGCCCCTGTCACAAAGCTGCCCTGGGAAAGCCATAAGCCTTGCTGTCCAGCTGTGAGTCCCAGCTGATGATGCTGCTGCTGGAGAGGTTCTCTGTGCCTGGCCTCCGGGTGCTGGACTTGCCACAGCACATTTAGGGAGGAACCAAAGGTGGGGAAAGGGAGGGAGGGAAGCAACAAGCATAGGAAAAGAGAGGGGAAAGGGGATAAAAGGGGCTGGTTGTGTGCGAACAGGTGGCTGCCATTTACACTTAAGGTCACTGTGCTTTGGTCGTTACATTAAGGCTGCACCCTCTGCTGCACTGGCACATTCTGTCCTGTTCCATCATGAAACTCCATTTCTAACGACTATAAATACATTTCATTTAAATACATATTCCATATGTATTTAAATTTATATTTCGTTTAAAGACAACTTTTTCTTTAGGAATTGCAGGAGAATTTGAAGTACCACTTAGGATTGTGTTTCACTATTTTTCCCATATCTTCAAATCTAGGAGGTACAGAAGAGCAAAAAACACACCAGAGGGCTTTTGGACCCTGTAAGTTGTTTTAAAGATGAAATTTTGGTTTTGTTTTTGAAAATGCTCTGGCACTTCTAAATGTACAAGATGTAAGTACAGCTTGATAAAGCACACTTAATAACATTCCCCCTTCCCCAGCTTTCATTCCACTAATGTGTCTTCCATATGTGCTACCTACTGAATAAAATCATAACAAATAGTGCATGTAAGATATACAGGTATGCATAAAGGACATCACGTATTTAATTTGTGACATCAGTAAATTATTACTTGACTTTCCTTTTTGGCACTAGTAAGAACACTTTTAAACCAAGCTACTTTTTAGTTTTGTCCTTTTAAGGTGCTATGTGATGGACTTCATCATATTTTTGAGAGGCTGCTTATTCTCGGGCTTTCCATGAGAAGAGTGTGGGCACACAGAAGGGTGAGGGGCTCACAGCTTTTTTCTGGGATGTCAATACCCACATCTGCCTCTGTTCCACTGGAGGAGCTGAGGTTCGGAGGATGGCAATCCACTAGCACAGCTAAGGATGTAGGAAGAACTGTCTGGTGAAGGAAGTCAGGAAGCTGAAGCATGAAGTGTATGCAGTCCTTCCAAGCAGTCAATTTCAATTTTAATTTTATGTTTCTTTATACAGCTCTTGCTCTCACTATCCCACGGCCTTGTCCCCGTGCATGACTCCCTCTCTCCATTCTTCTCTGACACATGCTGTTTCTCCTTTCCTAGCAAAGACATCAGAGCTCTCTAAATAACTTCCTTCACTCTTGAACTTCATATGTAAGTTATTCATATCTATATATATTTGTATTACCAACAGCTACAGAAGTTGGGATAAATAAGGCACCTTTCAACATTTTTATTAAGGCACTTTGAGAAGTATTCAGGATTAATGCATACTGACAAAGTTCTACCCTAATTCACTCGTGTCACTCAAGCGTAGGTACAAATGGGAATAGGCACTACTCTGTAATTCACATAATTATAATGTCATCTTGACAGAACTTGCTAGCTAATTTATGGAGTAGCAAGAATAAAACAATTTCATTGTAGCTAAGCTGATTAGTTTAACTACGACTGATTTAAATAGTGTGACACAAATTAGTGGCAAAAAATGGAATTTTATGCCTTCCCCTTCCTTTTTTATTTAACCTGCCAGTCTACATTGATTTTTTTTTCTGTTTCAAAGTAGAAGCAACTGCACAATTGTCAATTAGCAGCATATATTATTTCATACCACCCACATCCCTTTTTGCAAAGCTTGCAGACTGTGTTCATACAGAAATAAATGTATAGCAGTGAATGAATTATATGCAGTCCTTCAAAGATTACTAATTGAGAGAGAATTATAGGTGCTAAAACATGGAAGAAAATGAATAAAGCTCTTTGGATGCTTTAAAATATCTCACTGTAGGTGCAGGTTATGATGTAATTTTTAACACAATTCCATAGTACAGAAAAATATAAAAATAACCTTTGGAAAACATTCCAGCAGCAATTTGGTCCTTAAACACCATATGGAGAAGTAACTAATCCTATACACAACTAGATGATTCAGT
This sequence comes from Corvus kubaryi, assembly GCF_017639235.1. Lineage (NCBI taxonomy): Eukaryota > Metazoa > Chordata > Aves > Passeriformes > Corvidae > Corvus > Corvus kubaryi. The sequence continues at coordinate 1,498,473 of NW_024581137.1, read as the reverse complement.
GGGATAATCCACAGAAGAATTTCCATATGGCATTCTCAGTGTTCTTCAACACATCCTTTTCTATCTCCAGCCCATGCTTATGAAATGTTGGCAGATGCACTGCTGCTACAGAAGCCTGAGCTGAAAAGCAAAATGAATATCGATTTTATCTGTATCCAAAGACACAGATGACACATGGATGTGTCATCGCTAGCTAAATGCTGTTATTTGTCCTCTTGGATGGTGAGCCAAGGCCAGGAAGAAGATAGGATTTCAACTGGCATAAGCACAGCCCATCTCTGCTGTGGTACAGGTGTGCCAGACTTGAGTTTAGATTCAGATTTAGATCATTAAGATAATTGAAGCATTTGACTGGACTGAACAGGATTCCATTTGAAACATTCTTTTCCCACATTCCCAGACTCCAGGATTTGCCAGTGTAATTTCCCTCATTTCCAGCTTCTCAAACTGAAAAACAACTTTTTTTTTCTTCTATCAATCCCTTAGTGTTATTTTAGAAATCATTTTGAAATGATCTGTCCATTTAGAGGGTCTTTTACATGAAAGTACTCCAGACACTTTCTAGCAACCCTGGCCCTCATGCAGTGGTCTTGAAGGCAGCAAATTGATAAAGATGCATTAATACGCATTTCCATTATAAAGAGTACACAGCACAGAGACTGCAGAGCATACAAAGCAGCATAGAGAGCAAAAAGCACCTGGCCAAATAGCAGACATGTATCTTGGTGACTTCTTTGGGCATTATTTTTAGTATCACCTTCTTTAGCATGGAAGGACACAGTAATTACATTTCACTGGTGAAGTTCTCTGTCAAAGAATGGTCTTGATGCTCCCATCAGTCCACAACCTGGTTTTAAGTTATCCGTTTCATAAACTCTGTTACCAGGAAGTGTACTACACTCAGCACTCTCATTTGAAGAGAAGCAGAAGCTTTAATCTTGTAACTAATTTCCAGAGCTTAAAATTTAGACTGACAGGGGACTTTAGTTTCAGGTGGTTTGCTCTGCTGAGAAAAGTTATGCAGTCTGAAGCAGAGCCAGATTTCTTATGGTACCTTTATGAACATCAAAACTGTCTCTGAGCAAACATGAGATCCATTTCAAATTCCTTCCTAAAACAATAGAACAGTTTCTTAAAGTATGCTCACTGATGATGACAGAATCTTATTTACTTCTTTATTACCTTCACAGCAAATTTTAATTAATCATATATTCTTCAATTATTTAATCACTTTCAGTTGGCTATCCTTACAGACTTGATGTAGGCAACATTAATTATTTGCCTATGGCAAGATTTTATGAACTCTAATATGCACCACATGTTCAACTTGCTCAAAATTAATTGCAGACATTGTATTTGGCATTAATGTACATCTTTAATTGGCTTTAATTTCACATCTATGCTGCTTTATATACAGCATTCTTTATCAGCATAAATGCATACTGCTTCTGGTATGTGTAATAGCAGCCACCAAAGCCAGCTTTTGTATTCACATTCTACCTTTTAATATAAATCTAGTTTTCTGAATTTAAAAAAAAAGGAAGAAGTAATTAGAAAATAATCTTTCTTATTCATTATTAGTTACTTGGAAAGTCAGATGGAAAATGCTGGCTGAGATCTAACAGAGAAAATATAAAGTCGCTAAGGTTTGCCTGAACAAGAAGGTTTGCCCATTTAAGAAAAAAATCTCTTTGAAAGAGGCTTTGTTGTGGAAATCCATCCTTAGCCTGAAGAAACAGGCAACAGCCTCACTTACTAGCTAGCAGCTTGTTAGGGACAGCCCCAGGACTGGTCCCACAGATCCTAGCAGTTTGCCCAGAGACACATCTGAGGCCTGGTACCAACCTGGAGATGAAACCGAACAAGCCCCAGCACAGGAAAACACTCCAACATGCGCTAGGAATCTAGCACTGGCTTATCATGCAGATATCTAGTGCTTGATACACAGATTAGGCAAATTAATGATAATTAGGGTAAGTTCACAAGTGCTGTAAGCACCTTTCAAATTACAAGGTGTAGATATCCTGAGAACTACAGCAACGCAACACTGCACATCTCGAATGAGATACAACACGTAACATTCAAATACAGAACACTATTTTTCAGTCCACAAAGTACTCTGCTGAAACACACAAAGATTTGCCACATTGACAATTTGGATTTAAGAAAAAAGTGGCATCATTTTACTTTCTGAGGGGATCCTGATCATGTCAGATCTCTTTCAGTAGAACATGTTTTTGGACCAGTAACTCAGACCATGAGTACATCAGAATCTTCACTTATTGCTGAGGGAGACTTCAGCATAAACTACGGAGTAACACTCAGCAATTTTTAGGATAAGAAGGCAGGATCAAATGCTACTCAACACAAAATATAATAAACCAATTACTCAAGATAATACAAAAAGCGTAGCTGAATGAGCAGACTTTGTTATGTTCTAGGCAACAGGAAATACAGCATACAGAATACAGTATTCCTTTTCCCCTAGCAGTTGACAGGAGCAGCAAAAAACAACGTAACACTTGAAGAACAGTTTCTGTCTTACCACCAGACTTTAAAATTATGCTGTCAGCATATTTGTAGCAAGCTGCTTTACACTGAGGCATTTAATTATTTCAAGTCCCAGAATTCCACTTCTCATTCTTAAATATTGGGTAGGAATCAATTTCAAATGGATGCTGCTTTAAAAAGGCCAGTGAACATGGTTTAGCTAGAAAACAATAGCCTGCAGATTCAACATTCAGACTCCCAAGGACAAAGTCTTTGCTTTCCAGAACAATAAGTTTAAACTTCATACCACCCTTACAGAAACCCAAATTTTAGAAGCTTATATTATTTCAAAGTTCAGTTTGCTGTTTTAAAGTGAAGGAAATACTTTCAGTGGTCTCGACTATTTCATCTGGATCTGAAGAGGTGACTTAGAGCGACAATGAATTACCTTTGAATTGTAAGACCCACCTGCATCTTTTCCCTGCCTGTTTGCCTGAGGACAAATTACTGTTGCTAATGACTCAGCACATAAGTGGCACTCAGGGCAAGCAGAATGCACAGCAGTTCACTCTCATCCAAAATCAAGCTAAATTAAACCATTTAGCGTTACCGGGGAAAAAATGCATCTAAACTGTTCAGGCCCCTGGTATTTTCAGAGACACTAAACCAGCCCATAAACTCGGCCATCAGGCTAACTTTCCTTTGTGATCTGCTGCCGCCTCGTGGGCTCGCCGTGAATTTTAAGTCCCAAAATAGAAAATTAGGAGAAGTTAACCTTGGACTGTGGGGGGGAAAGCTCAGCTATTCAACTGATAAGTAACCTCACTTACATACCAGCATAATTTCTATCCTGGTATGAAAAGATTTTTGTGTAATTAGGTTACAGTTGCGACTTTTCACTTTCTTGAATTCACAATTATAGCAAAAAAAGACTTCAAATTAAAATACAACTAAATGTACTTTTTTATGGCTTTGCTCGACAAAGAAGTAATACACTTTAATCACTCTATACTGGTGTAGAGAGAGAGAGAAAGCTTTTTCAACTTACTGGAGTGTTCTCCTGTATTGCCTTGGTCTTCTTGTTTTTTGATTTGTTTTGTGGACCATTTATGAACTTGATATTGGAATTAAAGGGTTCCTACAGATTCTCCAGGCTATAAGACCACGGAGTCATTAATAGTTTGGTAGTTTGTTATTGGAGAAGGAAGTCACTGGGGTATCAGATTGGGAAAAGGAAAAGCAGTTTGTGGGACACCAAATTCTATGGGTTCTTAAAAATTTTCCTGTCTTACTGTTGCTGGAAAATCTGATAATGGGATGCTAAGGTGCTCATCCAAAAAATCTGGAGTTGTCAAAAGCTGATCCATCCACCTTGGAACAGCCAGACTTCGAGGCAAAACGGTCACAAGCTATGAAATGAGCAGTAACTTAAGTTCATTTTAACTGCATTGGATAGCTTACATTTCAATTCTCCTTGACTCTTGAAAAAAAAAAAAAAGGGCGAGGAAGGTAGTTTGATCTCCACATGGAAAATAAACTGCAGTGGTGGCCCTACTATACAGAGGTTTCTTCAGTTAGAGACTCTTTAATCATATACCCTGTGAACTGAATCTGACACTGATCATGGATCAGCATCAAGGTGTAGCCAAGACAGCCTCCTCACCTCTGTGCTTTGGGGGCGTCCTCTCAGCCCAGGGGTCACTCCCCTCCGTAACCCACGCTTGGGGCCAGTGAGGCCATTTCTCCCTCACAGTCACTAGATACACAAAGTAATTTCAAGCAGAAAACATTGTTATAAAGTTGCCTTACAATCACAGAAATCATAGAATGGTTTGGGTTAGAAGAGCCCCTAAAGGCCGTCTTGTTCCAACCCCCCTGCCAAGGGCAGGGACACCTCCCACCAGACGAGGTTGCTCAGGGCCCCATCCAACCTGGCCGTAAACACTGCCAGGGATGGGGCATCCACAGCTTCTCTGAGCAACCTGTTCCAGTAACTGAGTACTCCCTCTGAGTAGAGAATTTCCTCCGAATATCTAATCTAAACATATCCTCTTTCAGTTAAAAACTATTCCCCTTTGTCCTGTCACTATTTGCCTGGGTAAGAAGTCACTCTCCCTCCTCTTCATACGCCCCCTTTAAAATACTGTAAGGCTGCAACCAACGCTCTAAAAGTGATGTGTAGAATTCTGTTAATAATTCAAATACTACATATAAATAGAAATAAACTAAGTCTGTGCCCCCTTCTCCTCTCCTTAGTCGTCTTTTCAGACCGAGCCCGAGTGCTCCCTCCGGGCATGGCCCTACCGCTCCATGGGCCGAGGGGAGGGAAGGCTGCGGGGTGCCTGTGTCCCTGGCACCACAGAACGGGTGGCCACGGGCAGCCCGGTGCCGGGACGAGGAGGAGGAGGTTTTAGGAGGAGGCGGGCCCAGCGCCCCGTGCCCGGCGCCTTCCCCCGCCGGCCGGGCGGGCCGCGCTCGGCTCCTGCCGGAGTGCCCGCGGCGGCCGGGCAGGGCGGGGCCTGGAGGGGCCGCAGCCAATGGGGCGGGGCCTGGCGGGGCGGTGCAGCCAATGGGGCGGGGCCTGGCGGGGCGGTGCAGCCAATGGGGCGGGGCCTGGTCGGGCGGCCCAGCCAATGGGCGCGGGGGGCGCCGGCGCGAGTTTGGCGGGAGGGGGCGCTGCCGCCGGCAGATCCCGCCCGTCCCTCCGTCCGTCTGTCCGTGCAGCGGGCGGGGGTCGCGGGGTGGGGTTGACGCGGGTTCGAGACCCGGCCATGGCGGCGGCGGCCGCTCGGTGGCCCTGGGCCCTGCTGTGCCTGGCGGCGGCCCCGCTGTTGTGCCCCGCGGCGGCCGGTGAGTAGCGACCGCGGGGGAGGGAGCGGGGGGAGGCGGCTCCGCGGGTCCCTCTCTACAACATGGCGCAGGGGCGGCGTCGCCCGCGGGGATGCGGCGCCGCGGGACTCTCCTGTCTGGCCGCAGTCGGGGCGGGATGCGGGAGCCGGGGGAGAGGGGGGACGCCGCCCCGGCATCGCTGCGCCCCCCGCACCTGCCCCGTGCCCGGGAAGCGGCACTGGCGCCGTCCCGGTGCCAGTCCGGGCTGGTGCCCGCGCCGGCTCCCCGGGGAGCGAGAGCACCCGCCGGGATCCCTGCGGCCAGGACCGCAGCCGGGGAGAGGCGCTTCCATAGCTTCTGCAGCGGCCGGATCTCCGGCATCCCGCCCGGGCATTGACCTCGCGTCTACCCCAGCGGATTCCGCGGCTCGGGGCCGGGATGTGTGCCCTCGGCTGTCACGCTGCCTGCGGGTGAATTCACAGGATTGTGGCTTGAAATGGCACAAATGGGTAAAACCTGACGCCTGGGTTGCCATATTCAGTGTCAGAACAGGCTGTGTGTTCCAGGGCTTGTATTCCTTGGTTTCAGTAGAAGAGTGGTATCGAACAAGTCATTTTAAAAGGTGAAGACAAGACGTTTAATAAAGAGGATAGTGGTAAAATAGCTCCCCGCATTAAAGTTGGGATAGTAGATGCCTTGGCCATGTGCACTCACAGCCCAGAATGCCAGTCATGTCCAGGTTTCCCAGAGGATGGAGATGCTCCGTTCCTGAATGTGTTCAAGCCAGGCTGGATGGGGCTCTAAGCAGTCTGGTCTAGTGGATGGTGCCCCTGGCCATGGCAGGGGGCTTGGAACTAGATGATCTCTAAGGTCTTTTCCACTCCAAACCATTCTGGAAATCTGTGTGTCTGTAACTTCTTGACTGGACCAAAAAAGAGTGGTGGAAAAAGAAGGCAGCACAAGGACAGATTGGAAAACATATTTAATAAATAGATCACATTGTTGGAATGGAAAATACAAAGCATGTAATACTTTAAAGGAGAAGAGGGCAGTCCCTAAAGTATTTATGGGCATTTCATTGTTGTTCTGTAGTTTTGGTTTCTAGTGAGGCTTGGTTTTAGGAGGAAGGCAGTAAAAAGCTAGTGGAATGAAATATGACATACTCTGGCCCAGCTTTCCATTGATAAACCTACTAATATTGCAAGGAATTCATGCCCAAGTTCCTTCTTGATGTTTCAGTCAAAATCTATTTAGTAAGGTGTTGTGAAGTAAACTTTTTTTTGTTGTACCAGTGTGATACATTGTTCAGATGCAGCTCAGCAGAAGTCTGTAATCGTTAAATAATCCTGTGTGTGAAAGTAAAAGTTTCGAAGGACACCTCCATCTGCTTTCTAAAACACTGGTCCAAACACAGGAAAGTGAGGATGAAAATGAGTATCAAGGCACTGTTCAATTCATTTTATATTGGCCCAGCTTAACCATGAATGAACGAAATATTTTAATGGTAGGGGGTACAAAGCACAGTAGAGTATAATGCTAAAAATGCTGCTTTAAACTTCAGTGTTTCATGACTTCCCAATGCTTCAGTTCTCTTTTTATTCCCTCTTGATGTGTTCATATCTGTGTTTGCTCTGTGACTTCCATCCAGTCAGGAAAATCCAGCCTTAATTATCCATCAATAGTGAAACAATTTACGGTTTTGTCCCAAGGTTTTTAGAACCCAGAGTTCAATGAGCAGCTATGTGAAAAGAGGTTCCTTCTCTGATTTCCTTCACCACCTGTTCCTAAATGATTCTTGCACTTTTCAGATTCTGTGACATGATTCAATTTACAAAGGCATATAGTCTCTACAAAGATTTTTGGTGGGGTTTTTGTTTACTTTTTAATATTTATTCTAAGTTTCCCCCGAGTTAATAAATTGCATTGCCTCGTAAAGGAATTTGCCATGTGCCTAACTAGTGCAGGTTAAGTAGCAGAAATGTAACTAGAGGCAGAAAGGGAGTGAGATCTCATTTTGTTGGCAGCAAGTGTTCAGGAGTAACTGTGAGACTTCTCGTAACAATCTGCATCATTTTCAGAATAAAAATTTCTCTTGTTCATTTTTGCCTTTTGGGAAGGAAAATTTCCTATGGTCATCTGTGGGCCAGAAAATTGTCCTGATAGAGCACCAAGTGTGTACTTGTGTTCAGAAGTGATGGTTAAGTGTTTCAAATCTTCTAAATATCTGTTTCCCTCTCCTTGCTTTTCCATAGGCTTGTCTTGTTGTTACCATGCAAAGGACAATTTAATGTGCCGTGATGTCTGTGAACAGGTAAGCTTGTTTTAAATTTAACTCCCTCAGAGTTGAAATTGTACCTTTAGACAACGATGTAGCAACATTAAGGTTGTAAGCTAATGGTCTTCTGTCTGGATGCTATGTGTGAATTGTGAGATGTAATGTTATCGAAATGAGAACTTAGAAGTTTTAAAACCATAGTCCTCTTTCCTTTGGTAGTAGAAAATGGGTTCTGCTGAAGTTGAGGAGAAATAGTGATACCAACCTGAGGCCACAATTTGGTCAAGAAGTGATAAGCACATTAGGAAATGAGAGGGGTGAAGGTATTTTACGGAATTTATGAATCTTGTGTATTTCCAAGTTCTGGGGAGTTTAAACTGAAGAACAAGATGCTAGTATTATTCTTTCTTCCTTCCAGTTCTTGTTTGTCCACTAAGCATCTCATTATGATATATGGCTTTGTGAATGCAGCAAAAATCTGCTTACTTACTCTATTCATAAGGCTGTTTGTTCTAAATTCACGCTTGGAAAGTATTTTTCCATAACTTATGTTTAGATTTGTACCTGTGGTACAGTTTTGTGTGTGTAGTTACATATATTTATCTACAAAGATTTTTACATCAGTAAAGCTTACATACATGTAGACACAATTTTTATATTAAAGTTGTGTTCTTACATCATACCTGCCCTCTTTTCATGTCTTCATTACCCACTTTGGGGCTGTTCGAGCAATAAACCTGGTTATGATTAAGTTTATATTTATCTCTGATTGTACTAATAAAACTTTCACTTTAAATTGTACTTTTCCCTCACTGATATATCTAGAGAATACAACCAAATCCTCTTTCAGCTTTCATATTGTTAGGCCAAACAAGGAAAAGTCTTACAGTCTCTTTGCATAAGACATTCTCTCAATTCCTATAAGAATTTTTGCAGCCCTTCCAGCATAAGTTTAGCTGTTTGAATACAGGTAAGCAAAACTATACATGGCATTGTAAAAAAAAGTATGGCACTCAGTCTTAAAAATTGTGTTCAAACTTGAATGTTAGAGAAAGATATCCATTCCTGTATATAAAAAAATTATTGGTGAATTTAGTAGCTGCATTTATACAGCATTTGGAATAATCTGTCCATTTCTGTCTTGTGTTTCATTGGTTTGAAGTTTCCAGCTTATCATGTGAATTCCTGTTGGCTCTTCATGAAAGGCCTCCAGCTTTTTACTGTCAAATTCCATCCCAGTTCTGCTATACTGGTTCTAATTATTGCATCATTTTCTGTGGGTTTTGTAAGATACTCTGATCTTGCCTAATCTGGATGATCTCTCTCTACTCGGATAATCAGCATATCCAGAATCTTAGTGGCGAAAGGTCTAGAGCAAGTCTGAAGCAAGACTGGTGCCTCTCAAAGTGTTCTATAAGGAGCTGGCTTAGTTACCTCGCATCAGGCTGGTGGCATCAATTTGTGAGTGATCGTTTGGTACGGTCCAACAGGCTGGCTGAAGGAGCTTTCTGCTGTTATTTTACTGATTTTCATCTTCTGAAACTTAACTATTTTGTGCAGCTGGCAGGAGGAAGAATTTTCTTGGCCTGTCTTTGGATATGCGCTTACAGATTAGATTTGGGGCCTTAGAGCAGATGAGAGGAACGAGGTTCATTGAGGAGCCATCTCGGCCTAACCAACAGATTGTAAACAATACCACCGGGGCAAACACTCCCTTCTGCAGTGCATGGAGGCATTCATCTCCAGATGAGACTTTCTGGCTAAGTTCATTTGGTTTTCAGGGGCTCAGATCTAGGATGTTGCAGGAATCACAAGGGGGTTTTTTGGCCCTCAGACTGTTACCCATTGTCTGCTCATCTATGTAGGCACCAGCGATAGTATTGAGGGAGGCCTTGCATGGGAGCCCAGGGACTAGGGTGAAAGGCACAGGACACCCAGTGATGTTGCCCTGGATCCTGCCAGTTAAGGAAAAACGCTTACCAGTAAGGAATTCTGCTAACCAGTAAATCAGCTACTGTGAGACCTTTGAAAAAGAGAGCTTGGATTACAGATTTGTTTGTCAACTAACATGATTCAAACACCTAATTATTTTGCAATCTTAGTAAGTATTACTCCAATTTTAGCTTTGGTATTATTTGCTTTTCATGATTATTTGATTAAGCATGTCAGATACCATAGCAAGGAATAAGTGGGCCTCTCTTTCTTTAATTGACTTTTTTTTCCTAAATTTATTTCTGAGAAGTTTCACAATGATAAGTTTCCTGGCAACATTCATCTCTATACCATTCCAGAGATCTCTCTCCATATCCTTCTCCAAGCATAAGAACAGTCCAAGGCAAGTAAGGTTATATTGGGAAAGAAAAATCTCAACTGGAATCAAGACTTGTAGAGAATGTCAAGGGCAACAAGATATTTTATGGCAGTAGTTAAAGGCTGAAGAAGGAAAAATGTGTTGCTGAAGGCAGCGTCAGTGATTTAGCGTCAGTAAACCGTTCCTGCCCAACCTGGTTTGATAATAAGGCTGGATTTCTGGATGAGGGCCAAGGCGTGGATGTCATTTTTGTTGACTGTACCAAGTTTTTAAACATTAATTCCCTCAATATATCTGTATCCATTTTAGGATCATATGGGTTTGAGGAATGGACAAATAGATGAGTAAAAAACTGGTTGTAAAATCAGGCTCAGAGATAGAGGTTAGTGGGTCCTACTTTGCCTGCAGGCTAATAAGAAGTGGAATCCCAAAGGGGTCTTCCCTGGAACCTGTGCTATTTAACATCTTTGTTAATGACCTGGGCAAGGTGACTCTCATTGAGTTTTCAGGCCATATGAAGCTGAAAGGAAGTGTTGATAATCTTAATGGATGGCAGGACTGTCATCCCGAGGGACCTGGACAGGTGGAAAGAAGACAGATGGACACCACGGTCTGGTCTCATAGTCGACCCTTCTTTGAGCAGGAGGTTGAAATAAATGATCTTCTGAGATCCCTTCCAACCCAAATTATTTTATTTTCCTATGATCTCAGAAGATTTGAAATACTAATGCAGTTCTTTTTTTGCTCTCCTTTCTGTAACAAGTGCTGTTGCTTTCTTGATTTCCTTTCAATAAGTTTATCATGTTAGAATGGAACATAGTTTATCATGTTAGAGTAGAACAAATTTAGAATAGAACTGTAATGTACTTTTCCTTCTGAAATTTGTCTGTTTCAGTTATATAATTTCCAGTTTCATATCACACATTAATAGGTCTGTTTCCATTCCTCTTGTTGACCAGGTTCTTGTTTTCATTTATAAGTAAAACTTAATTAGAATGCTAAAGGACCAACGTCCTCAACAGTTGTATTCCATCCAGTCTAGCGAGCTCCTGGGTGTTCAGTTTGCCTGTGGGTACTATGCATTCTCCTGTTAGTTTTGATTGTCTCTTTAACTACTCTAGGTTTTGTTCTTCCTTGTTCCACAAAAATTCATGTTTCAGGATTTTTGTGAAGTATAATTGCTTTAGATCATGTAATATGTAGCAGAAGGTTAATTAAGTAAGTAGAGTTGTATAGTATTTTGATACGTGCGACAGAAATCCTCTAGTTCACACTGCCCTTCCACATTCAGTAGAAACTTTTTGATTGAAACGTGTGAGGAGGAAATTCTCGTTCTCTTCTAAATAGAAAAAATTGCTTCTCTATAAAAAGTGAAACATATTTGAAGAGCTACAAATACATAAAAAGAAATCTTAAATTTGCATTGTATACATACTGTTAGGCAAAGTTGTCAAAGAGTAGATATTAGAGAAACTAAAAACAGTGAAATCAATTGAAAAAAGTATTTGATGTGCCATTACATTCTTTAAGGTGTGTTTTGTTTCTAACAGATTTTGTCTTCTAAGAGTGACTCCCGTTTGAAGCACTTACTGCAGCGAGCCCCTGAGTATTGTCCAGAATCAATGGTAAGGCTTGCTAGAAAAGCTCTTCAAATGAGGTTTGAACCTCAAAGTAGGATTTTTTTTTTTTTTTAAATAAAGCCATCATGAATTATGCTACTTGCAATAAGGTGGCATGTATAAGCTATGAAATGCAATGAAAATGTTATCTATGTTGTAAAAAATTGTGCTGGGTGACTGTCACTTGGGTGTTAATGGCAATGACTTAAATTAGATCATATGTTCCAGCATGTGTATGGCACGAAGCCATGAGGTCTTGGGCTAAGACAAGGTGGCCCTGATAGCTGCACCAAATTGTTCATGGCCTTATCTGAGAAACTGAAGTAATGCTTTTATTGGATGAGTAAGATTATGGTTTCCTAAAAGTTCTTTAGTCTCACTAAAGTTCTTTAGTTTCACTAAAAAAAGAATGTAATCTGCTCCCTCTTCTAGGGACAACCTAATCAGGGAATAGATAAGTATAGTCATTCAGGTTGTAAATTTTAGATTCTTATCTCGTGGCAACCTTTTGCAGTCAGAAAAGCTTGCTTTCTTCTGGTAATTTCTGTTACTTCTGAACGGGATCAATACTGTTTGCAGCAAACCTAAAACATATGCTCAGCTCAAGTGGGCAATGAGTAGGAGTAGTAAATCTGGGAATAACATTTGATAAGCAGCTTCACAAGATTGTGTTTGCTTATAGATCGTTTCCTTCTGTGTGTCAAAGTTCCTTCTGTTTTTGTTTCTGTGAGTCAATAGCACTAAGGTCTCGGAAAGTTATAGACAGCTCCTGGTGTGAGTAAAACCTGTCATGAAAACCTATCAAGGTGATGAATAGCATTTGGTTTGTTACTGGTTTTCTTTATCTTTCATCCCCTGATAAGACAAGTAGAATCTTATCTGTACAGTAGAGATCTGCTTTTTATAAAACGGGATTGGAGATTATCTGCAAGGGGGAAAATGACACAATGATTTTTGTAACTCCCAGTTACTGTCTTTATAAATGACAAGTTAGCTGTCCAGTGTGGATCTTCAATTAGTACCACTGAACTGGTAATATCTAAATATGTAAAATAGTTAACAATTCAACTCAATACTGTATTTGCTGTGTCATTGTGTGGCAATATGGGTTGCTGTATCAGTGTGATTGAAGCCCTTTTTTAATTTGTTTTCTGTGTGGTTGTGTGTGTTTAGGGTATTTTTAAGCTGATGGAAAGGAATGCCAGGGCAATAAGCTTCTCCTCAGGTCTTGGTCATAGACAAATCTTACTCTTTGTCTAAGTTGCTGTTTAGTTCTGTAAACACTGATGGAGAGAGTTGACTAGCTTGTGTATTCCAGATACCTGCATTAGGTTCTGCATCTGCAAAAATGCTGCTATTGATTCTGTAGTCTGTGCATAGCAGGCTTCTCATCGAAGGAAATGGTACTCAGCTTCTCTCATAGCACTTCTTTAAAAGATGTTTAAACATAAGAATTCTTCCAATCAGATGTTTAAAACCCAGTGAAAAAATACTGAAATTGCTGGTTTGAGTCTGCCAAAACTCTCTTATTCTGTAAACTTGCTTTTGCTTAATTGCATTTTTACTTTTCAGAGAGAAGTGTGGAGTTGTATAAATTCTTCTTTGCCAGGTAAGAAATACCAGTTGGCCGTTGAATCATGTTGCGTTTTCACCCTGTGTGTGTTTTGATGTTCTGTCTACCACCTGCACCTATAGATTTCATGATAATTTAACTTCCATTATGTATCTTATATAATCTGTATGTGGTGTCTAGTTTCCTCTAGTATATAATGAGTTACCTGTGTATTTTATTAATACGTTTCCTAGTTAGAAAATATTTAATATGTTTGTATAATTAAATGTCTTTCCGTGACAAATTGAGGAAATATCAGCAAACTGTTGATTCCAGTGCTTGTAAACAGACTTTCTGTCTTAATGGTTACGTAAAACTGGCAAAATATATTATCGTTTGGAGTTGCAGTGTTTCTGTCTCCTCTAAAACCTGATAAATTTTTAGCTGATAACAATACCTAATCTTCCTTGAAGTTCAGTAGTTAGATGAGTGGCAATGCTTTTACTGCAAGTGAGAAATACATATTTTATTTTGGATATTAGGTCTGTATAAGTGTGTGGAAAAGCGCTCAAAATCTTTGTTAATGAACCACTCCCAAATTGTCTTCCTCTGCTTTTCTTGTACCTGCACAAAGTTGGTCACCTTCCATCCTTCTTGCATCTGAAGTTATATTGCTATATATATCGTATTCTTTCTTGGTGTGAACCAGTTTTAAAATTGCATTCCTGGTAGGATTTTGTAAATTCATTGTAAATTAATAGGACAGCATTATAGGAGAAGCTCTTATCCCTTTTCTGGTGAATTGATACAGCTGGGTGCATCTGGGAGGTGCCTGTACAGCAGCGCTCACAGCACAGGGAGCAGACAGAAGGAGCTGGAAACCTGTGTGCAGTTACAGGGCTTCCGTCCTATTGGAGTCACAGAGACACAGCAGGAGTGCTGTGGGGAACAGGTACAGGAAGAACAGGCCAGGAAGGGGAGGAGCAGGTGTTGCCCTTTATGTGAGAATGTTAACTGGATTGCATGGAGCTCTGCCTGGAACGGATGATGGGCCAGGTGAGAACAGCCTGTGGGCATTGGAGTGTGTTGTACATAGAACCCAACATGGCTGATGATGTGGGTGTCTGCTGCACACTGCCTCATCAGGCTGAAGTAGTACATGAGGCCTTCTTTGTACAGCTGGAAGAATTCTTGTGTTCACAGGCCTGGTGTTTGTGGGCAACTTTAATCACCCTTTTGAAGAGAAAACACACAAGGGCACAGGCAATCTGCTTAGAAGAATCCCATGGGTTATGGCCCTGGAGAAAAGAAGGGTCCAAGAGAGCTGCTTGACTTTCAAGGATCAGCTTATCCAAGCTCCACTTAATGCATGGTGGGGTTAGAAAAGCCAGAGCCTCTCAAGAATTGATCCGGGTGAATTACATGATGGGCAGCCAAAAAGCTTCTTGAACTGCATCAGCAGAAAAGGAAGACTGGAGAAAATGAGAGCCTGCTGCTGAATGGGGCAAGAAACCTGGTGACAAGTGACATTAAATAGCCCATGGTCTTCTTTGCCTCAGTCTTTACTGATAAGATGAGCCTGCAGGAATGCCAGGCCTCTGAGGTCAGTCATAAAGTCCAGAGCGAGGAAAACTTGCGCCTGATGGAGGAGGATAGGGCTAGGTATTGAGAGGGGATGCTGGGGACTGTGATGAAGAAAGGAAGAAAGCAAGTTCACTCCTTCCTGTAGAAAGGGCAAGGAGGACCTGAGGAGCTGTAGGCTTGGACAGTTTCACCTCAGACCCTGGGGAAGTAATGGAGCAAATCTTCCTGCAAACAACTTCCAGACACATCAAGAACAAGAAGCTGATAGTTTATAATCAGCATGGATATATGAAGGGGAAACTGTGCTGAACCAACCTGATAGCCCTCTGATGAGGTGACTGCCTTTTTAGATGAGGAGAAAGCAGTGCATGTTGTCTCTGTTTCAGTAAGGATTTTATCACTATTTTTTATAACTTCCTTATAGACAAACTGGTGAAGTGTGAGCTGGATAAGAGAGCAGTGGAGGTGAAGTGAAAACTGGCCAAACTGCCATGCCCAAAGGCTTGATCAGTGTCACAGAGTGCAGCTGTAGGCCAGTATCCCAAGGGTTGATGCTGGATCTAGTCCTATTTAACATCTTAGTTAATGATGGGGCAGAGTTCACTCTCAGCTTATTCACCAGTGATGCAAAAGTGAAAGGAGAGGTTGCTAGACCAGATGGTTGTGCTACCATTCGCAGGGATATTGATTAACCAAAGCAACAGGCAGACAGGAACCTCATGAAATTCCCGAAAAGGAAATGAAAAGTCCTGCACCTGGCACAGGCCCCATGCTCCACAGCATACAGGAGGCTGGCCAGCTGGAAAGCAGCTTGGTAGAAAGGTACCTGGGAATCCTGGTGACCAGCAAGTGGAACATGATCCAGCAGTGTGCCTTTGGAACAAAGAGGACTAGACTGCATTAGCAACAATGTTGCCAGCAGATCAAGGGAGCTGATCCTTCCCCTCTACTCAGCATTGTTGAGACCACATCAGGCACACTGTGTCCAGTTCTGAGCATTTTGGGACAAGAACACTATGAACACACTGGAGCAAGTTCAGCAAAGAGCCATTGTAAGGTGATTAAGGAGATGGAACATATGTGGGAGCAAGCTGAGAGCCTGTGTTAGGCAACTAGATGATTTGTTATAGCTCAGGAATCTGTATTGTACAGATGAATTTGATGAATTATCGTAAGTATGGGCTCCAGTCAATTAATTGTGCACTAAAGGTGTGTTTTCATCTAGAAATGCACACATCTTAACTACCTTGATGACAAAATTAATTTAAAAGTTGCTGTATTAAGATTGAAGTTCAATGTTTCTTGAGAGTGTGCAATCAATTTATTCATGAGCTTGTCTGCTGGTTGGATATAACCTGGAGAGAGGGCCACTTGCCAAGAAAATATTAGTGACAGCTGAAAATAATCAGCCTTCTTAATTTGGTGTGTATTTGTCGCTTGCTTCATTCTTTTATCACCATTTAGTTTAGTTCCAGTATGTCTGAAACCACAGGCCCTGTATTGCACAACATATGGATGCCTGATTACTCAGTGGTGACTGCTCAGGGGTGACACTGCCCCTAAAGCTGTCCAGCTGTATTTGTCATGTGCTTCTCCTGGATACAGCTAGTTATTGCAGCAGAGATTTCTGGAAATCTTTTTTTCATATTGCACATGGTGTTTCTTTGATGTTTTTTAGATTGCTTATGCCTTAGGTTATCAATCCTACTAATAAATGTTCTATCAAACATAACTGTTCTGATTGAAAGGAATCTCCACATAGGAATTAATGCAGAAACTACTGACGTGTTATTTAATGCCTAGAACAGAGTATAGTGAGTGGTGGACTTGACAGTTAACTGTACATATGTAGTCAAACCTAAATTCCAGATTTTTGAACAGTGATTGCAAGCTACTGATGTGTGCACAACAGTGATCTCTTTGACACTGTCAAAAAGATGCTCAGCCTCTGAAAAACTAGTTCTGCAGCCCAATTGTGGAAGTGAAAGGTGAGCTGTACTTGCAGTTGTTTGTGACCTTCACAGCTGCTTCGAACTAGTGTGAGTTGGAAAGCTGAGCCAATACTCTGAATAGGTGTCAAGAGGATTTTGAGAGTCTCCAGAAAGACCTATGGATCACTGGCCTGCAGTGCCTGCAGAGAACCTGGACATTCAGATGGTCAAACTGACAGAATACAGGCCACAACCAGAAGCTGTCCTGTACCTTTGTCCCTCTGCTCCCTCCACCTGCTGGGCAATGCTGCTACCTTACTTGTGTCAAGCATTAAGGTTTTAATTTGTGTTTTAATAACTGTTAGGCTTATTTTAATTTCCATGGGGAATGTGTTAATTTAGTGGAGATTTTGCTTCTCTTGTATAAATTTGCCATTAGTGCGTTTTCTTAATTCACCCATTGGAATGTCTTGAAAGACAGATGCTGGCAAGACTTTCTATGCCACCTGTGTTTGTAAAGCCTACAAAGTGTATTTTAAAGGCAATTTTCTTCATTATAAATACCAATTTGCCATTGTTTTCCATTGATTGCAATTATTTTTTATTACTTTTTTCCAAGTGTTTTCTTAGCATCTAAATTTAAGGTCACTGGTCTTGCACCTAGCTCTTCCATTTCCCTTTTTTAAAGCTGAACATCCCATGTAGCTCTTCTAAATAGGCATTTCCACTAGGTTTAAGAGCATTTTTAAAAATTAAGTTGTTCATTCTCTTGCTTTCTACTTTTTTATTTCTACATAAAAATATAATTTGTGTATGTAACTAAAGTACTGCTTTATTTTTCAAATATCATAACAAAAATGAGTGATTCATTTGAGTTAAATAATTCTACCTCCTGTCCTAAGAAAAAGAATGTAGCAAGTTTGTCACAGCTGGTGGGCAGCTGCATAGATCAAACCTTCCCTTTATTTCTGTCTTTAAAGTTACATGAGAAATAGATACAGGAATGTGTTATTTTATTTCTGATGTCTTGAAAATCTGTATTTATTATTGATAAAAGGATGAAACAACTTACGGCAGCAATTTGCTTCTTACTATATTTCTATGTAACTTTATAGATGACAATAATGCAAATAGTGAAGTAAGTGGATTAAGAGAGACAGGGAGATAGGAAACTTTTATTGGAGATGGTTCTGGCTATGAAACCATGCTACTGGGGAGATAAATGACAGAGGAAGGGTCGTGAATTAACCCCAGTAGGCAGCTAATTACCACACAGTGCTCATTCTTCCATCAGTGGGAGAGAGGGGAGAATCAGAGGGCAACAGTGAGAAAACCCATGGTTGGGATAGACAGTTTATAATCTAAAAATAGAAGGAAAGTCAAAGAAAGGAAGAAAAAAAACCCGAGAAAAACAAGTGACGCAGAAGAAAATAATTGCTCACCACCAACCGACTGATTACCAGCCAGTCCCCAAGCAGTGGCAGCCCCTGTCAACATCAATCCCCCCAGCTTTTATGGCTGAGCATGGTGCCATGCGGTATGGAATGTCACCTGGAGTCAGCTGTCCTGGCAGTGTCCCCTCCTGACCTCTTGTGCATGCCAGCCTACTTGTGAGTCCCTATGGAAAACAGAAAAGGCCTTGATGCTGCCTGTGTTAGCAGTAACTAAAACCATCCCTGTGTTATCAACACGGTTTTAATCAGAAGTCCAAAACATCTCCCCATGCCAGCTCAGTTGAAGAAGTTTAACTCCATCCTGACCAAAACCACCACAGGAAGTTTGGAGAAACAATAAGGAACATTTTCTGCATTGACAAAGTTGGTAGAAAAATGTGCTATTGAAGCAAACAACAGGATGTTATCTGTAAGAGATGATGTTCTCAGTTTTAATGGGACTGTTTTCCTGGTGTTTTTTGTTAGTTTATATTTCAGATTAGATAGATTATCAAAATCTAATACTTCCATTGAACATAAAATAGTTTGCATAAAGCATCTTTAACCTCAATGTATGGAAGGTACTTCATTAATTGCTAGTTTCAGCATTTATGAAAGCAGAGGCTATTTCTTCTTTTGCTTAAAGTTGGTTTGGAATTGCAATAAAAATGCAATCTATACATAGGCTTCTTGAATGAGAACAGGATTATCAAATTTGAAAAGTAGAGGGAAGGGAAAATGGTGGCATAGTTTCTCTTTCTACTCTAATAAGTCTGTCATCTTGTTTCCAAAGGAGTTTTGAAGAAGTCTGATGGGTGGGTTGGTTTAGGCTGCTGTGAGCTGGCTATTGCTGTGGAGTGTCGGCAAGCGTGTAAGCAGGTAAGGCCTTCACCTTACTGACTGAATCCAGACTGATTCTGCAGGTCTCAATGGTTATCCTAAACTTAACTTTGACTTTTTTGTCACAGTCTCTACATAAAAGTTGTTACTTTAAAATAATGTTGAGTGGAAGGCAACGTATGGCTGATCCTAAGCTCTCTTTTTTTTGCAGTGTCATGTTTAGCAATACAGCATTGAAGTTACAGCCCCAAACAGATTTTTGTGCCTCTTCAAAGCAGTTTTTGTTCATCAAGAAAGGGGGGGGGGGGGGGGGGTTTGTTTTAATAGAAGCATTGTTTTTGTTAAGTAACAGTTGCAAGCATAATACATAAATTTAGCAATGACCTATTTATTAAAAATCTGTGAAGCATTTTGTGATTTTTTTTTTCCTCTAAATATGTTTGTGGCTTTAAAAACACCTTCAAAATCTAAGAGCATATTTGTAGTTATCATCATCCTTGTAATTCATTTGTGGAGCACAGATGTACTTAATATTCATACTTGTGAATGTTACCTCTGTAGTCTTAATCTTTGCCTACTGCAAACTGCTGTCATAAAAAAACCCCTACTTTAACCCAAAAGCACAGAGTTTAAACTATGTGGCGAGAGATGAGCAGTGAGTACACAGAGTAGTGTGGGAGAGAGATGAGGAGTGAGTAAACTGGGTACTTTTGATCTTCTGAAAAGAAGATGGATGTTTATTCTCAAATGCATTTTTTAGCCGTGTTTTCAAATTTGTCGTAATGCTTAAGTGTCTTCCAGAACTGATAAAGACATTTCTCTTTATTACAGTCTTATTAAGTTCTATTAATTTAATCCTATGATTGTTACATCATTTCTCATTATTTTCCAAATCAGATGTTGTATTGTTTGATTGCAGACTCTGTTGTTTCAGAATATTGGCTGTATTTTGTACTTTAGCAGACTCTGGTTAAAACATTGCCTATTTTTTTTCATTTATACTCAAATATAAATACTTGCCAAATATTAGGGATAATGGGAAATATATGGATTTTAATTTTGATTCTTGAAACTTGAGGGGATTTTGGAGTCATTTTGAAGGCAGTGATACAATAGGTCCAAGGTCAGACTTTACCCAGGTGTTTTAAATTACTGGAGGGGGCAGTAACATGTTAGTAGTTATTACAGTTTTGAATGTCTGCCATATGAAAAAGGAGCACGAGATTTTGTATAGAACAAAGTGATCTGCAGTTTGAGGGGAGAATTTCTGCTACTCAGTTTGACAATAGGAACCATAGAGCTGAACATAGAAAAGGGAGAATGGAAAGCGACACTCAAGTGTTAATTAGGATGCAAAAAATGGGGAGATCTTTATGCTCAAGCTCTTCCATTTGTTAAATGCTTTCTGTGTTCTGCTCTATCTGGCAAACCTTTCACAAAACCAAAGTTGCTTAGTGTGCTTCCACTATCAACTAACTTGGTGCAGAAATATGAGGGTTTGGGTTTTCATTAAATGTTATATTAATAGTCATGGCTTCTCCTTTTTTTTCTTAGAGCTTTACATAGATTCTTTAGGTTCTTAAAAGAACATTTTAATAGATCATGAATCCATGGTTATTGCAGTTAATTTAAAAGTAGAACTGTCTTTATTTTGCAACATGATTTTATTATTTTCTACTACAAATGGAGAAATTTGTCTGTCTTTCAGGCCTCTGCAAAAAATGATGTTTTAAAGGTCTGCAGGAAGGAATACGAGGTATGTTTTTATGTGTCTGAGTATATCTGAAAAAAAAATCAACTGTTCTATAAGTTCTGTAAGAAGTATCCTGTAGAAGAGGGAAAGTCCAGTCTTTTTGTAGTTGTATTTCTGAATGTGCTCATTTTCATCCAAATGTGAATTATCTCTCTACAGTTTTTATAAAAGTATAATCACTTTCTGTAAAAAAGTTTTGGATTTTTTAGACCTGCATATACCTTAATTTAAGTGAAAAGTTTGCAACTTTCAAAATGGAGACATGGATTCCCAAAAAGTTTATTTCATAGGAGTTTTGATCAAAGTCAGCATTCATTGTGATCATTCAATCTGTCAGAAACCTTTCAGCTTGGACAGTGAGTGAGTCAGCTTAAAAGTGACCTAAAGAAATAAACTCAGGAAAGAATAGCCTTTTAAGTATCCTATCTGAATATAAATAATTTCAAATGTATAATTTTTTGTAACATCAGTGAAACTGTTGATGCTTGCAGTTATTTTTACTGTTCTCCGCATAAAATTAATCATCAGGATATCTTCAGAAATCTGCCTTTACCTATGTTCTTTTTAACACAGCACGTAGAAATGCTACTCTGCAAGGACTGCTTTTCTTTTGATCTTTGTCTTAATTAAAAGCCAGATGCCTCCTGCCCCCTTTCATCTCATTTCCTTCTGCCCTGAGTTAGGTAGTCCTGCATCAGTTCTGCTCATAATCAACAGTTCGGGATATCAGACAATTTTCTGTTCTTTGATTTGGGCAGAAGTGGAGCAGCTTTCCTTTTTTTTCCAGGAAGCATTAAATTACGTTTCCCCCGCCCCACCCCCCTTTGGTCCTTTTATCTAAACAGTCTACAGAGTATATTCCTAGACTCTTCACTGTGGAAGTTAGTGTAGGTTGAAGTTGCTGTAGCTTGTTCTCTTAAAAATGCATTTTCATTTTAAGTAGTTCTGTCTCCTTTCATGCTATAATATGCTATACTGTCAACATCTGCAAGCTTCTCCTCTATTATGCTGGTCTGTTTCCTTCTTTTTTTCTGGATTTCTGCTTTGCTGTAGGAGGTTGGCCAGTATGGGTTGAAGGAGAACGGGAGAGGAAAGGTAAGAGAATAAAGAATGACTTCAAAATGGTCATAGTCATCTTACTTATTTTTCCAGTTTTTATCTGTAATTATGAAAACTGGGCCTCTCACTCTTAATCAAGAGTGATCTTGCTGTTATTGTACAGAAAACCTTAATGCTTTCTGTCTGTGCAAGACTAAAAGAGAAGGAGAGGGAGAAAAATCATAGGAGAAGGAATCAATCTTCTGGTTAGGGAAGAAGGAAATAACTTTTTTTAATGAGGACTAGGTACAGTAGATACTAATAGTGTGTTAGGGACAGAAATTAAGTATCTGATGTGCTAGATCTTCAGATATTGTAGAATTTCGTATGACAATGTTTTTTCATAGGTATCCAGGCTTACGGGTGCTCATGAAAAATAGTAATTACAATGGTCTTAAGAGAATCATTAGTTGTATAAAATGCAAGGAAATTTATGCCTAAGATTGAAGATTCCAAATAATACTTTTGGAGGGAGCCTGCAGTTTCCCACACCCAATCATTATTTTTCATTAAAAAAAAAAAAAGGGGGGGGGGGGGGGGTTCTTGCTGCTTTGGTGTATGAGTCCTGCTCCCTGTGTAGTCTGTGAGTAGCTTCTGTGTCCTGTACTGTACTTTGCTTTCAGTGGAGTTGGCCGGGGAAATGATGCCTTTTCCTGGTCTTAAAATCAGGAGTCCAACACGGTTAGAAGGGAAAACATACCTTGGTATTTATTTTAAGGATCCTTAGGTGCACTACATCCAGGTTGAATGCACTGAAATGCACACCACAATGCACACCCCCAAAAGATCTGGTATAACATTCTATAGCCTTACTAATTAGCATATCTATCAAAGATTCCCCAATGAGAGGCTCAAGTGAGCCCCCCTCCCCAAGGAACCTTCCCCTGGATGGTTCTATCTTAGTTTACAGAATGTGTTCTGGAGAGGACCTTGGGGTCTGGGGCACACTAACCTCTGCCTACGAAGCTTCTAAAATGTTTTGTCTTCTAACTGAACAAACAAGTCCAAGAATGTAGGCAAAAAGCACTAAGAATACAGAAGTTGTAAAAAGGTGTAACAGGGGTATAAAAGAAAAGGCAAAATTCTTCATGGCATCAGAAACACTGAATTGGGGAAGGAGTGGCTGCTTCAAACTGAAGGAGGTGACATGAGATCAGAAATAGCATGTGAATCACATAAATGCAGTGTCATATATACTGTGTTTGCTTTTGCATTTAAGAATTCATACTTTGCTAAAAATGAGGGTTCAATTAGAAAATTAGTTTGCAGTATAGATCGTAGTGCTTGTTCATCAGCTCTCAAGTCTGTTGCTATTTAATATATTAAGTACATGACATAAAAGTAAGAACAAGATAAATTAAGGATGTAAAATATAACTCCCTTTTGTAAACACTCTCATAGCTTACCAGCTTTCTTAACTTACTTAGCTTACTCACATAAGGATTTCCCAGAGAATTTTCACAAGCTGCTTAGGATAGTCTGAACTGTGCATAGTACACTTTTGTAATCTTTTGAGATGCGGGAAGCAACTTCATGAGTTACCTTTCAGCCTCCCACTAAGTTAGTGAGGGTGAAGAAGGAGGTAAATATTCAAGGGTAGGGCACAGGGTTCAGAGCAGTGAAAAAAGCCAAACCCCATGCAGGAGGTGTCACAATTTTGAAGTCACTAAGTGGAGTCTCAGGTTGTGCAGTAGCGCAATCATTTCAGCATTGATGTGCCAGCTTTTCACAGGATTGATCAGAGATGATTTTTTGCTGATCGTATGTTTCTGCATTACTTTTACTGTAAATATTTATGTTTATTTTAATTTGGAGGTTTTACACATCTTAGAAAAGTATTGTGTTGGAACAAGAGATTCATTTTTGATCAGTGCACTGAAGATGGCATGTCCTGTTAAACAATTTTTATTTTCAAGTAGCACTGCATACAGAAATGAATTATTTAACACAACTTGTGCAGTATTTTTGAGTGTTACCAAAAGGTATTTTGTTTGCCTTCTTTTGAAGGTTTTATTTTGATAGTCCTTTTATCCATCTTCTGCTTCTCAGATACTCATTTTGTCGTCTTCATTTTTCCTCTAGTTCTGTGCACCTCAGTTCTTTTATCTTTCACTACTTCTTCCAGCTTTCTGCTATCCTGTTCATCTTCCTCTAAAAAGAAGGTAGGTAATAGTCAAAGGAAGAAGAAAAAAGAAGTGGAGACGGTATGGATTGTATGTAGGATTTTCTGATTTTTGTATTTTTAAAATTTTTGTGTAAAGTGGAGGTTCATTTTTTAAAAGACTACATGGAATACATGCTTCGAGGAGCAACTTAAAATACTTTATTAATCTTAAAATAAGATGTAAAGGCTTTATTACCATGTTTAAGATTCCTTTTCTTTCTTCTGTGCATGGAAAGGGTAGCACTGAAGTTTCCCTTAGATTGCGGCTCTTGAGTCTGTGCACTGCATATTGTGAGTTCACCTCTCTGAATATTAAGAACTTCAGTTTTTACTTCATGTGTTCCAAATAAGACATTTAAACTTCTCTTGTTAATTGGCACTGTGAGAGCTTTACTGCAGCTGAGCGCTACTGACATCTGCTAAGCAGTTGAAATGCAACTGGAAATGTCATCAGTTATTTAGCCTCTGCTCTTAGAACTACTTTTAATGCACAATAGTGAACACTTTTGATGTCCCTGGACTGTTTAAAGGTAATTTTGCTATCATGGTTTTGAGCACTCTTTAGCCTAATCTCACTTTGGTATTTTACAGTTTTTTAAACACAGAAACTTCAAATGCAGTGCCTGCAGCTTCAAGTGCTTTAATTGAGATTCGGAAAAGTATTCACTCTGCTACAGTATTGGTTTTGTTTTTTCTTCTAAGGTCATATGATCCTGCTTTATGCTGAGATTTTTTAGTGAATGCTGGCTACTAATTACCCCTGCTGAAAAATGCAGTCATCAGTTTTTAGCTCTTATCTAATTGTTTGTGTGGATTACTCTGAGACAATAGATAATAACTCAAGGAACTGTTTAGGACATTGTTTAGCTAAAGGTTCCTAAACAGTTTTAATGAACTCCTAAGGCACAGGACTGTGTGTGGCCTCTGGAAGTACTGCTTAATGAATTCAGGATGGACTCTGACCATACATTACACATTGTAGATAACGTTACTGTCATCTGCTGGTGCTTTTTGTCTCTATTCTCTGCTGTTCAAAGAAGGTTGATAGAACACTCAATGATCTTGCCAAAATTTGAGTTCCAGTAATTTTGTACTACCTCAGTGTGCAAGTGTTCTCAATTCTTTACTGGTTTATATAACTGAGGAAAATCTTGACCTTACGTGTTTATTACTGCAAGTTTTTAAAGTTTTTAACAGATGTTCACCATCATTTGACACTTCAGCTGATTCCACTAAACTTTAGTATGTTACCTTCTGACTTTTATCTTCTCTCAATACATTCAAAGATTAAATTAAGTCAAGGAGAGATCAAGAGGGTTTTCTTTTCTGTGCTTAACTACACAGAGTTAAGCATTTTGCTATTGTATTTGTTAACTGTAGGTAATACTTGTAAATTAAGATGTCCTTAACTGAATAGCATCTAGATTCAAATATTTGTCATGGTTGGGTTGCCCAAGACAATAGTACTAAACTTATTTTTCTGCCAAAGTTAGTAGAATATAGATACTATGAAAATTTTTAGGGAGGAAAATAATTTTTTGTGGTTTTTTGCAAAATACTCCTAATTTCTGGTGTGAAAGAACAGCTTCGCTGTTGCTTTTCATTCAAGACACAAGAAGCAGCCATTTAGAAAAAATGTGCTTATAATATGAAAGCATGCCTCACAATGCAGAGGACTTCTTACTTCAGCAAAATGTTCTGCTCTATTGGCGTTGGGGTGCGTGCATTTTTGGGTTTTGAGCCGTTACCTGCAGCTGATGAGCTCCAAAAAGAGCGAAACCAGTTAGGTCCTGCAGTACTGGCTAAAATCTTCCTTCAGGGGCGTTCTGGTGAGGGGACACTGAACAATGTTCTCTGCTGCATAAACCTCAATAGCCTTTTTCAATTTCCATAACACCAAAAAGAAATCTTTGAGACTTTTTTCCTTTAAGGCGTATGTGTTGTGTTGCTGGTGTCCGCCTGCCACTTTCTACTCCTGCTTATGGTCTCTCTGGCTTTAATCACCAGGTTTGGAAACACCTGGTTTTAAAAAAAAAAAGAGAAGTCTGAGGGATGGGATTTGTGCACAAGTAAAACAAATCATTGTGGTTTAGAAATTTTGATATTGCCATCTTCGTTCACTTAATTCAGCATTCAACACAAGTTGAAAATGGAGTATCAGACTGTGTGTACACAACATTGCCTTTTTACCATCGTTTTCCCAAATCTTGGTGGCTTAATTGTTCCTTTAAAGAGATACTTTTCTCCTCTTTTGGTTTTTGTGTTGGTTGGCTGGTTTGGTTTTGTTTTTCCTTACTTATACCTATCTTTTATCTTTTGCTTTGTTTTCTATGTCTTTCTTCACTACCACTTCACTCAAAGATTCAGAAGGAACCTTGAGTGGGCAGAAAAGCTGGTGACTTCTTAAATATGAGTACTACTTTAGTAGAGATGGACATGAACCTTGTGTTCTGAAAAGAAGTTACACTTAGTAATTCAAATCAGACTGACTGTCTCATGCTGTTAACAGCTTTATTTACGAACAGATGGTTAGACACTTATTTTTAGACTTTTTTTCGATTCCCTCATATCTGTGTAGCTATACCCCTCATGTGTGTACAGTTACATATAAACTGAACAGTTACCCAGACCTACGCAAAAAACAAAGTCAGCCCCCTCACTAGCACTGTATTCTGTGGTGGCTACAGACACTTACAGTTTTGTGAAATATGGCAAGTTGCTGTAACAACTCAGTGCAGCTGAAGTTCTTCCCCTGCCTTCCTGCAACTGCCATTTTTCCACACACATTCCCTCCCCTTGCTTGCCTTACTCTCCTTCTGGCATCTGGCAGGTCCTTCTAAAAGATGGTGTCTAAGAACAGCTTGTTCTATTCTGTTCTAACGTAGTATTATACCTGTTGATGTCACTGACTTAAATTCCTAGGGGATGAGAAAAAAATGAATTTTCAGCAGGATTAGTGAGAAAGATCAAGTCATGAGAAGATGGTGGTGTAAGGGCATACACAAGACTATACAACTGGGAACAGGGACAAGGTGGAAAAGAGAAGCCAGACCACCTCCTCTTAACAGAAATAGGAGGATTATTACAGCGATTCAGCAGTCCGTGGAATTGTAGTTTCAAAATACAGAAAGATTTATTACCAGGTTAGGACTTCTTGCCTGTATTAAAATTCATGTGCAAAATAGCTGTGAGAAGATAATTTTGTCTCAATTTGAGCCCTTCTTTAGAGGAGGGACATTAGTAGATACCATAATCTTCTCAAAATTCTCCTTTCTTCTATGTCCCCTGAGCAGGGCAAGACACTATTATCCATGAACTTCTTTAGAATCACTTTTTTGTATCATTCAACTTTTAAATAACATGACAGTTTTTATCTGAGTTCATTGCAGCATTAGCGTATGGTTCTGAGTACTATTTGTGCTAAGAGTATGGTCAAGTACTTGGGTATAATCATGACAGACAGACTTTAGACTTTCCTGCAGCCTCCACTGTCCCGGTGCGTTAATTAATAAAGTTATGGTGTTCATTCTGCCTGGCTGGTTTGTGTGCCACCTTCCAGTGCAGGGTGGGTGCGGAAAAGTCTCATTTTCAACAGCTTCTGAGAATAGTCAGTTTTGGGGCAGAGTGATGATGTGTGTGGTAGGTCCCAAAGCAACCAGGTGGCCACATCAGAACAGGGCCTTTCTGGTAACCTTTGCCTGGCATCCACAGAGAAGGATATATGGTGCTACAAAAATGTCATGAGCCTTTAGGCAACAGTATAAATCTGTTCTTTACAGATGTAGGATGGTGACCGCATCTCTCTGTTCTTTTTCCATTTTCTCTTGTCCCTCATCTGTGTTACAGAGATGGATGGGTAACAGGACTTGGTTCATGTACAGGAGAGAGGGGAATGTCTAAAGTTAATCAGATGAAAACTTGCTGCTGGAATGAAGAATGTTGCTGCAAATTCATCTTAGTCTGAGAGAAATAATGCAGTATCTGTGCTTTTGGGAAGAAAGAACTGAAATATTGTAGAGGATATTTTTGGGATGAAAATAAAATGTCTGAATCGCTAGTTTATGAGATTTGGGGCTTTATTTTATGTAAGGCAGATTTATCAGTTTTTGTGTGAGGTGTACCAATAGACCTGTGGCTGTATTTGTGATCACTAGAATTATAAATATTTGCTTTTTGTGGAAAAATAACTTATATTTTCAAGTTAGATTTTTTTATTCTCTTAGGGTCTTTCATTGCCGCATCTGCCATGGCTTACCCAAGGTTTAAATTAATTTCTGAGTGTTAACAGAAGCAATTTGATGCTGCTCATTACAGTATTGGGACTGTCCTGTTTAAAATCTTGTGTTCAGAAGAAAGCAAGTAGAAAATATGAATGAAGAACGAATTCCTGCACACTAAGCAATATCTAAGACAAAAGGAAAAATAAAATCATCAAGTTAATTCCTAACACGTTTGTATTTTCATCTGTTTGCAGCAATACAGATTTTCACAAAAAATAGCCCAAAGATTATTTGGGATACGCACTTCTCTGCAATGCAGTGAATAACTAGTAACTGAGATAGATGAAGAATCTGGTGAACTACTGAGCTTAAGCTAGGTCTGCATTTTGAGCTCTCTTCCTTGTCTTAGAGGTAGGAGCACATCTGGGGCTTTCCTGTATTGAAGCAAGACTTTAATCCCACATTATTTGGGATCATTCTGATGGTGTTTCTGTTTTCTTCTCTAGGTACTCTCTTCTGTGTGAAATACAAATTTGTGTAATTATAGGGATAGCGGAAATGGAGATCAGACATTTTATGAGGATGGGGATTGTGTTTTGTCACAATATTAATGTATTTGATCATGTTTTATAATCTGGTGTTCTGACAGTTGTAGAAGTTAGATGTGGAGAAGGTTGAAATTTTGACACTGAACCGTGCCATAAATCAAATCCCTCCTGATGGGAGAAAATTTTCTAAAAGTCCTTGCAAGGAGTTTCAAGGATAAACTGAGACTTTTCCTTGAGTTTCAATGCTGCCAGATAGTTGTTTATTAAGTCTTATCAGAGGAACAGAGCCACTAGTGTGACCCAGGTACAGCATAGAGCACAGAAAGCAGGAGTGAAGTCTCTAATTATCAAGATTTACTCAGCCTTTTAAAGGTAATTTAACTAATCGTTACTAAAAACGTACATTATTTTCACTTTCCTACCAATTATTCAGTAACACGGGCAGGAACTGCGGAATTCTCTATCCAATCATTCCAAACTACTTTTACTGCAGAACATGGAGTAGTAGAAGAAGGAGAAGGAGGTTTAGAGAACAACAACAATCCTCCATTTTGATATTTTTTACTGTTACCTATTTACTACAAAGAGAAGCCCAAAACCTCTAAATTTTTCACCCTGTGACAATCTTACATAGTAATCTATCACCTAATTCACACCACTGTATTTTCTAGTTCCTGTCGGATCGTTGGTAATTTTTTCCAAGGTTGGAGGCTAAAACAGTGTTGTTCAGGGGGGTAAGAACCCTTAAAAACAGGCAGAGAAATCCTCTCGGCACTCTGGGTTCCTACAAAATTTCTCTTTTTTCACAATCATATAATTTTAAAGTCTTTATAATTGGCAACTACGTTTTGGAATTTTAACCTCATGACTTCATCTTTTCATAGAGTTCCAGACAGCTTATATTCAGTATCCATTTTTTTTAATGGGAAGTGTGCTTACTCAGTGTGGGGAAGACTGTGGTTGTTTTGGCAAGAGTTCAGTAGTTGTGAGGAAGGGGATTCTGCCCCTCTGCTCTGGTGAGACCTCACCTGGAGTGCTGCATCCAGGTGTGGAGTCCTCAGCACAGGAAAGATGTGGACCTGTTGGAATGAGTCCAGAGAAGAGCCACAAAGAGAGATGGAGCACCTCTACTGTGAAGACAGGCTGAGAGAGTCTGGAGAACAAAAGGATACAGGGATACCTTATAGCACCTTCTGGTGCCCAGAGGGGGCCTACAAGAAAGCTGGGAATAAACTTTTTGGCAGGGCTTGTCACTATAGGACACAGGTTAATGACTGTAAACTTAAAGAGGGTAGTTTTAAACCAGATACAGTGAAGAAATTTTTTATGATGAGGGTCGTGAGGCACTGGGACAAGTTGCCCAGAGAAGCTGTGGATGATGCCCCATCCCTGAAAGTGTTCAAGGCCAGGTTGGATGGGGCTCTGAGCAACCTGTTCTAGTGGAAGGTGTCTCTGCCCGTGGCAGGGGGTTGTGAGTACATGAATCTTAAGGTCCCCTCTAACCCAAAGCATTCCATGACTGATCTGCAGATTAGAGACCTCTGAAACAAACAAGCAGGGTGTGTGTGTTTCCCTTCTTCTGTCATTTAGCATGTAAATCCCCCAGCTGTGCCTTTCAGCTGCAGTTTGAGGGAGTTGGTTGCATGCTTTAGCTTTTAAGGTTTGTTGTCGCGGAGTTCTTTTGTTGAGATATACTATCTGCATGTATCCATCTGTGCAGAATTCTTTTTTTCTACATAGAATCTTTAAAATCATTGCCCTTAGGGTGTCCCAAAATGTTGGGACTTTTTTTTATTATAGCAGTTTACCCTGTTTCTAAGTTAGTCCAGGAAAGTCTTCCAATTTACTTGTTTGCTTGAATATTTATCTATTTTGTTATGAGTGCACACAGAACGTTGGTGACCCTTGATCTTTTAATTTCCTGGTTTCACTGTTTGTATAGTGGTTTTGTTTTAATGCAATCTAATGGAAGCAAATAATACCAAAGATTTATTGGCTCATTATAACAAATGACTGGATACTTAAATATTTATTTGAAGTTTTCTGGCTTGTAACACTGCTTTTGTTTTGATTTCAGAATGCTCTCTTTAGTTGTATTAACAGAAATGAAAGTAAGTATATAACAAATAGTTTGGTTTGCTTTTCTTTTGTATCATTCATTTTTTTGTCTAAACTATAAGAGGTTCTGTGGGTGAGCATATACACAAACACATGGATTTCAGATCCATATAAGGAAAAACCATATGAGTAAATTGCCTTACTCAAGTAATAAAGGAATCAGGGCTGTTAGTATAGTTAATATCAGTTCTTAATTTGTGTATCTCTATTAGTCTTTTCTGTCATCTTTTTCTTCTGCTTGTTCATTTGATGCATGCTAAGTAGCAAAATTAAATGCGTAGTTGAAATTTTTAAGAACCCTGCAAGTGTTCTGTTGCCTGATATATGTTTATATAAAATGAAATCAGTGTCTCAGAATTAATTCTAGTAGAAGTTGTTCTCAAGAACTACTATATGTATTTAACAACACAGCAAAATTGGGTGAATCGCAGTACCGTCTGTCTGGGTTTTTTGAATGATACTACTCTTGTTTGTTTGTTTATTAGTAGTATTTCTGTAATAATTCAATTATTGGACACGTCTGGTTACCTAAAGTAAGAACAAAACAGCTGAAAATGAGATTCAGCTGGCTTGCTCATGTCTTGAACTTGAGTTCAAGGCGGCTTTAGTACTGACTTTTTTCTCCTGCCAGACAAACAAATGTAGTTTGGCTAGTTACAGATATTTCCAGTCATTCTCTAGACAGAGATATTTCAATAGCACGTAGAATTTCTTTTTTTTTTTTTTTTTTCCTTGAGCATCCTTGTGTTGTACAGACATGCTCATCTCGTCCTTTCTCTGCACAGGAACCCATAGATTTTCTGTTGTTTGTTTGTTTTGTTTGTTTGCTTCCCCAGTGGGGTCAGTCTGTTGCAGCTATGCGGGTCACCACACCAACTGCCGGGAATATTGCCAAGCAATTTTTCGGACAGACTCCTCTCCTGGTCCTTCACAAATTAAAGCAGTTGAAAATTACTGTGCATCTATTAGCCCTCAGCTTATACACTGCGTGAATAACTACACACAGTCATATCCAATGAGAAACCCTACAGACAGTAAGTACAAATAAATCCTTCTTTACTGAAAGTTATAGAAGATACTAAAAACGTACTTCATATACGTTTTATATAAAATCTGTTATTGTAGAAGGCTGTTGTATAAATTGTACTACTGTAATTGTATGAATTTATATAATGATAACTTTTGGGTTTAGGTGCTTTATTGATTTTTACTTACTTTTTATTTTTATATATTGGTTTTGTAGTTTTTTTCCAGAGTTGTTTCTGTATGTGTTTAGGAGAATGTTATTTGAGGTTCTTCAGAGGAGAAGAATCCACCTTACAGCACTTTTATTTCTCAGGGCTGTTATGTTGTACATCTTCAATGTTGTTTTGTGCTTGACCATTAACTATTTTGTTAACAGGTTTGTATTGCTGTGATAGAGCAGAAGACTATGCCTGTCAGGCTGCTTGTAAAAGAATTCTTATGTCAATGAAAACTGAGCTTGAAATTGTTGATGGACTTATAGAAGGCTGTAAAACCATGCCTCTCCCTCAGGACCCACTTTGGCAATGTTTTCTTGAGAGTTCCAGATCTGTTCACCCAGGAGTCACTGTGCACCCCCCACCTTCAACAGGCCTTGATGGAGCTAAGCTCCATTGCTGTTCCAAAGCAAATTCTTCCACATGTAGGTCAGTATCTCTCTAACCTCATTTCCAATTGTAAAAGTACTTAAGAATTTGTCTTATTTCAGGCCTTCGCTTGAATCTTGCTACATACATCAAATAAAACGTTCTGGAATTCTTAGAAAAAATACAGGTTTAGGTAATCAGATCGTAATCTGTTGGGTAATCTATTCTGTCCCATACTTTGTATCTTAAAACATACTGTTTGATAACAGGAATCAACCTTTTCTCACACTTAGCACTGGCTTACTATAGCAGACACAGTAATTTAATGAAACCTGTACCATACTTGTGGTCATAATAGCCAATATTGCAGTCTCTGGTTAAGAGGTCTTAACAAGATGCTAAAGAGAGACTAGAGGACAATGAACTGCACAAACTCTCAAGTGCCTGGTTGCTTCATGTTAAAACCTTAGCAGTATTCCTTATACGATGCTCTTCTGGTTTTTGTCAGTGAAAAATAACTTAGGTTATTTAGTAATTAAATAAGGGAACTAACTATTCTGGCATTTAGAAAAACAAAGGTTTTCAGCAAATTGTTGCATGCTTGCAAATTATTGAGGCATTTTTAGTCTAGGGTGGTTTTCTGTCCACTTTAAAAATAGATGATGATTGCATTTTAAATGCATCAATATGTATAAATAAGTCACAAACATTTTTGAGCTGTTATTTCCTTTTATATCAAAGTTTCCAGTAACAACAGCTCCTGAATGCAGCTGGATCTTTAATGAGTTTAGTAGTAGAGCCCTGGAGTTACATTATTTCTTAGAACGTGGTAGCACAGGAAGCTGATAAAAGTACCTTTTAGTTCCATGCTTTGACAATGAGTTCTAAAAATGGATCCTTCTCTCAAGTTTTCAATAGGCAAGAAAGTACTGTATCTAATAGTACAGTGTCGTTCCATACCTTGGGATGGGAACAGTTGTAGCTTGTAGGATATTGCTGTGAACAAAGTGAGCTGCGTATTGCTGACACCAAGAAACATCTCAAACAAAAGCAGCAAACAGTATCCCTGTTTCAAACATCAGGGCAAAAGAAGGAATGCATTTTTGTTTGACAGTCATTTCTGTAGGAGGAGAAAGTGTGATTTGAAGCTGAAGGATGGGATTAGAAGTTGTTCATTGTGATGTCAGCTTAGATTTATTACAAGTAAAATTAGCTGGGATAGTTTTCACCTCAAAGTTGTAAGTTCAGCTTTCCAGCTGTTACATTTTTATTGGCTATTGCAGTTTTATATCCTGAAGTCTTTCAGTCTTACTACCTTAAAGTTTTGCTGACATTCTTAAGCAAAATGGGCTATTTTGGGTACCCTTGCAGACTTTGTGGGCTCTAACACAATCCTCTGCGGTGACTGGAGGCTATTGTGAGCTGCAAAGAAGTGATGGGCTATATCTGAATTGTTGTTCTTTTAATTTTGTTTTCTTCATCTCTATATTTGTTTGTTTGTTTGTTTTCAGAGAGCTCTGCACTAAACTTTATAGCACGAGCTGGGGCAATTCACAGAGCTGGCAAGAATTTGATCGCTTTTGTGAGTATAATGCAGTTGAAGTTTCCATGTTGACCTGTTTAGCAGATGTACGAGAACCTTGTCAGCTGGGCTGTAGAAATCTTACTTACTGCACTAATTTTAATAACAGGTAGGAGAGAGACACTGAATATTTTATAAAGGAATTCCTATGCTTTGATTTCAAAAATAAAATGAAATGTTTTTCAGACTTATTTTGAGATTGTATGTAGCTTTCTTTCTGCAAATATGGTTTCAGTTAATTTGAAAATAAGTAGTTTTTCTTTAGAATGAACTTTTGGAAATGTATTTAGCAACAGATGTAACAAAACTTATAAGAATAAAAGTTAACCCATGAACTTGTAAAATGTCACAGTGTATTATTATCTCTACATATTCCTCTGTCTTACTGTATAGACAAGTAAGTCATGGTTACTGGAATGTTGTGTATTATAAATAAGGTAAAAGTGTTTGTTAAATTTACATGTTACTCATTTTCAGAATCCCTTTCTTACAGAGATGTTTCTGTGGGTTTGTACTCTATAGGACAAGATTATTTAAAAGTGGTGTCTGAAAGTAATTGCAAGGTTACAGTTGGAGTTTAAAAAAAAAATCTAAATTTTGTTAGCTGTTAGAGATCACTGGCTTTTTTTTTTTTTTTTTTTTTTTTTTTTTTTAAATAGTATGTAGTGGCATGAGTGCTATATGAGTAGTAGTATCCCAAGCCTGGCTAAATATAAATGATAAATCAACTTGCATTAGTGATTCACCAAGAAACATTTACATATATATTTGGGCTATCTAAGATATTTGCTCTTAAGTCAACTTCAGGTAAGAAATATTTAAGTGACATTTGATCTTAAGAGATAGAGGTGAGAAGGGAGTTTCAGCCTTGAGTCTTAAAGAGCTCAAAAACAGATTTCAAATTGATTCCGATCTTGTTTAACTGTGGGAGGGATTAATTTCTTGTATATCACAAGAATCAAGCCATATGAAGGATGTAGAATTCTTACGGAATTAGGAAATGGAAAAATGTGTGGTACTTTCTTTTTCTTTTATACATGCTATATCTTACCTTCTTCTTTTAAGACCAACAGAACTTTTTAGAAGCTGCAATACTCAGTCAGACCAGGGAGCCATGAATGACATGAAGCTATGGGAAAAAGGGAGTATTAAGATGCCATTCATAAATATTCCTGTGCTTGATATTAAAAAATGCCAACCAGAAATGTGGAAGGCAATTGCCTGTTCCCTGCAGATTAAACCTTGTCACAGCAAATCCAGAGGAAGTATTATCTGCAAGTAAGTACTTGGGGAAAACAAAAAGCAATTTAGAGGTTCTACTAAGGATTTTAATGAAAATCAAAAAGCTTTAGGACTATGTTTGCTCTGTTAGGAAAACATAGCAAGGCAAACATGGAAGGAATATGAAATTGCATGGTTGCCATTGCTTGAATCTCCATCGCTGTAAATGAAGGTATTTGCCTATTAATGAGATGGATGTATATGCTTGCATTGTAAAGTGGGATAAAAAAGGTTTATTGAAAGGTTTTTTTGGCTCTCTGTGGTGTCTTAAACCTTTCCTCTTTTTGGTTTTGGGATCTACTGATGGCTTTCAGCTGACAGAAAGGTCTGAAAAAAATTAAGGTTTATTTTTTTTTAGTAAATTTTGAAATTGGGGATTGGATAGAAAAAAGAGCAGTTAGTAGTGCAGGTAGTGAGGTAGAGTTCAACCCATATTAGACATCAGTAAATCAAGGAAATGCTTGGTCTTGGAAGACGCATGCATATGATGCCACAGAAAATGAAGATCACCAAGCCCAAAGTCAAAGAGGAGTAGTGTCAGCAGTAGTTTCTGTCTTTGTGTCACAAATTTATTCCTCCCTCCTATGTAAAATATAGCATATGTGTATATATATATATGTGTGTGTGTGTATATATATATATATATATAAACACTCTGCTATGAGGCAGATCGGGAGAGTTGTGGATTCAGGGAAGGGAATAACATAGAGAGAAATCTTTTTCATACAAGACCTTTTTTCTTCAAGTAGTCTTCATGAAGTTCTGTCTCTTTATTTATCTGTAGATCAGATTGTGTGGAAATACTGAAGAAGTGTGGAGATCATAATAAATTCCCTGAAGGCCACTCAGCTGAGAGTATTTGTGAGCTCTTGTCTCCAACAGATGACCTGGAGAACTGTATACCTTTGGATACTTACCTGAGTAAGTAGTAACATACCTGTGCAGCAAAATTAGAAACCAGGAGACTTTAAATGCTTGTCATTACTTTAAATACTCTTCTTTTTTTTTTTTTTTTTTTTAAGAAAGTTGTATTGAATTTGTGGCATTTTATTTAGTGTATTAGAGAAAATTGGAATTTTGAAGTTGCCATAGTTCATTGCTTCTATTCCTTCTTGTATTGGGCATATGTGGCAAGAAAATTATTGGGCAGACAAGATAGAGGAAATACATTTTGCATGTGAAGGATCATCTGGGTCATTATTTCCAGGACTGAGGATTAAACTATTGAAATACATTAACTACCTGGTCATATCAACCTTCTACATCTATAATTAAAGTAAAAAAAATTCACAGAATTGTCAAAAACATGATTTTACTGGACATAAGAAATGCCATGCTTAGCTGAAAAAAATTAAACCTCATTAAAATCAGTATAGATGATATATATTCTGTTTTCAGGCCCAAGTTCTTTAGGCAACATTGTAGAAGATGTTACGCATCCATGTAATCCAAATCCATGTGCAGCTAATCAGCTATGTGAAGTAAATAGAAAAGGATGTCAGTCTGGAGAGCTGTGTCTTCCATATTTGTGTGTGCCAGGTAAGGTTTTTTGGGCTTCTCTTTACTGGACTTTGCTGGTCAATATGTCATTGAAATGCTGTTGAAGGTTTTAAAGTGGATTGCTGTGCCACAGTTTAACCCAGCTGGCACCTGAGTACCACACAGCCCTCGCTCACTTCCCCCTCTGGCCTGGGGAGGAGCAGTTTAGTCACTGAAATAAAGTTAATAATAATAGTTGTGATGGCTCTGATGATGAAAAGAGAGATAACAAAAAGAGAGGAATACAACCAAGGGGAACCAAGAGATGCACAGTGCCACAGCTCCCCTCCCACTGACCCGATGGCCAGCCCTTCCCACCAAACACGTCTGGACATGCAGCCAACGGCGCTTCTGCTCCCTTCAGTGACACTTTTAATGTGGTTGCACCTCACCAGAAAGGCATTCATGGTCATTTGGGAGCTGCTCTTTTAGAACACTGGTGTTGTCTAACCTCTGCACCGTGCGTAAACGTGAGCTGACTGGGGAGAGAGCCTCATGCAGAACAAGTTTCAGGTACCTAACTTTGAAATGGCAGGGTTGTGTGGTGTTAATAACAAGGATCAAACCTACCAAAAGAGGTGTGAGGCTCTGAAATGTCCAGCTTCTACAACCCCCTCATTGTTCTGCCCTGGGCACTGGTAGTTTTTCCCTTTCCTTTAAAGCAGAAGCTGTCATTCAGTGACTCGAGGGGTCAGCTGTGCTTCTTGAAGCAGAGCAGAAAGTGTGCATTTGGTGACCACTTGAGCATGTGTGTGACTGAGCAAGTGAGAGCAACACTGATTTTTACACTGAATTGCATGGATCAGCCTCCTTTCTAGAGGAGGTGATAGAGAACATTGCCATAGCTGTCTAATATCAGTTCCCCGAGCCTCTTTTCTTCCAGCAGTTCTGTGGCTGATCAGCCGTTTCCCCAGTGGTTCCTAATTAAAAGGAGGAAAGCTGGGTTTTGCTTCACTCATACATCTGCTCTACTTGTGCTCTTTTAAAAGTGAGGATTGGCTTCAGCTCATTCTTTGCGTGAGCCTAGGGATATTGTTTTGGTTATGCTTCTATGACCCTTACAAAATATTTTTGTTTTCCTGGAAAGCTGAGCCTTATTACTATAGAGCTTATATTGCCTTCACTTGCCACAAAAGTCATTCAAAGTCATCTGAAAACAAGCTCACACAGAGCTTTTGAAGAGATAATTTGCTTCCTCTGAAGGTCGGAAAGTTACTTTGGTGTTTTAATTCAGTCTTTTTATTGGCTGAAAGTTTCAGGGGGCTTGTTGCAGTTCACCCCTTGTAGGGTTAGTTCAATCTGTTATTTATTTTATTATTTTTCCTTGCAATTTTAAAAACAATTTTATTTTCTTTTCCATTCTTTCTTTTTTAAATCCACTTTTCCTGCTTTTTCTCCCTTTCTTCCCTCTTCACATCTACTTGTAAGAATCCTTCAGTGTTCATTTAGGAGGTACAAGTAGGGAAGAAAGGCACAATAAAATATGTGAGAGAGGGGAATGACTGGGCTTTGCTTGTGAGACCCTTTAATTCAAATCCTGTATTGGAGAGAGTGAAGCATGTGCAGTATTTGACATATAACATGTTTCATACTACTGCAGAGCTGAAAAATTAAAATATTTGAGAATTACTGGAATTTCAAGTCTATTTCTCAAAAGTAACATCTTTACAGGTACTTCAGAACTTTGTCTCGATCAAGTATCTTCTATTTTTACTACTTGTTGCCTCTGTGAAATGGATGAATTTGTTTTAAGGGCAAGAGTAAGGCTGCTCAAGAACACCTTATGTTTTTTGCAAGTCAGAGTAGTAATTAATTTCAGTAGTGGCACTTGCCCATGTGTTCACTACTTACGAGCTAAAATTTTTCCTTGTATGCAGGCTGCAAACTGGGAGAAGCCTCCGATTTTATTGTCCGTCAAGGCACACTTATCCAAGTTCCATCCTCAGCTGGTGATGTTGGGTGTTACAAGATTTGTACCTGTGGACACAGTGGATTGCTGGAGAACTGTATGGAAATGCATTGTGTTGACCTCCAGAAATCATGCATTGTTGGAGGACAAAGAAAAAGTAAGTAATAGAGCAGTGATGTATCCAGCACGTGCTCCTTACCTAATGAATTTTGAGCTATGTGAAAAGACACAGAGGGTCTGAATTCAGAGTCTACCAGAAAATACAAAAGCTGATGATTACATCCCTATATTTAATACCGGGTTAAGTCTTACATGTGCTGGGGGGTTCCATTGTTGAAATCGGTACTGAACTGTGTCTGTCTCAGTCAATCACAGTCCTGTGTGCAGGGTATTCTCAGTACACCATTTCTTTTTAGCATGGGGTGGTTTCTTTACTAGCTCCAAATGGTTTGGGGGGGTTGTTTTGGATTTGTTGGGGGGTATTTTTTCTTCCTTCCAGTGGCTTGTGGCATCTGGACCCATGAACTCCCAAGGTCTGTGTTTCCACTCCAGTGGTTGGCACGAAGACCTCTTACCCTACTTATTGGTTCATCCAGCTTAAGGTTTGTTAGTACTCATGCACATACTCAGAGTAGGAAGCACACACCTTAAAAGGTTAAAAATAGGATTGGATAAAAATGTAGGATAGGTTGTGGTGATCAAGTGCAGGGTTCAGTGAGAAAGACAGACTGTCCAGCTGCCTGTCAACACTGAACCATTCCCTTTTTCCCCTCTTCCCTTTGCTTTCCTACACATCTTCCTGCTTGATTCGTCTTAATTCCTCCTTTTCCTTATCTTTGGTCCTTCCACTAAACATCCCCTAGTAAGTTTTGCACAATCTCAACATTAAATAAGAATTACAGTTTAAGATATTCATCAATGGGGCTAACATATGCCTAAAAATAAACATGTAAGCAACATAATGATGATAAAGGTGTATTGAACACTG
Organism: Corvus kubaryi; assembly: GCF_017639235.1. NCBI lineage: Eukaryota > Metazoa > Chordata > Aves > Passeriformes > Corvidae > Corvus > Corvus kubaryi. Next base: position 1,458,799 of record NW_024581137.1, on the reverse strand, counting down.
TGATTCTTTAAAGTCTTCCTCACCATGGCAGCTCTCTGTGTAGAGTTAAACTTGGCATAGGTAATAAGGATTAATTTTTTTCTTTCCTTTTTTTTTTCCAAAATTGGTACTATTTGTTCATGGAAGCAGAACACTGAAAACATCTTAACATTAACAATATATTTGGTGGACAGTTGTAGAAAGTATCTGGAGAAAGTAGATACTTTTAAGATACAGTTGTTAGCAAATACAGGTTTTAAATGGTGACTGTAACTTTTTATGGACCATTCTATCCAAGAAAACTTGCAGTTGTTCAGACTACTGGTGAAAATAATCACAAAAATATCTGATGCTGTATTTGTATTTTATGGTTGCACAGTGTACAGCCCTCACTTGTTCTGATAACCATTCAACAATATGTGTTGAATACCTACCCTGCTGTAGGTATTCAATAAGTGCTGTCCATTTAAAAACAAGCAAATAAACTACCACAACCCCAAAACCAGACAGGTTCCTCTCATTTGCCAGTGACTCATGAAGTGTTTGTGGCGATTAAGGTTTTATGTAATAAAAGATAAAAATTACTAGGTTCCAAATCTGTTAGGCAATGCATTGAAAACAAAGAATTAAAAGTTCATGGTCACCATGTAAACATTTTGCAATAACTATATTTAATTGGTTTCTGTATCAGTTGGACATAAAATCTGGACTGTTTTTTTTAAAACCAATCTCTATAAAGAAAACAACACTGAATATTTTAAATTATGCTGGGGTTTTTTGTGTTGTGAGTTGACTCCAGCTAATGAAATGATTACTGATAAGGACAGGTTGCTGTGTGCACTCTTTGACAGTGAAAGACAATAGCCTTGTAAAGTTTTCAGGTGGATCCTAAGTCACGTACTCTGAAGATCGGGTACCTGAGATCCTGTGTTTGGCATTACCATCTAACCTCTTCTTCCCTGCTGGCAAATTCCTTGGTCCTTTGAGTAGTACTGTGGTGTAGTGAGGTTCTTGTGCTACAGAGGCTTTCTCACCGCCTCTTGTTCTGCCCTCATTTGTCTCTGAGCACCTCTTCTGAATTACTCCAGTGCTGAGGGGTTTCCTTGTGCCTATGCAATGTTTTATCAAAAATTCTAATTTTCAATCTCAATCTCTTGAAGAGAGATTAGAGGGAATTACCTTATTTTGTAAGGCATGATTACTATTATGTCTTCCTCAGGAGCTATGTATTTGTTGGTAGTCTTTGATAACCAGTTTGGTTATGGATAGATCAGACTCTCTCATCAACATGAATTGATTTTATACAAAACATACATCACAGTGAAGGGCAGTCATATGGACAGTTCAAAAAACTGAACTGGAGTTGCTAAATTGAAGAAGAATCCCCTAAGTTTGCAGTTTGATTCTTAGATTCAGGTGTAAAAATGTTACTGACTTATAAAATACGTTCCAATCCAATGAGGGCTGGAATGAAGCATTGGCACTTTTACCTCTTGACAAACACGAATGTGCTTTGTGTGAGACTATGTCTAGAACTTTAGCAGTCCTAGGTAAATTTAATTTAGGAGAAGAATGTGTCTTTACAAAAGCTTTACCTTTAAGAAAACATGAAACATGCTAGCCAGAATTTATTGTTCTTTAAAAAAATACAACAGAAAACCTAATTTATGCAGGCTTTGAAAGGACAAAGTGCTTGCTTCCCAGGTTAACTAATTAATCAAAACCACATGTGAACAGACTTTCCCTTTAAGTGAATAAAGCAAAACTTGAAATCTAAAAAAAAAAAAGAAAAAAGATGGAAGTTTCAGTGGGAAAATATATTGAATAAGGGAAATTACAGAAACAGTTAATGAGAATGCAATTTCTGTGTAGTATATATGAATATGTAGTCTTCTGGTGTATTTGCATTAATTGTATGTATTTACTTAATTTATTTTAAGGCCATGGAACGTCCTTTAATATAGATTGCAATGTCTGTTCCTGTTTTGCTGGAAACTTGATTTGTTCTACACGTCAGTGTCTAACTGAGCACAGTTCAGAGGACGAACGTCGGAAGTTTACAGGTAACTTTGCAAACCATGAAAACTGTAAGTTGAGTATTTTTAGAGCAGGGATTATCAACTAAATTCTTTCTACAGTATTAATGGAAAACACTTGATAATTTGTTATTACTACGTTTTTTTAACTATTTCTTTTTCTCATGTCCAACCTGCACTGCAGGAAAAGCACATACTTTAAAAAAGAAAATCAGTACTGAAAAATAAAACCGCATGTAGTACGTAAAAATAAGTAGAGACAGGGTACACTGGGGATGAGAGATAAGGAGTTCAGGGGAAAAGAAAGCTGAGTAGAATGAGCAAAGAGGCCAGACACAAACTTCCCTTCCTGCTCCTTGTAAGTGCCTGTGTGCTCCAGCATTGCTAAATGACAGGTGGGAGGAAAGGGCTAAGGGCACTTTGCTGGAAGGCAGAGATGCTCAGTGACCCTTTGTGTATCTTGTGTCATAGAAGGTGAGTGTGCAGCCAGTCCCTGTTCTGTGTGTTGCTCTTGCAGGTTTGCCCTGTAACTGTGTGGACCAGTTTGTCCCAGTCTGTGGCCAGAACGGGCGCACGTATCCCAGCGCGTGCATAGCTCGCTGCATTGGCCTCCAGGACAACCAGTTTGAATTCGGATCGTGTATTTCCAAGGATCCTTGCAACCCAAACCCTTGTAATAAAAATCAAAGGTAAAAGCAGAATATGTTTTTAAGCTTTTCTTTGGCTTCATCAACTCATAAAGCAGATTTATGTGTTCTTTGAATATGTTGTATATTGTAGTAACATTCTACTTTGGGGCTATTCCAATAAAAATAACTGTTTGAAGTAGCTGCTTTTTATTTATCATAGTTAGTAATATTGGACTGTAATTACTGCCAGTTTTTGGTTCCATTTTTGTAGTGCTATGTCAATTAAATTCATTATGCAGATCTCAGTTCAGCCATAAAAGAGACTTGATGTACACTTTCAAAAGTGGGAGAAGCAAATTTTGTCGAAATGGCAATAACTGTCACTTTACTACTTTGTTTCACACCTTCTTTTAGCAGTTTACAAAGAAGACCCACATCAGAATTCAAGACTTGGAGTCAGTCTTGCTTATTCAGTCAATAATCTGTGCTTTTTGTCTCTAAAATAGGAAAATACCAATCACCAGTTTTTTTCTTAGACTGAAATCTTGTGAAAACTATGTCTGTACAATCTCTGGATTTTCAATATCAAGAAAAGCAAAATCTGCATAGACAAATACATTAAAACAAAAATATGCTTTGTACTAGTGTCAGGCGAAAAGAAAATCTGACCTTTCTTACAGAGATCAAAGTCTGTGGCTCACAATATTGGTCTCTGTCTTCAATTTTCTCAGTGTTGTGCAATACTGCAGTCTCCTTTGAATTACTGCATTTTTCTGTTTTGAAAGAAAGCCATCAAAATAAGTTGTGTAATATTGCACTTTCATGAAAGCTGATTGTAGCGGTTTTAGGGTTTTTTCCTTTTTCTGTACTTAAAATGCCATGATGCAGAAAAATACTGAGAAAACACTGTAGTTTTGTAGCTGTAACAGCCATTATGGCATTCAAAATTGGAATTTCAAAGCTGCATTGTGGATAAGTATTTTTTACTTTTTGTTTGAAATTTGGAGAGTACAGAGAGGCTTTCCTGTTTTTCAAAATACCATTATGCTCAGAACCTCAACTTGTAGTTTCAGTAAAGGACTGTACACAATACATTTTTCTGGGTCAGTTTGATAATATAGCTCAAATTGAACATGCTCATCTGAAAATGCCCCCGATGCACTTGGAATCTGTTTAGGATCTTACATTCCGCTTGTGAAGGGTTTAAATCTCAGAATTTCCGAGCCTGCCCTAGTATTAAAGGCATATCTGTAACGCATGGGAGCGCAGCTCTTAGAGAGAATAAGAACACATTGTGCATAATCCAGTGGTAGCAGCACTGCTGTCATTTATAGGAGGAGGGGGTTGTCCAAAAAGGCCATGAGACCTTTCATCAGGCTGTTCATCAGACTGCATAGGCTGGCATTTCTCTAGCAGAGGGAGGCCTTGCAGGGCCAATGCCAGATGTTTTGCAGATAAGGTCATGGAAGGTACATGTTTAACACAAAGGGGAAAGAATTTCTATCTGTACTTGTCTGTGAAGGCTGCGAAGGAATCGATGCCAAGGAAGTGTGTATGTGAGATTTTTCTGTTTGTTTGCAGTCATCCCCTAGATGGGATGTTGTCCAATATTTTGAACCTACAAAGCTAGAATCCAATTAGATATTTGTAATTGAAACCATATAATCTTGTAGGTCTTGTTTTCACCCCTTTCTCAGAGAAGGGAGAGACTAGACCTCTGCAATACAATCTTTTCCTCTTGCTCACTGTTTCCATATTTTCTCTAGCCTAGCTGTTCTTAATATTCATTTACAAAATGAAGTGTGGGAGTAGGTGAGAAGTTTATCCAAGCCTTTCTCAATAATCCCTTGAAAAATACTTGGTAAAAGATAAATGTTAGTGATAACTGTAGTTGTGTTCACACACATCGAGTAAATGTGGTGTGAAACTGTTCCAGGTTTGTGATGAGATCTGAACTGGGCCTATTCAGAGTGTTTCATCATTTGTATTTCCTGCAGCTCTGCTGAAACACAGTTAGCTCTAAAGCACTGGAGAAAATTTCACTGTAAATATTTTCCCTGAGTATTTTGAGACTTAAATAAATCCTATGACACGATATGAAATTATTATTACTTTCTGCAGGTGCATACCAAAGAAACAAGTTTGCTTGACCAGTTTTGAGAAGTTCGAATGTAGCCAGCATGAATGTGTGCCAAGGCAGTTAAATTGTGACCAGACACGGGATCCTGTTTGTGACACAGACAATGTGGAATACACTAACTTGTGTACTTTGTACCAAAAAGGAAAAAGTTTAGCATACCGAGGACCATGCCAGGTAGGAAGTGATTCTAGCAATGAATGTCAAATCTTCTTTGTTCCTTAGTGTTCAACTTAACAATTTTTATTTTTCTTCTTTTCAATATTGTTCGTTTGCTTAGGTCTTTTTGAAGTATTCTGTTTGAGGTTTATAGCTTATAAAATGTTCTAATAGAAAGTAGTCATTTAAAATTTTAATTTTAACTAGTATAAAAAATACTCTCACAATCTTCAGAATTTTGTTAAGTGTTTCTCTGCTTTAGTTAACAGTTGTCTCAAAACCAATCAAAAGCTCTACTTATGCTTTCTTTGGGGTCATACTCTTGATATTTATATCTTCCTATATATGCTATTAAAGCTTGCACTAAGGTGTGTTTGCAGTAATTAGTGCAGTTCCTTGGTTACTTAAATGCTAATTCTTACCAATTTTAACGTGCCTAAATATAAAATTATGCCCAGCCATAGAAAGTCTTTAGCTTTTTGTGTGATTGTGCCCCAGGTTTACCAAGTTCATTGCTCAGGATCTATTTATAGACTAGGCAGTCTGTAATACTTTCCTAGTGAGTCTGCATTGGATTAGTCTTCATATTAATCCTTGAGAAGGATTAGGATTAGGTTTAGTTTTTCCATCCCACCGCTCTCTACGGTGGTGTTAGACAAGCTGCTTCTGTCACCTTACAATAACACATACACAAATGTAAGTAATACAGGTAAATAAGTAATATATAAAAATATATAATAATGTGTTAGATATACATGTGCATGCACACTAAATTTTAAGCACACAAAACCACACTAAGATGAATTAATAATTTACTAATGAGTTGTTAACAAATTAATTTTATTAATAGAATATTTTAAGGTATAGTGAAATTACAATGATTTTCATTGATTTAATAAGTTGATTTAAATATGGTCCTTTTATTTAAGCATTAGCACAGAACAAAAGTTGTTGGTTTCTGAAACATGTTTTCTTGTACATTTCTCAGACTCTGTCACCTTTTTGAAGTACTTACCCTTTTCATTTATGGCCTGTTCATAAACTCGCAGGTTATTTCCTCTGGATTTCCTCCTTTTTCAAACATTGGACAATATTAGCAGTGAATTCCCATGAACTTTGGTTTTCCTCATGTTGAAACTGCTCTGACATTCCTGCAGCACGGCTGAATTGATGTTGCAAGCATTGTGTGTGTTTCAGCCATTCTGCAGGTCGGTGGAGCCTGTGTGTGGGCACAACGGGGAGACCTACGGCAGCGTCTGTGCCGCCTACTCCGACCGCGTGGCCGTGGACTACCACGGGCCCTGCCAGGCCGTGGGCGTGCTCTCCGACTATGGCTTCCACTCCGAGTGCGCCTTCGTCAAGTGTCCCCAGCTCTCTGCCATGGGCTGCAAGCCCGTCATCGCGCCAGGTGGGGAAGCTCACTGCAGAGAGGGGAGAGTCTCCAGGCTCTGAGTATAAATAGGGCGATACTTGGAACAAAACCTAGGCTTTAAAATGTTACACTAAGAGAAAGCACGAATAGTGACTCTACTTAGGGCTAGAACAAGCCACTGTCAGGACTCAGATGAGTAAACCTGAATTGGAAGGGCCTTGGCTTTAGGAGTCATGCTCCTTCAGTCTTTAGAGACTGGCAACTGGGATGGGTTTGGGAGAAACAGATGAGGTCTGTGGTGTCCAGGGTCGGATGCCTCTAGGAATCTGGTGAGTAATTTTTCGGAAGCAGCAGCACAGATACCACAGTGGAATGCTGAGCTGTCATCAACGCAGGGTTCCCAGAAGGGCGGTATTTAATTAGAAGACAGAGTAAAATACCAGATGTATTCACAGCACTGTGGAAGACAGCAGGAGTAGTTTTGCAGTGTGCTGGTTTGAACCAGTTTTTTATTGTTTTCACAAGTGCTTCCTTTATGAAACAATAACTAATCACAGGTAATACACAGAGCAAGGAAAGCTCTGTTCTTAAAGAGTTTTATTCATTTTTCTCATTTCTCACCCCCTTTGAAAAAGGGTCTTCATGCTTTGTAATAACATTTAGTACTGTAAAAGTCACTCTGTGAATGTGAATTACATATAAGTTGGAGAGTGAATTTAATACACAGGCATGGATAGAAAGTTGAAATATTATCTCTTTGGTTTCTGACATGGTGAGGAAAACAGTAGAAATACGACATCTGTCAGACAAGCAGTTTTTCTGCCTTGTTATCTAAAGATTCTAAGCTCCAACATGGTGTAACTGCACAAATTAATGCTTGCAATGTGCATAATGCTTCTGTCATGTCCTGGCTATATCAGCTCTTGAAATCCATCATTTCTGTAGTTAATATGCATGCATCCATACAAAATCTTGGCTTGTGGTACACACAGTGCCTCCACTTTTTAAGCTTACAGTAATGAAGGAAGGGTCTTAAAAGGAAAGAAAATTCATCTTGTTGCTTCATGCTAATCGTAGGATATGTGTGTTGAAAGGTGACTGATTTTGCATTATAAATGTTTTCAATATTAAAAAAACGTGCAATTCTGCTGTCAAATTGAAACATTTATTTTGCTTTGGTAGTTTTGCTATTTTCATTCTCAGTTAATATTCAAATTTTGACTCCTGCTTACTTAAAAGACGACTTGTTTTTATTACTGATATTTTTTTAATTCACATAGGAGCCTGCTGTCCACTATGTGCTGGAATGCTGAGAATCTTATATGACAAAGACAAGCTGGATAATTTTGCAAGGGTAAACAGTTTAATCATGCCTAATATTAAATGGTATATGAAAAGTCAAGTTACTGTGCACTTTCTCCTGGAAGGTTAACATGTTATAAAAGCCATTATTTTTTAGTAGTTATTTTTGATTGTTGGAGTTTTTCTTTATACTGCTTATACTTTCCTTTATTTCTTTATCTGAGACATAACTTGAATTACAATGCAAAGCAAAACAGAATTAGAGTAGGCACAAACAAGCAGACTCTGGTTTGTAGTTTATATGACTTGTAACAGTGCAGACAAGTTATATGGGAACAGCATCTATGATTCCACTGCTCACCTCTCAGATTTTGTGTTTGTAGGTGCTGTGTGCATGTGCTGACCAATTTTGCTGAGTTAACAGTGTCTGTTAGGTCCTGACTGCATCCTGGAATGCTGTCCAGTTGTCATCTCTAATGGTACCAGGGACACAGTGGCTACTGCAGCTTCTCAGTTCATACATGTGACTGTGAAGAAGAATTTTTCATTTGTTAGAAGAAGACTTTCTAGTTAAAGAAATGTATTGGTCTTATTGAAGTAGTTGGTGATAACTGCTCTCCTCTCACCTACTAAGCACCCTAATACCTGGGTTGTAATGTCTGCCTTTTTTAGGTCAGACAGCTGGTTCATGTGAGAAAAAACTACTTCAAATACTAGAGTTCTATAAATCTAGGGCTGCTCTGCCCCTTGTGTCCCAGCATGGGAGCACATAACCATTTACATTATTTTGAGGTACGTAATACATAGACATACTAACCACAAAGGTGGAGGACAACACATAGCAAAACCATGGTTAATACAAGAAGTAAATCTTTTCTTTTCTTTTCTTTTCTTTTCTTTTCTTTTTTCTTTTCTTTTCTTTTTTT
>NW_024581137.1:1412495-1449859 GCF_017639235.1 Corvus kubaryi | reverse complement strand
TTTCTTTTCTTTTCTTTTTCTTTTCTTTCTTTTCTTTTTTTTTTTTTATATTTTTGGACAGGTCGGTTTTCAGGTTTCTTTAGAATCAACAATTTTTTAGAATGATGCTTTGAAAGCATTGAATCCCTTAGGTCTTTTGCTAGCATTTAGAGTAGAGTTTTGAACTGAGTAGTGTAATGGCTGGAACACATTTTTTGGCATGACATCATGTTACTAAAACTGAGGAGGAGAATCTTCCATAATATCACATCATCCACAGAGTTCTTTATTTTCTTCCAGGTAACAAATAAAAAGCCAATAACAGTACTTGACATACTTGAAAAAATCCGCCTGCATGTGTCAGTGCCACAGTGTGATGTGTTTGGATACTTAAGCATAGAATCCGAAATTGTGATTCTCATCATTCCTGTGGATCAGAACCCCAAACCACTGCAGGTAGATGACGTTATTATTTTATTTACCCAGCATGGATTTGCTTCACTTTTTTACGATGGTGCTTGTTTCTCAGGCAGGTAACACTGTGGGTATTTTGATTGCTCATGCCCTGTTTATGTCCAACACAGCTCCAACTTCCGTCTCCTTCTCTAGCAGAAATAGCCCAAAATGTCACCAGGACTTAGGAAGGAAAGTCTTGCCAGCCAGGTCAGCCAGCCTGGTCAGCCCTCACTCCATCTGCAGCAGGTGCTGTCAGATTCCTGGGGGGAGGAGGACTCTGAAATCAGAGACCACCACTGCTCACCTCACTGGTGGCACCCATTGCTGAGCTGGACACTCCTCAACTTTCAAAGCTTTGGACCTCCAGATATTAAGCTTGTCAAGTTTAAACTTCAGCAGAGGCAGCTTCCAATGCTTTTAAAGAGACTTACTACTAAATTCCTTTCTGGGGTGCAGTGGAAAGTAAAGTGGAAAAAATAAATTTTCTAACAGAAATTCATTATTATCATCATGTCAGTGGGGGAATGGAAACCTGAGGTTTCTCAGGTTCTATTACTTCCATTCTTTTCTTCCTTTCCCACAAACAAAATCAGTTTTCACTGATTTGCAAGAAAAAGCCCGGTAAGGAGAAAATCTTGATTTTTCCATTGTTGCAGACTTCAAGGAAGTGGGTTGGTCAATCAGGAAGGAAGTCCTCAGTTTTAGAGGCACTTTTTTTTAGTGATAATTCACTGTGGGCTTTTTGGTATCAACATTCAGAACACATCACCCCACGATAACTTGTATATAGCTTCCTTTTCTACTACTCAGGGCTTCCTCAAGAGTTTTCTTAGTACCAAAGTCTATGATGAGACCTCTGATGTGTTTTCCAAGTACTCCGCAAAATTATGTAAACCTTATGTGCTTATGGGAATATTTTTGCACTGGCATTTTACATGGTAAGAAGCGAAAAAATAACTTTTTTTCCCCCTCTAGATTGAAGCCTGCAATAAAGAAGCAGAAAAGATCGAGTCCCTGATCAATTCAGACAGCCCAACATTAGCATCACACGTGCCACTGTCAGCTCTAATTGCATCTCAAGTACAAGTTTCATTTAGCATTTCTTCTGCTTCTGCTCAAGTGGTGCCTGCTCTGCACTCCCTGTTCATAAGCTTTCCATTCACCTTGTCATCAGCATTGATATATTATATATAACTGCTTGGGAAATATGCATGAGCATTGTGGCATTTATATTGTGAAGGACATTTGGAGTTGTTGATCACTGAAACAGAAAACAAAAAAACATGCAAGATTTTATGAACTTATATTTTTCAATGAAGAACTAGAAGTATTTGAATAATGTGAAAAGATTATTCTCTTAGTCATAACTAGTCAGATGACTGTTTCAGCACCATTAGATTGTTTCCCATGGATCTTGGAAACATAAATATGCTCTGGAAGGCTCTGACATTACGGATTTATGATTTTGAGGAGAAGTGATCGTATAGGGCTTTTTCAGCAATGAACTAAACAGTGTTTTGAGTTTACTGAAGAATGCTAATTTTATATTATTCAGATGCATATCAGTGACAACGAAAGCATGCACCTATTTTAAACATCATTTTTGGAAGAAACAGATTGCTGCTACTTAATTACCTTACCAAAAATGTAAGAGTTTATTCTCATGTAAATATGCTTTCATATTTTATTATGAAGAAAACTAACTAGCCCTGGGCCTATTTCAGTAGACGTCTTTCCTTGGACTAGGGAAGACTTGCAGGACATTGGGTTCACTGCTTGTAAAATGACAATCAAGCTCTATGCTAGTACCTGACTTCAGTGAAGAGATGTGTTCTTTTTATAGTTTTGTACATTTCAGAATCTCATATTGGATGCAAAATTATAAAGAATCTCAGTATCTATATTTAAGTGCCATTTAAAATATTGCAGTATTTGCATGTTATCTAATGAAATTTATACTTTAAATGTTTATACAAACAGTATGTTTTATTACTTATTGTATTTTATGCACCTGACTTTACTCTACATGAAGTATTTTATATCAGTATTATGATAGCCAAGTTTTGAAGTATATACAGAAAAACTTATTTTTGCCAAAACGCTGAACTTTGAAAGAAAGCACTGAAAACCTTTTGAAGATATATGTTGTAGCATGTTTGTAACAATTATTTTCTGCTAAATCTTTTAAATGCAAAAGTATTAAAGCTTTTTATTTTAATAAACACTTGTGTCATGTGTCCTTGTGTACAATGCATGTAATTTTATGGAATTCAGCAACACTGCATATATTTTCCTTTTTCTCTCAAAATAAGCACTTAAAACTAACTGCACTTACATCCACGTGTGACTCACGCAGATAATGTTCCCAAGTAGATGTCAAGGGGGTCTCAAGGGTGAAAGTGTTCTTGCCAAATACCTTGAGAAAGACTCATGCACATAATCATTTAAGTCTTGAAACAAAAAACTTGAGTATGTTGATAATCCATCTGTTTCTGAAATTTGTTTTGTGGATTCTTTAGACTTGGACACAGAAATAGAACAAATGCATTTTTGAAAAGCTTTTTGAACTGAAATGGCTCAGATGATGTCCCCAGAAACTTCAAACAATTCAGATTGTTTATTTTTTCCAAGTCATTAGGAAATATCTCTTCAATGTGTAGCCTGTTAGCTTGCTTAGCATTTAGCTGAAGCAAATCTGATGGCTACTAAAAAGAAAGCAATTATAAATGTCTTAAGAAAATACATACACACACACACAGAGATGTGTGTGTGTGTATGTATGTATGTGTATATATCTGTACCACACTGGAAAACTTAGTAAAGAGCTTTAAAAACATACCCTCTGTGGAATAGAATATACAGTGAATTTACTTTTATGTTTGTGAAAATTTTCTGTGATGAGAAATTTTAACAAAGAAGTTGCCTGAATTTGTACGATGAATCTGGAAGAAGCAGAATTTAAGCCCAGAGATTCTGTGATTCTGTAATTTATATGTCAGTGTCCATTGCTTGCTAGAAAAGAGTGAAGCTTTTAAGAGGTTATGTTAAATATGTACAGAACCAATGAGATTTTGCAGAATCCTAAATTCTGAAGCCAAAGTCCAGCATTCAGAGTGTACAGGGTTTATGTTCTTTTTTTCTGGATGAACAAAAGCACTTTAGGATTTTCTAGGTTTTCTCAGGACCTTGGGCTACCTCAAAGGAATGAAGAAACTATTTACTTGTGGGTTTTGAATTCACTTGAACTAGGATAAAAAATAGAAGAAACCAAGCCCAGTCTTAATTGCAACTTAGGAAATTTGAACATGAGGGGGACAAATCCGGTACAGGTTTCAGAGGAGTTTTCCATAAAAGTGCTAATGATCTGTCACCATCTGTGTGGAAGTCTGGGTTCACTTAGAAGGAATGGAGACAGCACAAGGGCACTTCAAAGCAGCACAAGCCTGTTTGTTGCTTTTACAAGAGGACCCAGATGAAACATGTACAAAACATTGTTTGCTTCTCTGCTGAAAACCAGAGTTAATGGCAATAACTGGCTCCAGAGAGATGCCTCCATCCTCTTTCAGTTTGCTTAGCTTGGCTCTTCCCAGCAGGGTGGCATGGAAGCGGAGATGCCAGAGGTGCCGCTTTGTACACCCCCAGGAGAAGATCAGCCACAGGGGGCAAATACCAGAGCAAGTAAAAGCAAGAGATTTCTGGCTGAGTTCTGAGTCCAGCAGGAGCTGGCACCTCTGAATTTCAGAGGTGAGGAACAGTCACTTCTGTGAGTGGGGATTAAGTCACACCTGGAACAGCAGTTCCTGTCCCTGCTCTGCTGTTGGGGTGCTTTACCCACTGTCATCACTTGGAGATTTGTACGTATGTCTCTCGATTCAAAGGTTAAATGTTATTTATACATCTCTACTGAGTTTATGGCATTTTTCCAGCTCTTCCTTTTACACATAACAAAGAATGTTTCAAAACTTTTCCCCACCATCTCTATTCCTAGGAAGCCAGGCCTGGGAGCATTTACATGAGCAAATACAAATACATGAATGCTCTGCAAACTGTGGCATGTTTCATATCTGAAGTCTGGACTGTAAGGTGACCCTATAGTCAACTGAATCCCAAAAAGTAACATTGAGGGGAAAAAAGATTTCTCTGCCAGGCTTATGCAAGACCTGATTGCAACTTCCTGCAAATTCTCTGAACTGGTGCTTTTATACAGTGAGAGAGTGGCTCCAGCTGCTCCATGTGGAGCAGTAATGAAGGTGACAACTGCAGATAACTGTCACCTCCTAAGAGTGGCTGCCACCTACCACTGCTAAGGCATTCTGCCTCTCATGTACATGTTTAGGCACTGCTTGTTTTGTGCTCTCTCCCAGCCCTCTCTGCGCTGCAAACTTTTGCAGAGCTTGTTGCATAAGCCAAAGAGACTCTTAGCCCATAAACAAACAAAAACTCTCTGAGAAAAATGTTTCCAAGCCCTAGCAGGTTTGTTTGTCTCAAGTTATCACAACTACAGTCAAAAGGATATGCTTCTAGCATTAAGCAGTACATCAGCTTTTGCTAATTAATACCACGAAGCTGATGGTTTCAGTTATATTTTAAGCTCTAATTCCATACAAATTCAATGCTACCAACATTTGCATTATGGGAGGCCAATTGTGTATATCCAATATAGAAAGCAAAGGTGCTTACTTTGAAAACTGGGGAAACAACAATTGCCCAAAACCTTTCTTAATTTTAATGGACTTTGTACATGCACTGCTTAATGGAAAAAAGTGTGAACATTTCATCTCAATATAAGAAAGACATTTTTTACAGTGATAACAACAAATCCCTGGATACAACTGGACATGGTGCTAAATGAAGCACCAAAAGGTTGGACCAGATGATCTTCTGAGGCAACAGTGAAATGTCTATGTAAAAGCTCTTGTAAAAGGATTTTTTTGCCTTTCAGTTCCTAGGACATAAAGGAGAATAAAAAGGACAGACTTCCCTGAAGATGCAGTAACTCATGATGTGCAGTAACCCTGCCATTACTTGCATAAAGAAAGTCTAATGAAAAATTTAAGGTTAACAACCTTTCATATATATGAGAAAAATTCTGATTATAGGTGTGCGTGTATATGTATTTATGTATGTATGCGTATATATAAAACATATCTGTGAACCTATAAAAGACTTTCAAACTTGTATTAACAGACACCTGTTAATTAGATCTCAGTACTTTCTTAAACCAGAATAAATCTATTCCTCCCCCCAGAGCATTCTCTGATTTGCCTTCCTCAAAGTTGGATTCTGCTTCATTTGGCCAGGTCCAGTAAGGAGTGTAATCTGAGCCTGAGCCTAATTCTGACAGTCCTTAATAATTCTATAGGTTCTCGCTGTGAAGAGCCACCCCTGTGTTTTTGCAAATGCTTTCTGTTGTGCTTGGCAAGGTTTCTCAATTTGCTTATTTGTGCTGAGTTCTCAGCATGAGCTGCAATATATACAAAGGTTTTCAATCTGTTTTATCCAGTTCTGACTCTCCTTCTAAGCCAGCATTCCTCTACATCACCAGAAGTTCTCACCAGTGCTGATGTGACAGATTTCAAATTAAGGCCTGATCTTCAGCTTGGTCTTCTGCAATTCTGCACTGTTTGCTGACAGTGGAACAAGTGGATGGGTTGCTACTACTATTTGGTGTATAAATTTACTTTTCAGCCAAGTTTTAAGCTGCAGCAGCAGGAGCAACATTCAGTAAATATATTCATTTGCACATATATGCATGCATGCACACAGATATACACATATATATGCATATAAATATATTTATATCACAGTGCCCTGTATCAGGCTCCATATCAGCATCCTCAGGAAGAGCACATTTGGCCATTGTAGAGAATTTAGCGATTTATTTTAGTAAAGAACCCAAATATGAGGGGTTAATACTTTTAAATTTGAATTTCAAGTACAAATGGCAATCAAAGATGCATGATCACACTGCCTTATTATGTAATTGATACATGGTGTTGTCTGGCTATAAGCATGCAAAAAGTTTAAAAAGGTAGCTCTGGACGGTTTCATTCTCAAGTGCACTCAGGTGCAGCAGTTCATTTTCCTCTGAGTTAACACCACTTTGGTCCCTCCTGCTCAGGGCAGTAAGAGCAGCTTCTGAGTACCAGTGGAATTGCTGGCATGAGTCAGGAGCAGCCATCCAACCCCCGACCACTGCATCATGTTTGGGGCCTCTGGCATAGCAAAGGAAGTTTAAATATTTGCTGCCATTAATTCCAAGCAGCAGCTGAGCTGCTGCCAGCAAGGCTGTGGCTATATTGTCATTAGCACTGGCTGTGGGCACCACCAGCTTCATCCAGATCAGAAGGGACATCCAGGGACATGTCTTGGCCAGTAAACAAGACAGAACAAGCAGCCCATCTGGCTTTCATGCTGGAAAACAAATGCTGTCATACACACATTCTCTGTGCATGTGTTGAATATGGCAGGTTGTGCATTTTGCTTCTTTAACAGGCTTGAAGTGACAATGTAAACTCTGGATCAGCATCTCATGGCTGCAGTACTTTCTGAAGTGCTGCTCATACCCATAATGCGGGACTTACTGTGTCCCTGCACCACAGCTTTAAGACCTCATTTAAGGCCCAGATGAGCCAAAGGAGATGTGAGAAATGTAAATACACATTTCCAAAGTAGAAAAAATGAAATCTATCATATTTTCCTTTCTGGCTTTAGAAGGTTTCAACGAGAGAAACTGTACAGGCAGAAAGAGGGATGAAACTGTGTAACAGAATGCTTATAAAGACTAACAGAAAAGAGAGGTGGAAACTATTTCCATACCTAAGAGATGTAATAAGGATGTGCCACCACAAACAACCTCAACACAGACTTCCCAGCCCTGCTCCAGGAGACAGCAGAGCCAGGAAGTGCTGGTGAGTGACCACAACTTGGGAACAGAGGAGGCAAAGCTATGGCCTGTGGAAGGGATCTGAGTTACCCTTCTCCCACATGAGCCAGTTGTGATGGCAAAGCAGCTAACACAGTCCAGATTGTAACAACAGTGATACATGGAAAATCGAGACGCTTTTCATTATTCTGAGAAGGATTTTTTGTCAAGTTTAAGCACACTCAAAAATATGCCAAGGCTTGATTACAATTCAGTAACAAAGCATCTGTTATGTTCATGTGGAGCAGTTTCTCTTGGCAAGTGTTTAAAAAACTCCAGAGGCAAACATGGGTGTGAGCAAGGGTGAGAGCCTCGGAAACGATCTTTGAACTTTTCACATCATTGTTGCTGCATCAAGGGCATGTGCAGTACAGAAACACAGAATGTTAACCATTACTGCGGCCCTTCTTGCTCTGATGGTGTCACCTATGATCCATCACACCTTGTGTTCATTTTCTGCTATGTAGTCAGAAGCAGCACGCTCACACTCAATGAGTAAATAAACAGCAAATACACACAATTGTAAGCAGACTGAGTTACCATCTCTGGGCCAAACTCTGTCAATGAAACAATTATTTAGTCCTTGCTCTCAATGCCAAGTTTCCCAAACTGAATAGCTCACCCGAGTTTCCTTTGTACAGCAATGCTGTACATCAGCCATTAACTGATCTGGGTGATGATAAAAGCCTTGGCAGCGTGGATGCAGCAACTGTGCCATTCTGTGATGCTCTAAGTTTTTAACAGCACAGGGAAGTTTCCTACCAGAACATAGCAGGAACATTTATTCTTAGCAAATGGATATGCAGCTGCCTCTGATCTTCGATACATTTTTACTGCCTACTGCAGTAGACTTTTAACTACTTTGTTACTGGCAGATGCTGATTTCCAAGGACACATTCATTATCTAGAAGCGTCAGGAAAGGCAGAGCCTGCTGGCAGGACAAAAGGCACTGGGCACAAATGAGAAACCTCTGACTCCATCTGGACACCACTTTTACTGCGAGATTGGTTAAAACAGCATTTGGCACAGGTTGCCCAGAGAGGCCAAAGGTATCTTCCATCCTTGAAGATACTCAACACACGATGGGACACACTCCTGGGCTCTAGGTGGCTCTGCTTGAGCAAGGGGTTGGATTAGATGCTCTGAAGAGCTCTCTTCCCACATCAACAATGCTGTAGTACTGAATAAAGCTTTGAGTAGCTGAAAAGTGTCACTATACATACTAACCATTTTGCTGGTCTCCTCCCTTACCTTGAGTTTTTAAAATGTGGTCATTTCCAGTATTTGAATTTGAATTCCATTATGTATTTATTTTCTCTCTGCAAGTTAACCCTTGACCAACAATTCCATTGCAGCAACACATTATCACAAAATCACAGAACACCAGGTTGGAAGGGACCTTGGGCCCTCTGGTCCAACCCTACTTGGCAAAAGCAGAGTGTAAAGATGGCCCAGAACCTGATCCAGCTCAACCTTAAGTGTCCAGTGTTGGGGAATGCATCGCTCTCTTCCCTGGGGAGATTATTTCAGTGTCTATTTGTTCTCACTGGGAAAAAAAAATTCCTCTTGCATCTACTCATAATAAATATCAAATATTTTTGAAATGTTTTACTTTGTGCTTCCAACCCACCAGCAGCCATCCCACAGCGCTGTGCTGCATCCACCAGGCATCCACTTGACACCCTTGAAAAAAAATGGCACTCACTCAGCAAGAGGGTTGAATTTGTCCAGTCCTTCCCTAGCAGGATAAAAGGGGTTACTAAACAACCAGCAGCCCTCCTGGCTTGTATGAGAGCTCTGTGCTTCACTTGGGCAATTCAACCCACAACTTAGTGACAACAGTTCTGTGTTTGAAAAGAATCAAGTGAGTTGAAAATGCATTCCATACATTATTACTTATTCCTGAAGAGTACATATGTTCTCTCATATGTTATGGCCTTTACTGTGTTGTGAAATGAAAGGTGTCACCCAAAATACACAGGTTAGTAAAAGACCCACAGATGTATCTACTTTGAATGTTTAACACTCAGGTCACTTGTCCAGAGTTTAGGACCAGTTGTATTACAGTTTCAGATCTACTTTTTGAAGTTCGCATTGAATTACAGCTTCAAAATGCTGATCTTTTAATACAGAAATCCTCTGCTCTCCAAAACAACACATCCATTTCACAGGTTCAAAATCACTGCTGTGATGTCTGCAGAAACTCACAAGATTTTTCATAGATTGTATTCCTCTGATGATTTTTTACAAGGCAGATCTAGTATGCACTAAACATTTCAGAAATGCCTCTGTGGACAGGAAGCATATGAGGTGTTGCACTCAGGTCTGTAATTGCTGACAGCAATGTACCAAAGTTTCTGAGAAGGAATTCAACTTTCCTGAAATTCAATACAGAAATAGCTAAGAACAGTGTGAGCAACATTTATTTTGATAGACTCAGGAGGACATCATGCTCTTGTGGTTTTAAAATAAACCTTCAACCCTTAAGACTGAAAATCTAAACGCTGTGGCCGGGGTTGTGTTCCCCACCGAAATCCCGTAGGTGGCATCACAGCACAAGGGGAATTACATTTCAGCTGCTTTTGATTTAGAAGGAATGCAGCTGCATTGGGATTTTTATTTTTCAGTTGTTTTTGTTTAAAGCTAACACTTTTCTACAAGTTCTATTTTCTGTGCCACTTCATTCTCAAGATCAAATCTGCACAGGCTTAAGTCTCTCCTGCTTTATGTAAATTTATTTCCTCCTGCAGATGCCTATGAAAACATACTCAGGGCTGCCCCAAGAATGTAATTCTTCAGTTAAGAAGGATACCTGACATCAAAGTCATGTATAGATGTATTAAATTGTTGGCATGGAAATGAGTCAAATCTACAATCATAATCTTTGTCACCAGCAATCTAAAAAGTTCATTTAACCGGGTACTTCAGGGGTGAATCAAACACGGGCACATACAGACACACTCTCAAGGTTTCAGTGCTTGTGAACAAAGAACTGAGAATTTTGGAGATTTCTTTTAAAGAAAACCCTGGTTGTTCAAAGAACTCTTGTGCAGACCTGAAATTATCATGAATAACAGTAAATTCAGCATTATTGTCTTAATTCAGAAGAGGAGAGAAAAGCAATTGAGTGCATTAATATCTGAACAATGACCAGTACATGTCAGCACCATCTTTAATCTGGCATCAGGGGCCTCCATCAGGGGACGACTGGGAAAACCAGCAAGGAGTCCAGGGCACAGACAGGACCCAGTCCCAGTTCACCACACGACCATCCTGGCCCCAACAATGACTATCAGGCACAGTGCCCCTCGTTCCAGTTAGAGCAACATTGGCTCACTTCATGTGCAACCACCTGGGCACAATGTATATAGGCTCCTGTTGAAAGGAAAAATGAGGTAAATTGAGGCAGGGGTGCCTCAGAGCTGAACCATGACTGGTGACCCCGACGCTCTGCTTCTCCCTTGCAGCTGATTTATCATACAAAGCACAGTAAGAAAACAGTACATTTTTAATTAGCAGTATGGAGGAAAGAAGGGGGAATACAAAAAAAAAAAAGGAAAAACCCAGTAATTCTCTCTTGCAGAGTTCATCACCCTGCTCAGGACTTGCTAACAACATAGTATTTCCAAGCACAACTTATCCCTCCACCCTTGGCTGGGTCTGCTTACAGGGTTTGTGAATTCCTTTGTCTAAAGCTGCCTGTTTAAATTTTTACCCTAATTCCTTAAGAATCCACCTCCGCCCACCCACAGAGAGGGAACAGGGAACTGGCCCTGCCAGCTAAACATCTTCTAATAGTAATGTCACTGTATTTAGAAGGTTTTACAGCTGCAGATTTCCCAAAGAGAAATCTGTGTTTCTCAGCATGACACAGATACTCCAGCAAAACCACAAGTAGATCTAAAAATGCTCAACCACAGAGTAGTACAAAGCAAAAGCTTTATGCAAGCAACAGAAACCTGCCAGACAGTGAATTTCTATTCCACCTACTCCAAAACCAGACAGAGAAAATACACAAATTAGAGATTTTTGGGTATTTCAATATTTTTGCCAAGCTTTTGGGGTATTTGTGACAGTTAACCTCATTGCCCCAGAAGAACATGTGGCTTAGGGCAACAGACACAGTAGGAAGCATCTGCTCTGAGAAAATGTCTTTTTTTTTTCTATTAATATACCATTTTGCTAAGCTCTGTTTCCCCAAGAGCCTTGCACTATTAAGAGGTCTTTACTGCTGCTGCTGTTGTTCAAATTCCCTCCTTCGCTCCAAAATGAAAGCATTCAGAACAGTATGTGCAATTTTTCAAATATTTGCATTACATTATTTTTTAAATATTTTATTTTATAAATATTTTACATTTTTTATTTCTTAGTTGAATAATTTTTATTAGAAAGCCTCCAGTCCAAGCTTTCTAATTCACCTGTTAAAGAACAAAAACAGCACCTGAAGAATCCAGTGGGCAGAAGTGTCACTTGTGAGATGAACCTTTGCTCTGTCCGAGACTCCACGGGCCTGGCAGCCCCAGCCCCTTCAGTGCAGCAGCACCAGCTTGCTCTCATACTCAGAGGGGCTCTGGAGAGGCTCCCCCATCCCCACTCCCACAGCACCCCAGCATCCAGGGACCCCAGATCCTCTTCACACTCCTCACTTCTGCAGGGACCTGGTCAAGGCCACGTTTGGCAAAACCCAGGTCTTTACAAAGAACACACAGAGAGTGTGAGGCATGGCCGCTGCCCTCACAGAGAGATGTTTTGGGAATTCACCTACAGAAGCAATCCCTTGTGCAGGGTTTAACAGGGAGCTGCCACTCCACGCTCTGACCCAGCAGGAGTCCCACCCTTGTTAGCTGGGCTTTCAGTCTGCTCCCAGGATAGACATTTTTGCAAGACTTGGCAGGTTCCTACAAAGACTGCCCAGCACTGGGCTGTGCTGGTGGGTAGCAGCCCCTTGGTACCAGGAGCAGCCACCTCATGCACTTCCCCTCAGCTGAAGTTCAACCCAAAATGTCTTCCTGCCCCAATCACACTCGATCCTTCTCAATCTCAGGACCCTGACCCCAGCACTGGCTCTGCGCAATCCCACACTGAACGTACAGGTGGTCACACATCACCCTCCATTTGTGCCAAGGCTACCCCTGGCCTTGAGCCACAGTGGGCTGGGTGGATCTGTGCTGGCTGACCTTTATTCATGTGTGTTTATAAATCATGATGCTGTTGTATGAAGTCCCAGCACTCAAGTTCTTCACACACAATACTGGTTCTTCTCTACATCAATGCTGCCCAGAAGCTTTTCCTCCATTAACAAGTTTGGTTAATAGACTTGCACTTTTCACCGCATTAATAACATTAACAAGATCAGTCCAGACAGCTCCCTTAAAACAAACACTTACTAAAAAATGCAAAGGATCACGACAATGATCAGAGGGATGCAGCACCTCTTCTACAAGGAAAGGCTGAAAGGATTGCTCAGCCTGGAGAAAGCTTATAAGGGTGTCCCAATTGTGGCCTTCCCAATACCTGAAGGGAGTGGAAAGATGCAGAAGGACATTTTAAAAGGGCATGTAGTGACAGGACAAGGGGGAATGGATTCAAACTGAAAGAGATTAGGCACCAGGAGGAAGTTCTTTACTGTGAGCATGGTGAGACACTTGAACAGGTCACCCAGAGAAGCTGTGAATGCCCCATCCCTGGAAACATTCAAGGCCAAGCCAGATGCGGCTCTGAGCAACCTAGTGGAAGGTGTCCCTGTCTATAGCAGGGAATTGGAACTACGTGGTGTCAAGGTCCCTTCCAGCCAAAAACATCCTACACTCCTATGAGAACGAGCACAAGAAGACAGAGATTGAGCTGTACCATTCATGCTCTGCAGTCTCTGCTAACAAAACAGTGCTGCAGGATCACTGTTGACCAGCCCACCTCACACCTTCAGCTCTGCTGATGATCCTGTGTAGCCACCACAGCATCAGTCGGACAGAATGTGAGCACGCAGATGTCCACATGTACAGCAGACTGGCAGTGCCTTCAAAAGTAACCACCTGGCTTGGGTTAAGTAATGCCCTTACAACCCTAGTTACTTAACCACATCAGGAGAGGAGACCAAGAGCTCTGAAAAACTCGTAATCTAGCCCTTGCTCTCTAGCATAGGGTATGATGTCAGTCCTGTGGCAGATGGACGGCACTGTGTCTACATGATATGCAAATGACTTATTCAATTAAGTTGCTAGGGGCACTTGTCCTTCATGACCTGGATATAATTTCAAAACACATTAAAAGAGTACCCAAAGTATTTCACAGAGGCTCCAACAGCATCACCTTTCTGCATCACCTTTTCTGAAAGGTGACGCTGCTGGCATATACCTTGTGTGACAGCACAGCTAATAAGCCCAGTCCACAGGAGACAATCTTCCACATCTCAGCAGAGATTGGAAACTGCCAGGGGAATTTCTCATCCCTTTGACTGTTTTCCTGCAAAGAACAACTAAAAATCTATGGTGCTCTTGTGTAATCCTCCTTCTGCTACATTTATTAACCCTACTTGACAGTGATTTGAGTTGGTGTCTTGGCATTTTCCCATCCATTTGTAAGCGTGCATACCTCTTCAGCTGTTCATGCAGCAGCAGGCAGCACAAGAACCACGGAGCAGGTGTGCTCCTCAGCAAGGCTCTGTCTCACACCCGTGCAGCAAATGGACAGCAATGCTGCTTTACAGACTGCTCACTTCATTCAAAATTTAGTGGGTTTTTTTATTTCTAAACAGACTGTAAGCCAAATTGACAGACTCTGATAACACAATTAATCAGATCTTTCTCCAGAAATGTCCCTGCCTGATGGTTTTCAATGACACACACAACGTCAGCTGTCCCATACTTGGCTTACTTGGTGCAGCTCAACACACACACCCTCTGCCAGTCTCAGCCTTCAAGGTTGGCAGGAACTGCTCTTACTCCCACTTAATGGACAAGGCAGACAAAATAAAATAACAATACTTGCAAAGATACTTGAGACTTCTATTTCCCCTCATTCTATTACAAGCTGCTCTGGAACATACTACTAGGTAAAACCTTGATGAACAGTAGTTGATGTGGAATTAAGAGGATGGGAATGCAGGCCATGTGTTCCTGATTATCTGCGCACCAACACACTCCTTAAACACACCAGGCAGCATCATAAGCACACACACCCACCACAGATGCCCCCTCACACTCAGTATGTTAAAATGGGCAAGTGCAGAGCAAAATGAACAATGTCACACATGTGTTGGGATCTGGTACTCAAGAAGAGAAATGGTCACAGCTGCAGGCTGCTTGTCAGAGTGCAGCCAAGTAGGCACTAAAGCGAGGTGTTAAGCCTTTAAATGCAGCACCACAAAGTTCTCCTTCATTCATTAATACCCTCAATTTGTCCTTTTCACATGCACATTGCAGAGGAGTCAAGTCTCCTGACTTTTAAGAAAAGCCAGGAATGTTTTCATTTTCTGGGGGGGGGGGGGGGGGGGGGCAGGAGGGGACATCCCCTTGCTCTTAGATTGCAACTTGTTTCCCCATGTATTTGTACTTTGCTACTTAGCATCAAGTATCTTTCCCCCAAAAAGGCATCTACAATCAACTTTGAGAAATATATTTGAAAATGGCACAGCCAGCTGCAGTAGAATTACAGATTTATAGATAATTTTGTTGAGAACTGCACACCCAAAAATTATATTCAACAGCCACCTGAATAAGCATCTGAGGTTTTCTGAATTTCAAATACCGAAGGGAAAAAAGTTTGGTCTGACAGTGAAGGTAGGTAGCATTCCACACAAGAATACAGTATTGAAAAACCACCATGAAGGTGTTTTGGTTATTGGCCCCTTCCAAAATGTCAGTTTACCAAATAATATTCACTTAACTCCCAGCACATGAGCGTATACAGAAGAAACATGACCAATATAACAAAAAACCTTCCTACTACATATTCAAGTAGTAAGTTATCCCACTATTTCACAGGCACAAAATTCAAGGTACAACAAAGTACTACTGCTCAAACACGGACACCTCTCCAGACCAACATATTTCAGCAGCAGAATACATGCAGATTTGGGGCTTTTTCAGTCCCATATGAAACAAGTACTTGCTACAATCATCTTATAAGCCAACCAGCATTTTTCCAAACTGGGCTTCTTTTACAGTGGACCAGAACTCCCTTCACATGCTTCAAGGACATGTATTTGTAAAGTCTGCTGCAGAGGGCAGCTCCTTTGCTTTCCCATTCCCATATCCTAGGAGTGTGCCGCTCTGTCCTTAGAGAAGTGCCAGAGGCATTTACCAAACTGCCCACATGGAGCCCGAGGCAGGGGCAGCAGTGTCTTTCCTGACTAACAGTTTCCATCCAAATTACTTCACCCCTGAGAAGCCTACAGCTAAAAGCCTGATTTAGTTAAAGCCACTGATTTTTAACTTGGCTGTTTTCAAGCTCCTTGGCTTTCCTGAAAACCACGACCATATTGCATTCTCAGTCACCACTTCCACATTCCAAAATTCATCTGGTTTTTATTTCTACAGTACCCACTTAACAAGAGCACAAGCATTTAGTGACAGCAAATTAGTACCAAGATTTAAGAGTTATCAGCCTCTAGGAAAATACAAAGCTATCAATATTTGAGATAAAATAATTACTATAATGCACTAAGATCTACCTGAAGCATCTAGATCCAAGTTCTACATCTTACTTTCTCGCCTCCTTCAACAGCCTTTTTGCACCAAAAGAAATGTTCACATGAAGTTCTCTGAATGTATTAAAAGAAGGAAGGGGATGGATACGCAATCATTTGCACACACACCTAAGAGAAAGTTAAAAATCTGGTTTATTTGAAACTGTGAAATCAAAGTCCAATAAATAAAATGCTTAACATCAACACTGGACACTATGTAGGAAAACTCTGGTAAGACTGGATTGCTCCTTTAGTGCCCCGAGCATCGACGAACCATGAAATGACTTCCCAGCTCCCCACAGCCACACTGTTCTCTCGACAATCTTTCCCCATTCATGGCAAGCCTTCCCCAGACACACACTGCCCAATTCCCCCATGCTGAAGTCTCACCAGCACCAGCAGAACTGCCCCAAAGATGACAGGGCACACAGGGCTGAGGCTGTGAGAATGAGTGCCTACATTTCAGAACTTCTAGAGAGCATATCCCTCTTCCTCACTCAAAGCCCTCTGAATAGGTTTCATGAACTGTGCTATGGCCAAGTATATTCTATTTTTAAATTTTTAATGAGCAATTATTAGGCTGTAAGAACACATTGGTTCTTAATCACTTTTTGGGGTGGGGGGTGCAACTGATCCCATAAATGTTGTTTATGTTTGTTTAACACCACTATTAAATTACTAGGTTTTTCCAAATAGCAGATTCTCTCTAAGTAACCATATGCTACATACACATTAAAACTCCTTGAAGCAATCATATGAAAATAGTAAGATTTTATCCAAAATATAACTCCAAACACAACTTACAGAACCACAGGCAGGAAGTAACCAAATTCTGCTAAAAATGTCACACCCTTTCAAAAACAGCAATAAAACATTCTGTATGTGCTTTAAAAACCATGGCACAGGGCAAAAGTATGCTTACTATCCTAAAAAATAGAAATAAGCGTGGGCATCTCACCCTTTCCTTGTAACACTGGCACAAGTGAACTCTTTTCTTAGAAAAGAGGGTGGGGAGAGGGGGATGAAGAGGAGGAAATAAAACCAACACATCTTACAGGTTATTTATTATGGAACTGGCTGTTAATACTGGAGGCACTCTTTGACAAGCCAGATGAAAACAAGCATATCCAGATAGAACAGTACTCAACAAGGCCTTAATGTGGCCACCAGTTTGTGCTTCAACTCAAGTGAACCTTCCCAACAGCTCTTCTATAATCTGCAACAGAGATGTTGGTCCATACTGAAGGTAAGGCTATTTGGGTTTTATACTACTGTGATGCTCTCTATAGGCCAACAAGAACCAATCACTACATGAATATCCTCGGCTCAAGTACCCAACAGTTTAAAGTCTTGATGCTACCAATTCATCCAGTTTCAGTCTGTACCATTTCTGACACAAGGGACTTCAACCCAGGGATCTAATTTGCTGGGGAGTAAACTACTCAGTTACTACCTCATAAAACAGCAATTTAAAATGGCAGACCTTCCACCAAATTTGGGTGATATTTGGATAGGTAAGTGACATGCACAGAGGTCATACACTCAATGTATCAAAGCACTCTCCAAAGCAGCTTTGTTTTTTGAAAAAGAAAATAAAACAAACGCTGATGCCAAGCTTTGAACCATAGGTACTTGAACAACCAGGCTTCAACACCAAACAAAAAGGATAAACACTTCTGGTTAGCAAGATCTATTTAACAGATAACACAAACATTTCAAGCCAGTTCACTGTAACACTTCAATAGGCACCCGAAAGCCCCTCAGTCCTCACCATGGTAATACTCAGCAGGAACTACAGAACACCAGACTTAACTGGCACAGGTATTTTGACTGAGGAAAAAACCACAATGCCATGTATTTCACTGCTACCAGTGCACCGGGAATTTGAAGGGGCAACGGATGCAAAGGCCGCAATCACTTCTCGAGTAGATAAACCAAAAGATAGGTCAAAATATCAGGACTTAAAAATTCATATACTCAAATATATGTTATTTACATCGTTTACCTCGTTATTTTAACCAACATTAACCCACAATTCATTACTTAGAAAAGACAACATTACAGAAAAATAAAATAAAATTTGGTTTTAACAGGACAAGTGTTTTACATGGTGGTATAAAAAATGTAATGGGAGCCTGGAGGGGAAGAAAAATAAATGGAAGTGGAACAAAAAAAAAACCCATCACAACAAAAAAACCCACAACACTACCCCCAGAAAAGGCAAAAAGCTAAAACAAATTCCAGATGTTTAAGTCTGAAGGTTTTAGCTTTTAAAATACACAACTACGTGTGCCTTTCACAATAACAGTCACAAGTGAACAATACTTTTTGTACTACTGCACCCTTCAACAGGCCAGTCTGCAAGTCAAAACAAACAATATAATAAACTGCTAAATTATAAGTATGCAATTATGGATTACTTTTAGCTGTTATAAAAAGCTGGGTTACATATCCAATGGTCCAACTTTTAAATTCAAACTGTGCTTAATGTTTTTTAGTTCAGACATACTGAAACCCATCAGCACAGATGGTTTGTGATGTTTTACTGCCTTTAAGCATGTATTCCTCATTTTTCCAAAGAATGATGCAACATCAATTTTCCACGCACATAGCAGCAAGGAAAGTAATTCCACCTCTTTCTTAGAAGGATATGGCCTCTTGTGAAAGTAGTCCAACAAAAACTGTTTCTGTGCCTCATATGAATTGTGATCATACTGATTAGGATCTACCGCTAGAAAGCGGAGATCCTCACTAGAAGGAAGCTTCCTCATCTCAGTCCTAATCTTTTGTCGCTTGAAAGGCACTACCCCTGAATTCACTTCGTTCTCTGGAGACAGAGCTATGCCAGTACTTAAGCTCGGAGGCTGCTGTTCCTTATTCCTTTGGTCTTCTGCAATAAAGCAGGAATCTGATTGCTTTCTTTTCAGTACCACAGAAATATGCTTCTCACCATTCACAAGCAGCAGCTCTTTCTTCTCAGTACGTTCAAGCTGCATCTTCAGGCTCGAGTTGGTGTCTTTGGGGGCACTTCTACAACGGAGCAGATGTACAGCAATAGCTGTCAGAGTCATATTTCCAGTGTACACACCACAACAGTGGATGCACTTGAAAGCAGGAGACTTTAAAATCGTATGCACAGTCGGCATTATATGATGCCGCTCTTTCAAATGCTTTTCATAGGTTTCTCTACCAGCAAACGTACCTAAGCAAAACGGACAGGTGAACATTTTTCTGGTGCATCTCCTGTTCGTTTGTGCTGTCTGAGGTTTCACTTTGATGTAAACAGGGACAAGAACTGTTGAATATATTCCAACAAGCACTGCCAAATGTACTTCTCTTTCACCCATGTCTTCATCTGGTAGCACTGTGTTGAAATCGAAGTGTGGAAACACAAGGCCACCCTGAGCATCGTTACCTAGCTGAATTCCTCTGTTGCTGTAACTTGCATGCAACTGCTTTCTCCCATTGTGTGCAGTTTTATTGTGCTCCACGAGGCTTTTTAAGTCATAGAAAGTTCCTGTGCAAAACAAGCAAGATAAGCCATGCAT
This sequence comes from Corvus kubaryi, assembly GCF_017639235.1. NCBI lineage: Eukaryota > Metazoa > Chordata > Aves > Passeriformes > Corvidae > Corvus > Corvus kubaryi. Next base: position 1,430,264 of record NW_024581137.1, on the reverse strand, counting down.
GAAGATATGTTTCATGAGCTCTTCCTCACAGAGAAAACATTTACAAGCATAACACCGGATCGTTTTTTCTGTCATCCTTAGAAAGGGTGCGCAAGCGGCAAGTTTGTGAGGTTCTGGGGTTTCTACTTTCACTTCACGTGGTTTGTGGGCCACCTCCATGTGCACCTCGTAGACATTTGATGGGAAAAGCTCGTTACAAACAGGGCAGGTCTTCCACTGCTTGGCCTGTCTGACAGCCGGGCTTGTTTCAGGAGCAGGCGGGGAAGCCTGCAAGGATACATTCTCAGAAGTCAGAACCACAGGAGGAGAGGGAGCACTGGCTGGTGACTGGGACAGCTGAGTCACTGACCCTGACTGCATGAGCTGGATGGGCACCTGTGGAGGTGTCACAGTTGCTACTCCGCCACCAGGAGGTACAGGCAAAGTAACTGAGATGGGGGTCAGTGTGTACATTTGCATCCCATTAACCTGCTTGGCCTGCATGAAATGCCTCACTATAGGGCCCGCAGTCAAAAAAGCTGTGCTTTGAGAAACTGGAGGCTGAACTGGCTGATTTACTGGGATAACTGCCGGGGCAACAGGCTGATTAAGCTGAAGGAACCCAGGTCCAACAGGCTGTCTGACAGGAACCACCCCAGGGGCAACAGGCTGGTTAAGCTGGAGAACACCCGACCCAACTGTCTGTGCCACAGGAAGGACCCTAGGATCAATGGGTCTGTTCATGTTTCCAAGTGACTGGTTGACAGACAAAATTCCTGGAGCAACTGGCTGATTCACAGAGAGGACTCCTGGTGCAACTGGTTGATTCACAGGGTTGACAGGTTGAGTAACAGGGAGCGTTCCAGCTGGAACTGGACTATTTATAGTACCAATGGGTTGATTAACAGGAAAGAGCCCAGGCATGACAGGCTGATTAAGAGGAAGAACCGCAGGGGCCACAGTTCTATTTACGGTCCCAACAGAATGATTAAGAGGCAGCCCATGAGAAACAATGATGGGCTGGGAAGGCGATGGCTGAATACAAACGTTGTTCTGACCCATGGGAGGATTGCTGGGCACAAGAGTGACGTGCGAGGACCTAGTGGTGGGAGCAGAGGTGGTTTGTGGGACGCTGCCAGAGGCACTTGGGACGGTCGCTGGTCCAACTGTATCCTGAACTGCTTGTATCTGCACCGTGCTCTGGTTTTGATCAGTCTGTGGAAATGCAACCTGGATGCAACCTGGAGCAGTCACGGAACCTGTTGGGACAGCAGCAAGCCCTGAAGATGGAGCAGCAGCTGCTATACCTTGGACAGGCTTTGGAGCAATATACATTTGTTTCGCAAGTCCGGGTTTCTTAATATGTTCTGAAATCAGAGATCGAAGTTTGTTCTCCAGGTCTCTGTGTGTTTCAGCTGTCAAGATATGGTACATTAAACAATCTGGGCTGTTTGCAGGAACATTACATTTTTTACAGTAGAACTCAACTGAATTTGGTGTACTTTCATCACATTTCTCACCAAAATATACATTTACTAAGTTGTTAAAATGGTTCATCAGTACATGTTTCTTCATATTGTAATACAAGGTGTCTGTGAATTGACATTTTAGACACGTGAAGTTTATGATGTCACTCCTAAATTGTTTCATGCCATCTAAAATGCTGACTGTATAATTTTGTATTCGTTTATTAGATGAATGAAACATCCGGATGTGTTTTCCCACTACTTTGGGATGAGAAGAAAATGCACATTTTGGGCAAGAAACCACCATCTCTTGGTCCACTTCATCCTCATGGTAACGATGCAAGTGATTCTTGAAAGAAGTAAGCAACTTGGACGAAAACTTGCATAAGCTACAGCAGTATGGCTTTGTTCTGTATCTCTGCAAACAAAAGAAAAACATCCACTTAGAAACTGCCAGCTCCTACATCTCACTGGTATCTGTTTAAACCCACACTATCACCTGTCAAAAATTCCTTCACTGGACACATAGTATATATCTTGTCAAGTTTCTTCTGGTTTTGAAAAGCAGTTTTAAGATTAAATACTTAAGGGGAGAAACATTTGCGCCTTGTTTCATTATAATTTACTAAGAAGCCTTAAATGAGTTTACTTCTACTCTAGTTCACAAGAAGTAATTCTGAAGCCTGTTTTTAAAGACAGGAATCACAGAACAAGCCAGGAAGAATTTGTATCCCACTGTACATAGGAAGTTAAGCCTTAGCAATTAGGAATAGTAGTCCTTTTACTATGACACTTCAAAAGCTTTATTTAGTTCAAGGCCAGCTCCTATCTACTGGACAAAAAGAGAACAGAGAGAACAGGCAGGGATTTTTTTCTGTATTTCAACAGCCTACTCTTATCTGAAAACTCTCCAGAAGGACCTTTCCAACAAAGCCATAAACAACTGATTTTATTAAGAACATTCCTCTGCAGCCAAAATTATAATAGAAAGTAGTAAAACCCCCTTCTATGATAAAGCAGCAATGTATTAGCTCATACATACAATTTGTATTAACTCACACATACTGGGCATCCCATTATAGTAATTTCTTTAGGAAATTTCCTCAAAAATGCTCAGTATAGAGAATACAGATTCTTCTCAGGGAAGTATTTTTAACTGTTTAAGAATTCATCTACCGTGCACTAAGCAGTGGTTTGCTCCCTCAGTTATATGTCATATGACAGCACTGCTTTTCATATCCATATGAACATATTTTGTTCTTTCTCAAAAACAGGTATCCCCATCAACCATTCTTTCTGATCAGCTTCCTGGGAAGTTAACCCTGGCTCCTGCCAAAAACTACAGAATCAGTCACAGAAACATCCATGTGACAAATCTGCACTCTCAAACATCTAGTGGAATCTGTCTGTTCCCTCAGACATGTTTTTCACCTCACTGACTTCTGCCCCTCATGAAATAGAGCCCAAAGAGAACAAACGGTTCTGCCACTACAGCATCCAGCCCAGTTAGATCACCCACACACATCTCACTGACCTACCATGAGGAACAGTAACACAACACATGCAGGTGGTTTTTTTTGCCATGTCATACAGCCATGGAGGTTACAGTCAGCCATCTACAGACAACCCAGACAGCCATCAGCCATCTACTAGCAGTACTAGGAGAGTCTCCTGATGATAACCAAAATCTAAGCTCCAAATTCAAAAGACTGGGTCAGACAATGCCACTGGCTGGCTAAGGCTGCTGAAGAAGTACACTGCTAAGAAATCACTGAATTACCTTCTACTTACACTCTTTAGGTGTCTAATCTCAGCTGCTACTAAACAGCAACAAAGCAAATTACCAGACACATCAATCTTCAAGCAATTTGCCTGGAGAAAGGCCACTGACAGTAATGAACTAATGAAGCACACAGAACATTACTAGAAGATAGGCCTAACTACTTCTGAAGGAGTAAAGTGACAAAGAAAAAATTCCAAACAATTCTCTTTCAACAGAACAGAAGCATGTGAAGTTTGCTGCTTTGATATTCTCTGTATGAAATAGAGCTCTTCCACACAAACACTGTACAAACCATTCTGTCGGCATGTTCTCCTTGCATACTCATCTGCTTTTTCTGTTCACAAGTGCTATCACAGTCTACCAATGGTATCCCAGTTTTATAGAGAATTTGACAAAATAAGAATTGCAAGCCACTTAGAAAAAACAAAGCATCTTGGAGATTGACCAACACAACCTTCATCTGTAAAAATGGAATCCAAAAGAAGGCTTATTAGAAACATCAAGGTAAATTCAATTAGTCCTCCCTCAAAGAACCTACCCCGGAACATTTCTGCTATGTAGTCTCACATTCCCCACAACCTAGAAACATGCAGAAAGACAGGACAGCCTCCAACAAACAAAGTTCTTCCAAAACTGTTAATGTCTCCCTAAAAATAGTACAAATGGTGGAAACCACCAACTACACTTACACAGACATCTTCTCCAGCCTACTGAGTTTACAGGAAGAAACAACTTATTTTCCCCTTACAGCAACAACTTTGGAATACAACATCCTGAAGGACCGACTTCTTTTCTCTCAAATCTAGGCAGCATGATACGTGAATGATATATATCAATAAACCAAAATTGTTTAAAGAAAATGGATAGGAACAAGGTTAGCATCCAAAAGACAGTTTGGCAAATCCATTCCAAGAGACCGCAACATATTACCAACTCTACACTGAATTTCATCAGATCAGATTCCAATCTCCTTTTTTGGGCAGATATAACTGGTCATGCTGACTACCTGACTCAGGACACCTATTTCTCCCTTCTGGTAAGGGACCAGGTCTCTCTGCCTTGTGTCCCTCCAGACAATAGGGAAGAAAGAAGCTTCCCTCTCTAGTGCACAATTTTTAGTTATTTTCCACTTTCATTGAAATAGCTTATCATTTTTCCTAAAGGACTGGCGATGGAAGACAAGCTTCACCTAGTCCGTCTTCATCCTGTTCTTCCCTATTTCATGTCTGGTGAGGAAGGGGAACCTCTGCTGCTCATCTAACACAATCTCCCAACACTGAACTTCTTTCTTTAGTCAGAAGGTAAAGGCAAAAGAGACAGAACCAGCAAGAGCAGAGCTCAAATAACATGACTGGGGCCAGAAGATAGACCTAGTAAAGAGAGACGTTTTTCATGTGAATAAAGAATAAATTAAAAAGGAGGGGAAAAAATAGAAACCATCATTAACAATTAAGATTTATTCCATTCACCTAAACTAAAGGCAGTATTTAGTAAACATAACTGTAAGCCTCATCTGAAGTGGCACTTAAGAGCCTGGACACAATTTATCCCAACTCAAACAAAAAGTCTCATTTGACTCACCCACAAAGTCACGTGAACAGATAAACTTCCAGTTGTAAATGTGAACTCAAGTTCAGACATCGAGAAATAGGAAACAAAGCAGACAAAGGTCCTGAAGGGTAGAATCCTACTTAATGAGAGCTTGACAAAGACAAAGCTTTGTTTGGTCAGCCAGTATGCTGGGGGCTGAAACCGCTCCACTTTGGAATCTTAGTTTGCTTTAAAGATAAAGGCAGATGTTTTAAATATGGTACAAAACAGTCCTGACAATCCCCCCACCACACTATTCTAAAGCATCACCTTTTGATTCAAGATGAAAAGAGCAGACACACCCACTGCTGTTCAGATGCCAATGACAGGTCTTCCGTATGGAGGCAATGAGGGGCCCCAAGACTCTTCACTAAGACTGACAAGTCCACCTTTTTTACTGGATATACTCCTCCGCTCCACACTGCATCGTAGAAACTTGCTACTATATACAATTATAGAATTGTTCCTCTCAACCCTGCCTTTCTTGCAGAGTCTAGCTATACAGAACTAAAAGCTGCTTCACATACACAAATCTAACTGGAAAGAGCTTTCCACTGCCACCCCATACCAAGCCACTAATAATAATTTCATCATAATCCACTTGCATCTATGCAATCACATTTTCACCCTTCCAGAAACAGGAGCCATGTTGCACACAAGAACATAAGACTACATGCTAGATTAGGCTAAAAATGCAGAAGATTAGTGTGACATCTTAAACACTGATGTTCAAGGTTGTATCCTTCAAGACAGCAAATGGCAATTGAAGTCCTCATAACCAGCTACATTACAGGGAAAAGCAAAGAGGAAATGTAAGATTATTCCCTGACTAACAGCACTTAGGAAACAAATATTAAAGCTATTTTTTCTCATTAAAAAAGCTGGCTCCCAATTTCTGAACATCGTAAAATTCAGCAATTCCACAAAACACATTTACCCAAAATTTGTGCCATAAACATACATACCTTCCTTTTGCCCACAGGCTCCCAAGGGGAGACATCACTCCATGAAGTGTTACAAAAGTAGCTTTCACCTGCATCAAAACTTTTAAGATTCTAAAAGTAAAATAAAAACAAGAAATTAAAACAAGGCTTTTGCAGTCTGTTCTGAATATAAAGAAATTCTCAATAGGAAATAAGGAAAAATAAAAAAGAAAAACCCACACAAAGAGAAGATGACTTGGAAGTCCATACAGCATTCAGATACTGGTCCCAAAACTCCTTTCAAAGAAATTACTTCTTTGACCATCTTTGATTTATTTTAACTCAAATATTTGTCCATATGACTGCCTGGTAATAGAGTAGGAATTCTGAACATTTCATAGTTACTGAAAATAATATAGGGAATGAAAATATTTACACTTGAATTCCACTGCTTCCAGTGGAATTCACAGTGAACACCAAGTATTTTCTCCCTCTACCTTCCTCCTCCTTCATCAGTAATATTTCCTTGCTTACTTCCATTTATTAACTTACCACTATGGTTTACCTTGCAACAGGTTTTAGTATTAAATCTGCATGGCAGTGTTACACTTTTAACTTGGAAAAACAAAAGACATTCACAGAAGCTGATTTCCAAGAGCTGCTTTTCCTGAAGATGCAAAGACAACAATATTACCATGTCTGCAACAACTCTATCAGGGAAAGCAACTTTCCTTACAGCCTTCTTCTAGTCAATCCCATCAGAGCAGTTTATGTTCCTCAAGCCAAAGCCAGCTACTACCCTAAAAATGCTAAGTTCATCTCCAGTTTTCTGAGACCCACACATATTTAAACACAACCTTAATCGGAGAAAAAAAAAACAATGGAACAAACTAGATTCTTGTTTACTGGGCATTTTTGAAGACCCTAGGCTAGAGTCAACAGAATGCCTTGGATGAAACACAGGCTACAAATCCAGGCTTTACCCACAGAAAACTTGCACCTCTTCTCCCCTCACATTCTTCCCTTCCACAAATCCCTCTTCACTCAAAACTCTGCAGATACTTAGAGAAGGCAAAATGTTTCCACCTCTGTACCAAACTCCACTGCAACAGCAGAAGCAGATAATAAATAACATTTAAGATCAGATGACCTTATCAAAGGAGTGGAATTCACTAACCTAATAGTTTGTGTTATGTGAAATTTAGAGGCAATACAGAATATACTTGGCAACAAAGAGAAACAATCAAATACAGAATCCTACTTAATTCTGTAGGCTCTGTCTACACTAGGCTCTTGTCCACACATGCAAATATGAGCATTCCTGTGTGTTCAACAGATTACAGTAAGACAGAACATCATGCCAGTGATAATTTGATTTAAACTTCAAGAATTTAGAAAAGTGTAGCTGAGTCTGCAATACGCTGTCTAGCTTTTTCAACCATCACGTATGCCCAAGGAGAATCCAGAAAAGCTCAGGGCAACAATAAACAAATCCCGTGCAATCTAATCAACACCTATGAGTCACGTATTTGCCCTTCAGCCAAACCTTTAAAATAAACAAACGAACAAACAAAAACAAACCAAGAACACCTTATAAAGATCTCTTGCATGAAGCAAGAGAAATCCCAGAACTTTGGAGAACTGTTCTTGATAGAGAAAATGAAGAGACCTGAGATTTACTAAAAAAGTTTCAGCTGAACATGCTGGAGTGAATTACACACTGTTAAAAAAAGATTTCTTAAAGTTTATGGCTCATCTGAAACATGTTCTATTTTTGGTTTGAGAGACAGGCTCCTACACTCAAACACCAGATTCCCACAAGCAACGTGACAATATGTCTAAATAGTTTTGCTGAAATGGCTATTTCCTACAGAGAAATATCTACTCATAAAAATAATCATTCTTATCAATACAATTAGTAAGTGGTGCAAATGGCTGTTGTGAACACTTGCTTTAAACAGAGATCCACTAATTTGTTATACCCTTCCCACATTTCTCACTTCCAGGAGGCGAGGAAAACAGAAGGGAAAGGTAACAAGAAAGGAACAAAGCCCTCTGAGAAGCCTGACTAATCCTGATGCATAATGGGTATTTTTAGGTTGAAGAAAAAAACATTTTTAAACGAAGAACTGTTCTCCCCTCTGTATTAAAACTATCATGGTTTTCCAGAACAAAAAGATAAAAAGCTCAGAGTTTAAATGAAGACACAGAATCATAGAACAGAATCATGGAATGGTTTGGGTTGGAAAGGACCCTACAGATCATCTAGTTCCAGCCCCTTTGCCACGAACAGGGATGGCACTCACTAAACCAGGTTGCCCAGGGCCCCCATCCAACCTGGTCTGATACACTGCCAGGGATGGGGCATCCACAGCTCCTCTGGGCAACTTGTGCCAGTGCCTCAGCACCCTCTGAATAAAGAATTTCTTCCTAACATCTAATCTAAACCTCCCCTCCTTCAGTTTAAAACATTCCTGCCCCTTGTCCTGTCCCTATCTGTCCGTATAAGAAGTCCTCTCCCTCCTTTTTATGAGCCTCCTTCAGGTACCAGAGGGTTGCAATGAAGTCTCCCCAAAGCCTTCTCTTCCCCAGGCTGAAAACCTGAAAACCCAGCTCTCCCATCAGCATCAGCTTCAGAGCAAAGGTGCTCTGGCCCCCTGATCACCCTCATGGCCCTAAAAATCACATTATGTTAGAGAAGCTGAAACAGTTTATTAAAGGAAAACCTCTGACCTTGCAGTGGACTTGAACACACTACTTGGAGAATCAAACTAGTACTCCAGCCAAAATGCTCATGGTTTTCTTCCTAGCAGAGATCAATTAGCCTAAAAACTAACCCATTTGGTCTCTAAGCTACAGGGAGGTACTAGTCATACATGAAATTCCTTCATCTTCCTCACAAACTATTGTCCATTATCATGCCTTATTACAACAGTGCAAGACCAATTTCAGGACCAGATGCAAGTCATGTTTGTATCATACCATATTTCAATCCATTTCTTACACTGTCCAGCCCCTTCATAGAGTCCAGACATCAAATCTCAGTATCTGAGACAACAAACAAACCGAAGGTACTTCTCACTAGATGGTCTTCAAGGTCCCTTCAAACCCAGGCCATTCTATGACTCTTAAGTTTTATTAAACCCTCACACATCCCATGCTACCAAAAAGAAATACCATCATCATATGAACCAAGTACAAATCAAGCTATAGAAACCATTCTTCCTGCTGCTGAAGTTGTACCAAAACCAGCCCCAAATTACCTGGAAAAAACAAACTGAAGTTATGAACTTGGTTGAGGGAGAATTATTTGAAAAAAAAAAAAAAAAAACAAACCCTAATATGGTATTTTTTGGCCCAAATCTCACAGAGGTTTTTCCGCAGTGGAAATGTCTGCCAGATTTCCCACCACCACAGGTTATTAAAAATGAAGCAAAACCAACTAAAGGCACATTATACATATCCCCAAAAACCCAACCAAATACAAAACAAATTACTACTTATTTACCATTGAAGTCCATGCAACAATCAAAGAGACCACAAGAAATTTCATAGTAAAAATCTGTCAACATCAAAACATTCCTACTTCAAATGGTCAAGACAGACCCAGGTTCTGAGTTAGAAGTGTGATTACAGAACAGTATTAACACAGTAAAAACAGCAAGTAAACAGAAATTACTAGACATAATTTTCCTTGAGCTATTACGACATTTACATATATACAACATCGTTCAACTGCAATAACAAAGAATGTTCCAAAATGAGTTATGCATGTAGTCTTGAACAATTTTCTTCCAATAGCTTACTTACAGAGTTTCAGAAAGAAACCACCACAAAAGACACAACAGCACCCTTATAAAGTGTTAAGCCTACTTTAGTACTGCCATACAGAAGCAATCAACCTCTTGACTACAGTCAATGCGAAGTCATGAATATACTCAACAGCAAAAAAAGCCTGTGCACCAGCTCACTGAAATACACCATTGTTAAGAAATGGAGTTACATTGCTATGTTTGCACCTTTTCTGGTATTAGGTTTGCCAATCTGATGGCGTGCATTCTTTCTGACTGATGCACGTATTTTCTTCTGGAAGTGGCAACAATGGTACTAGGCTCATCTTAATTGCCCCAGTACACCTGCATATATTTTTTAAGATGCAGAACCAAACTACAACTCAGTAAGACAATTTTGGTATTTTTCACTGGACACAAAGTTTAAAGGCTTATCCATTTTCAGAAATGCTGACAATCTTTATGTCCCTTCAGAGGCTTGCCCTTGATATGTGATGGGGTGTCTTTGAGGAGACTCAAGTCCTCATCTGCTTGAGATTTTAAAAGAATTGAAAAACGTTGCTACATAGCACACAAACAAAAACTCATTAGTCTGCTGTATTTTTTCCTCAAGCTGTACTGTTTCCTTTTGTTGAAACATTACTAACAGAGAATATAATATGCAGCACCATCTATGACACATCTTGTTAAGAAATACGGCCTCTTGCAGTGTTACATACTAACACACTAAATTCCTCCCCTGGCATATGAGCAGTCAGTAATGAGTAATCCCTGAAGCAAGGACCCCCCCCATAAAGATCTATGGCAGAGCATTATACATACACCAGAAACTGAAATATTTTTCAGGAGTTTACATTACAGATTGGTTTATATTTCAAATCAGTTTACATTCTTTCAAATGCTTTACCTTCAACAATTCCCTGCAGCTGTCAAGCCCAAGATCCACAAGAATGTCCTTCACTTTTTTTCGAGCCTTCCTTATATTATCAAGGTTTTGAACGGGAATTTGAAACATTTTGCACTTTTCCTGGGGGAAAAAAAACCACAAGAACCAAAAAATAAAGAAGAAAAAAAAAAGAGGAAAAACAAAAATAAAAATTTTTTAAAAAAAGGTGACAAAATCCTTGAACACAGGCACTTGCATTTAACAGTGTTAAAATAAGAACTAAAATCTGCAAAGTCATAGAATGGAAATACTTAGATTAGAAAAGACCTCTAAGATCATTTGAGTCCAAACATTAACCCAGCACAGTCAGTCCACCATTAGCCATGTCCCTCATCACTACACCTATGTGTCTTTTCAATACCTCCAGGAATGGGGACAGAACTACTTCCCTAGCCAGCCCATTCCAGTGCGTGGCAACCCTTTTTCTGCAGAACGTTTTCCTAACAACCTCCCTGGTACCACTTGAGGCCACTTCCTCTTGTCCTGTCACTTGTTACTTGGGAGAAGAGACCGACCCCCACCTGGCTACACCCTCCTTTCAGGCTGTTCTAGAGAGTGGTAAGATCTCCCCTGAGCCTCCTTTTCTCCAGACTAAACACCCCCAGTTCCCTCAGCCACTCCTCATCGGACTTGTGCTCCAGACCCTTCCCCAGCTTTGTTGCCCTTCTCCGAACTCACTCCAGCTCCTCAATGTCTTTCCTGTTGTGAGGGACCCAGAACTGGACACAGCACTTGAGGGTGAGGCCTCACCAGTGCCAATCACTGCCCCAGTCCTGCTGGACGCACTATTGGTGATACGGGCCAGGATGTCATTTCTTAAATATGAAAACACAGAATCCTTAAGCCAAAGAAGTGGGCTCATTAATATTTCCCAGTAGATCACCTGACTGATTTTAAAGGAAATACAATCTGATGGGGGGGGGGGGCGGCGGGAGGAATTCTTTACATTTCTTCTATCTACAGAAAATTCCAATTTTTTCTCTCAGATTTCCTTGTGTCTACATGGCAGGAACACTGGTTTTGTGGGTTTTTTGAAAAAGAACATAAACACCACAATTTTATTAAGTTCTATTCAGAAAATTACTATAATCTTGTTTAGGAAGGAGAAATTCAACACCTTTCACCTTGAAGGTTAGCATCAGGATGAGAAGTCTCTGATAATTTTGTTTGCTGTCATGCATGTACACGCTTAAAACGATTGCTAGTAAAATCTAGATTTCCTGCTGAAGTTTCTACTTTTATAAAATTGTAAGGTATCCATCCCCCTGGGCTCAGCTTCAAAAGTATGTCAACTGCCTTTGTCAACTCCTTCCTAGATTACAGCCAGATGCAATTTAGACTGAGCTTTAAGAAACTACAACGGACACAGAAGGCAAAACCTAACCCTAAGCCTGCACTGAAAAAGGTCACTGAAAGCTTCCACAGTATTTGGTGCTTAAACACCTAACAGAGCATCCAGGAGCATTTACAACATCTTAGTCCTTATTGCTAAACAATTCATCCATCCAGGACACACTTGAACAGGAAAAAGCAAAAAAAAAAAAAAAAGGAAATCCCCAAACAGTACTTCAGCACAGACGGTCTCAAATGTCTTGAAAAGCTGTACTTTACCAAAAAAAAGCAAGCTCCCTGCCAACATGAAAGCTTTACTTTGAACAAACGGTAAGACTTTCATGCAAATAGCTGCAAAATCCCCATCCGCATCAGACACCAGGTACAAGCTAAGCCTCAAAAAAAACCCAAAAACAAAACAAAAACAAAACCAAAAAAAAACCCACAAAACCAAAAAAAATAAAAACCCACAAGCCATATTAAAAAAAGTTCTAGTCTGTATGTAACCCCCCCAAACCTTAATTTATGTACAAAACATACAACTGAGGGGTTTAGAATTAAAATTCAAACAACTCACATAATATTCTTCCCTTCTTCTCCCCCGAAAGGAAAGGTGTGTAGAGAGAAATGGAGAGGGAACCCCATTTGACAGATGCTAGTCTTGTTTTCTAACGTTTTTTATCACCAGGAAGTTCAGAAGACATTCTGATACAACTGGGGTGGGTGTAGACCAGGAACCTATACAGAATGGAATAAAGCAGAGTAACTGGTCTGGCATTCTCTCAAAATGTAAGCAGTAAAAATCTGACATAAAATATTCTTTCCAAAGTGAAGTCCACTGGGAATTTGCACAGTGTCTAGTTAAAGCTTTATGATCAGTCCCTCTATGACAGCAGGTTATGGACATCAACTCCATGGTCCAGTGTGGGTAACAGAGCTGACTGGATGCCACCAACCACGCTCAGATCAGCCAGAAGGAAATGCGGTTCAATACATTAGGCTTCCCTGGAAACAGTTCCCCCATCTCAGTCTTTCAACTCACACATTGATGCTACTGAAGAAGGTGAAGCAGGCATTTGTCGAGGCATGTCTAGCTCACAAATAAGAAACAGTCTACAAGGGGTAAAGTATGTAACATCCATGCACGTCAACAGTTTTCTTAATCAGTAATCATTCTGAAGTTGAAGTTATTAATCCAGGAGAAAGAAAAACACACCAAAAACCCACCATAACAAAAAAAACCCCTTGAATATCAATTATTTTCCAGTTTTCAAGCAGTTGGTCTTCAATCCAAAGGCCAGCATGTGCAATCACATGCAATGTTATTCAGTAGGTATTTAAACAACCTGCTTGGGAGTAAGGATTTTAAATTGCTCATCTCACACTAGAATCACAGAATGACAGAATGGCTTGGGTTGGAAGACACCTTAAAGATCATCTCGTTCCAGACCACCTCCCATGGGCAGGGACACCTACCACTAGACTGGGTTGCTCGAAGTCCCATCCAACCCAGCCTTGAACATTTCCAGAGATGGGGCATCCACAGCTTCTCTGGAAAACCTCTGCCACTGCCTCACCACCCTCACAGTTAAGAATTTCTTCCAAATATCAAATCTAAACCTACCCTCTTGGAGGCTCTGTATCCATTAGACCAGCACTGCCCCATCATAAAGGTCAGGAAAGATCAACCTTCTAAGCTTATTCCCTCAAGCCCTCAGTTTAATTCCTTGATTATTATGCAGTTTATTACCCACAGTTTTATACTAATAATTTATTTTTCCTGTATTTTGGACATTCTGCAAGCTTTAGCTTGCACTTTGGTTCCATGCATTTGTTGGTCCCACATCCCATTCTTAACCAGCAAATTCAACATGAAAGGACTACAGTAAAACTGAGTCTTGATCATTTTACCGCACTGCCTAGCTAAAAGACAAAAATTTATGCTTTTAATTGTTGTTTCCCAAAAACCTGATAATCCATTGAGTTTTCAGACTGTGCCATTTCATAAACAGAACCAAGGCAAGTTTATAGCAAAATAAAATAATTTTAGCAGCTGATGTCTCCAATTTTAAGAAGTCCATTCAACTCTTGCTCAGGCATTTTAGCCATCGAGTTATTCCTGTATTTGTTGCTTATTTAGATAAAATCTCCATAATGATATACAAAGGAGAGTTTTATTCTACACTACAGGTTCCTTTCATTTCTACATTTGTTACCAGATTGCAACACCCAACTAACTACATTTGGCTTTTCAAAGATCACGAAAGAAACTCTTCCCTTCCAGCAGTACTGCAGTATTTAAGACTAGCCTAAAAGACAAGGTAACAGTCTGCACAGTATCTTAATAGTCAAAGACAGTTTGCAAAGTAACTATCTCTTACTGTAATTTCTCTGCATTAAAAAAAAAGCAAAAACACTAACATTGCATCTCTTCAAAGTGAGAAGTCATCACAAAATGCCAAGTTCCTATTCATTCTACTTCTTAGAACCATTCTCATTCACCTTGGAAGGAACCTCAAGAGGATATCCAGTCCAGCTTCCCACAAGCAGCCTCAACCATTAATTGCAGCCAGGGCACTCTGTTTTGGCCAGTCAGGTTTGGCAACCTCTCTGGGCAACCTCGTCCACTGACAGACTGCGTTCACAGTGAGACCTTTTTTCCTTATGTGAAATCAGCACCACTTTCATTTGTGTTCCTACAGGAAATAGGATTTGCAAGCAAATTAAAATGGAGTTGGTATGGAGCTGGCACAAGGAAGATGCACATATGTGCCTTCAATGGACATGCAAATGCTTCCAGCAAAATCCAGTGAACTAGATAATCAGGCATTTTTAGAGATTACAGGAAAAGAGGCATGCTAGAATATCCAGAGAAAATGGCTGTAAGGTAACCCTTTTAGACACCAGGTAATCTGTACAGAAGCAAGATCTCCAGATGTGTTCCTAAGTTAGCCTTCACTAGTCTGTTGTTCATAGAACTGTTCAGAGTAGGGAAATTATGAAAGGCTCATGGAACTTTGTCCTTTCATATTATCTGCCTTGGAAATTGAATCATTCTTAGTTTTTATGACTTTTATCTAGTAACTGTCACTAGTAACTGAGAAAGAGATTTTTATAAAGACTTTGGTCTTTATAAAAGGTTTGTACCTTTATAATTGGTTTGGAACATTTGGGTTGGAGTATTTTCAAAGGTTTGTTTACCAACTTGTATTTCAGCAGTTATCAGAACTGACAAGCACCCATAATGAATTGTTTTCATTTTAGTAAACTCATGAGAAGTTGATAATTCACTATTAGCTGAGATAACAGTATAAACTGCTTCACCCCTGAAAGTGAAATGAAAGCATGTGATCTATTTCTAGGAATATAAGGAACAAGAACACTGGATGGCAGAGAGCATCTAGGAGGACAGGCACACTGAGGAACTGCCTAGAAGAATGCAAGTTTGGCTTGGCCATGCCAAATTTTACCATTGTCAATTTTGTTTTGTTTCTGATAAGCTTACAAGTCCTCTAAAAAGTCACACCTGGCTATGTGCTCAACCACTCATTACATGGTCAGTTCCATTTCCTGGACTCTTATCTCCACCTTCTGAAAGAGACCTAACCAGATTTACAAGTACATCAGCACCATCAAAGCTCATCCAGCCCACAGAGGGAGAGGGAAGAAAGCTTCCTAAAGAAAAAGAATCAACTGATTAGAATGGATGCTATTCTTGTTCATTATTTAATCTGTTGCAATTAAAAATATATTCTAATAAAACTTACGAAGAGCAGTTCTGGTCAACAAAGTAATTCAGCTTTATCATCTCATATTCAAATTTCTATCCATGTGCAACTTGATAGAAATCTCAGGTAAAAGATAAATAAAAATTTAACTCTTCTTTGTCCAACTATATCAGAAACCTCTGGGCATCTCAAATCATAGATCTCCTAGAGTCACAATCATTTTGCTCTTTTCACAGCTACAAATCACCTGTTAAAAAGGTCATCCTGCCCAACACCAAGACAACCATCATTCAACAGCTGTGAACACAATGAGCACTAAGGCATGTGATGATACAGATGAAGACACCTGCATCTTACCTAACAAACCAAACCAAATTTAAATAACTATTGGGATGATTCATTAACACACATCCAAGTCCCTGCTATCCAAGACTGGTGAGAAGAGATGAAGGGACACTACCACTTAAACTCACAGTCTTCCTAAAGCACTAACTCACACAATGCTTGACTCTCTTGGGAGTTCCCTCTGGGGACTGACTCGATTTTGAACCCAGCAGGATTCAAGTTCATCCTAGATGACGTAAGCATGTGCATGGAGCCCACTCGAATCCTGCAAGATCTGTCAGCCCCATGAGTATGTGAGCAGAAGAGTCAAACCCCAGCCTACTGCATTTGTGCTGCACTCATCAGTTTGGTATGACCCCAAGACTTGGCACTTTACAAATGCACACAACAGTCCACAGCACAAATAATCCAAAACCTTAACAAGTTAGCAAGGGGACAGAACTGAAAAAACAACCCAGGGCTGTGCAGCAGGTTTCAGAGGAAGGACTAAAGTGTTCAAACACAAGCCAGCTCTACCAGCACTCAGTAAGACTTAGCCCAAATCAAGGCGTTCCCAGTGGAAATACGTAAGGCATAACAACACTGTGTGCGCTCTTCCTTGTTCCTAAAGATCTGCTGTAATTTGTGGAGGTTGTTTTTCACAAAACTTCCATGAAAAGAACCACAGGAACTATTACAGCTTATCATATACAGTATACCTTGTAATAGGTCTTATTACAGCTGACCACATACTTTATTTCTTACCCTGTTGCTCTAAATACTCTGCTAAAGAAATCCCCTTTACTTGATCAAAATTAAAGAGAAGGTTTATTAACAGGAACACAAGGATTTCTAGAATATAGATTCAATATCCCAACAGTCTTTTAAAGTATTTCATTACAGTTCTTTACAACTGTTTTTTACAAACACAGATTTTTGATGACAGAAAACTATTAAGGGCAATAACCAACTTCTCCCCAGTAATTTACCTGTCAGAACTTTATCAGCTGAAACCGAGTTGTTCATAACTTTGACAGTACAGGACTCTGAACGGCTGCAGCAGGAGTCATACACGTGTCTTTTATTCCGTTTACAAACCAGGACAACTGGAACTCCCCATTACCTGCTCTCGACCACAAAGCAAGCGCACTCAAATGGTTTTCATGGCTTGCACTGCAGGGGTTGTGTTTGTTTACGTTATTCACAAACTTTTTTTTTCTGAACGTATGCATTGCTGAGGCACCCCAATATTATTTAACGTAATTTTGCATCCCATTAACTGATTCCTTTAACCGGTGATGAAGTGCTGGTTCTGCACGTGTGCCATTCCTGCCCACGCTACAGTTTCCCACAAACTGTTTCAAATCAAAGCATTTCATTAAACGTAATTGAAACTATTCACCCAGACTTCGAGACAACCTATTAAGCTGGTTCCTTAGACACCCATCGCTGAAATGCGACCTGCAATTAAATAACCAACACGCAAGAAGCGCGGTGCTAACGAGCTATTCACCGCCCGCAGCAGCGGCGAGGCAGCGGGAGAAGTTCCCCGTGCTAAAACGCCTCACACGACGGGGCCACGCCGGACCCGTCCCGTCCCGTCCCGTCCCGTCCCTCCCCGCCCGCGCCCAGCGCGGCCGCTCCGAGCTCGCAGCGCCCGCCGAGCCGAAAGCGCGCAGCCACCGGGGCGTTCACCGCCCTCCGCCCCGCCCAGCCGCACGTACCCGGCCGGGCTGCAGGGGGAGCCCCCGCCGCTGCTGCTCCTCCTCCTGCTCTTCCTCCCGCTCCTCCTCCTCCTCCTGCGGCGGCCGCCGCCGCCCGCCGCGATCTCGCGCCGCCGCCACCCGCCGCTCACGGCTCCGGCTCTGCCCCCGGCGCTGCCCCCGGCGCTGCTGCCGGAGCCGCCG
>NW_024581137.1:1215344-1412095 GCF_017639235.1 Corvus kubaryi | reverse complement strand
CAGCGCCCGCCGCCCCCGCCGCCCGCGCCGCATCAACCGCCAGAAAGAGAAAATGGCGCTCGAGCAGGCACGGGAAGTGACGTCGAGCCTCATTTGCATGCCAGGCGGCCAGCCAATGGGGAGATAGTCGGTCAACGCTCCCATTGGTTCCCCGATAGAATGGGCGTGTCTGGGGGCGGGGCCTCAGATGGGGGCGGGGCCCAGCCTGGGGCTCACCCGCGCCCTTCATACCTCCAAGGGGCAGCACTGAGCGCTCTCGCGAGAGCCGTGACGTCATCCCGGGGAGGAGCTTGATGACACCTTGCCAATCACGCGGGGTTGCCACGTGACCACCCAGCCCTGGTACGCCTGGGATGCTGGGTGGAGCCTCATTTGCATTTGCTGCATCCTGGAGGCCCCGCCCATCCCTGCTGGCCAATGGGGCAAGGCGAGGCCTGGTGGGAAGGCTCCCCATTGGTGGCGCTTCTGTGGGCGGGGCTGGCACGCCTTGGCGCCATCGCAGGGCTGGGCTGGGGCGCCTGGGCCTGGAGCAGCAGGGGCACGGGGTGGGGCCTGCGCACGGCGGCCCCTCTGGTGATGGCGTCTGGGAGCGTGGCACTGCCACACCAGTGGCACTGGAAGGCTCTGAGGTGTGATGGAAGACACATCACTGCAAGCCTGTCCCCTGTGCTCTGTCTACCAGGCATCTCCATGTCTGTCTGCTAACGAAGCTCTTGCTCTTCCCGTGATGGCAGACGGTTTCTGATGGACACAAGATGAAAATAGAGCCAACCCTGTGTGCAGGCGGGCAACAGCCATACCACAAGGACCAAGACAAGCGACCACATCAGCAGGATGGGTGGCTATCCACCTCCAAGACTCCTGGTGTGGCTCTGCCACCAGAGCCAGCAGGAGGCCAGTCGTGGCAGGAGACCGTATAGGGCCATGCTGGATCCCATCCTTGGCACATCAGGACCTTCTCCCTGTGTACCTATCAGCTTCCTGGCACAGCTTTCTGTCTTCCCCACAAGGTTGATCTGGCTTTGCTCAGGCTGTTCCCGAAGGCTGCACAAATTAATGACTTCAACTAGATTCAACTAGACTTAAGTGTTCACCACAGGAATGAGACACTTATTGATGGAAGCCAAGGGGGATTTTGCCATGGGCATCAGCAGCCATATGATTTCACTGTTGGTCTATACCCAGCTCACACACAGGTCAATGTGTTGGCCAGTGCACATCAACACCTGTGAAGGCTACAGCAGCAGACTGACTGGTATCTTCTCCAAAATTAATACAAATCGAACATTCACATTGACAGAAAAGTATTCTTTTTTTGTTTTTTGCAGTAGTGGCCGCAAAATTTATTTGCCTTTGTAGTCAACAGTCCAATAAGTACATTGAAACATAGTTCTAATTTTTTTTCTGTTAGTAAGTTCCTTAGCCATGTACTTTCAGCACCAGTGTATACACAGTAAGGCTGTAGGTAAAAAAGGGGCAGCCATCTATGAAAGATAAATTATCCATAGTAGATATAGGACCACGACATAAAAAATTGTTACTACACAGTGCAAGGAGGGATATGTCCCACTTAGTTTAAATGTAGCATTTAAAATAACGGCGTTAACTTCTCTCTTATCATTCATAAAGTATAATAATTGAACATGGCTCTGCCAATATGGAAAGGCCCAATGGCTCCCACATAAGCAACAACATTAGAGTTCCATTGTGAGTTCCATTCCCCAATAATTGCAAAGTGTTTCAAACAATGGATGTGTTACAAAGATTAAGTAAAAGGTTAAGAGAAAACATTTGTGAAAGGGTTTTTCATAGCTGAACATTCCAGCAAAACTGTGGGATATGTCCTCATTTTCACAGAACCCCAGGATGGTTGAGGTGGGAAAGGACCTCAGGAGGCCATCTAGTCCAACCCCACATTCCCAAGCAGGGCCACCTGGAGCCAGTGGCTCAGGGTCATGTCCAGATGACTTTTGAGATCAACCAGTGTTTTCTATCAGTTAGTAAAAATGGGAGCTACTTTATAGAGGGGATAAATTAAATGTACCCACATAATAACTTTAGTTGTAAATCTGTTACCTGTTTATTGCCATCTGCCAAATCCTGCAGTGTGCTCACCAAACTCGGGTCATGTTTAAATCAGGTGGAGTTGGCACTCATTCAGCTGGGAAGGGAGGTTACATTACATTGCAGGACTGGCATTGAACTGTAGACATTGGAAGTAGGTTTATCAGCCACCAGCACATGCCTAAGGCTCTCCAAAGTGAAAGCTGTGACCAGGCTTCAAATTGCTTCCCTTGTAAAAGAAAAACCAAGAAGGGTAGCAACATGCAAAATCAATTCAAGAAGAGGATTTGGAAGAATAAAAATGGATCAATGTATGTATTCACCTTTCCTGCAAGTCAACAACAATTTTGCAATATAAAAATAAGTGGGCTTGAAGACAACAGAGTGAAAAGAAGTCAGAAACACACAATGTGAAGAAGAGTAAAAAAAGTTTAAAAATCAGGTTTTCTTAGATAAAAGTAATAGCTTTGATCAATCAAATCCAATGGATTAGTAATTTTCTTTGGGAATGTATTTGAAGATTAGTACTTCTCCAACTAGAGGACATCAAGAAATTTGGTGTATGTAACTTTGCTGTCATATGAGAGTTAAATATTTGTTTAGATACCTTAACAGGTTACATTTAACAGTAATATATTAAGTAATATTTTTGCTTATACTGTTGGGCAGTTCAGGTCTGGAGGAACGGACAACAGCAAAAGAGCACTTTGGCAGGTCACAGTGACTTCTAAATGCCTTAGCCCTGTCCTCTCCTTCCTGTGGGTGAAATTCACAGCTTTCAGCTCTTCCCATTAGCTGTCTCCAAGCAGAACAGCGGGAGCAAAGAGCACCTACCTGCAGGTGTACAGCCAGCAGCTGGGTTGGCAAAAGGGACTCCTCAGAGTCTATGGGAAAGTCAGGAGAATTAACTTCTATAGCTGCCTTCCAGGTCCTGGAGTAAGATCCCAAACCAATACTGACCTAGATGACTCTTTTGAGGAAGTGCAAGAGGATGGAGGGGAGCTCTGTCTTTTTACAGGGATTTGCAGCAAATATTTTTTCCCTTCAACTCTCCAGTACATTTTCTACATCAACTTATATTAATGTAATGTCCCGTTGATTTTGAAGAAGATGCTGCAGCACATACCAGTCTCAGTGACCATCTTTAAAACTGCCTGATGAACATGTTCATTGGTCTATTCTAGATGTTTAAGGATTGATGTACTTACTTTACACTTACTCTTCCCAACAAGCAGAAGTTGCAAGGTCTCCCTTTGCATAGTCTGCATGTTTAATTTGCCAGAAAAAGGTGTTTCATTGCTTGTTGTAGTGTTGCCATGATTCTGGAGAAACAAGGAGCCATGTGCCAAGCCTCCCATTGCAACCCCCCTCTTCTGCTCCCTGCAGGAGACCTTCTCATATTCCACTGAAGTCTAGAGAGACTTTTACTGAATGTAATAGCTTTTCAAACAAGTTTTCATCATGAAAGGAGGAGCTTCTCTTCTAGAAGAAGAAAAGGAAGCCAAGAAGCAAAGTGCAAAGAAAAGGCAAAGAACAATGCCAGGCAAGCAGAAGTTGTGCGAAAAGGAACCATATTTTAAAAGTTGTATTAGTTCAATATGAATTTTTTTATATGAGCAAAATGTAAAGATTCCCAGAGAAAAAGTTTATCTCAAATACTTGTGATTCTGGCTGAAGCAACATCACTTTTTTTACTAAACAAAATGATGTTTATCAAGATAGCTTTACCTACAAAAAATTAGACTTAAAATTACTGCTAAACTATGTGATTATTTGGCTAAAGAAAGATGGATCTTAAAAATCCAGGTTATGTTGTAGAAAGGAACTAATTATTCAGACAAGCTAAGAAGGAAAGATAACTAGAAAAGAATGAAGAATCTTTTCAAGTCAGTCCACTAATTAGGATCTCTGATACTAGTTGACACTCAAATTTATTCAAATTAATTTTTAGTATTTATGAGTTTCAAATATCATTGGGAAATTTTCAGTTTCAATTACATTAGAAGCATTTTAGCCAAATTTGAAGAGAGCATGTCTAGAAAGATTAAATATCTCTCATTTTTAAAAAAATCCTAAAGTCTGTACAGTAATGCAGAAAATCTACTCCTCAGTAGGTGTAAATATTCTACTTTAAGAATTCCTTTAGAAAATACAATTCAGTCTACTTTTCATAATTTCACAAGAAAATGTTTTACAAGAAAATGTTAGAAAAAAACAACCACCAATGCTTTTGCCAACACTTTGCACATACAAGTCTGATATTTTCTTTTCAGATGTTTTCTGTTTTAGAAGACGAATTTAAAAACAGTTTTAACGAAATATTGGGTGTTGTCAATCTTTGTCTTTTTAATGCCAAACATCCCTTCAAGTTTGATCCAATTTTCTCTAGGTTGTTCTGGAAGTACAGAGGTATATGTTTACCAGTACCACAGGCAGATGACTAATTTAGGAGTACACATTTGGTTCACACAGTAGGGCTAATAAGGCTGAGTAAATCCACTAGAACGTCAATGTTTCTACATTATTTTGAACTTTATTGAACTGGAGGAGATATCAAAAGAATAAGCTGTATTTTTTTCTCACCTCTATTTTCTCCTTGTTCAAGTTTTACCAGCAAATAACTTTCCTGTGGTGCTAGATGTCACATGTAATTTGTGTAATAAAGAAGAACTTATTCATGCAGATTCCTACTCACTCAGTCTTTCTCCTGCTCACATCGGGCAGGCATTCTGAGAAAGCTGTAAACCGGGATCATACAGCTTCTTTCTGAATTATGTACATATTACGTATCAACTATTTTTCTTCATTCAGAAATAGTGTTTATCAGGTTCTTAGAATAAATGCAGTTCATGAATGTATTCATTCATATAACCACAGTATTCAGATTGTAGTCTTTAAGGACAGGCAACGTTGGATTACCCCATCTTGGTTCAGCTTCCTGTTCTGGGCATTTGATGGGAGATAAGATAAAACATAAAACAATTGATGTTTAACAGAGTTGCAGAGTAACCTATAAAAGAATAATTAGTGGCTTGTTGTCACTAGATTTAACATTAAGTGGAGTTTTTTTTTTAATTACCCAACCAAACTAATAACACGCCTTGTCACTGGCCAGGTGTAAAATCAATGTATTTTAGCTAATTCTGAGAAGGGCTGACTTTGGACAGTCCCTGCCCAATGGTTTTGGAGTTCTTTGAAATAAATTAAAGCCTTGTTTTTCCAGTCAGCATGCTGCAGACATACTTGAAATAATTAAGTGAATATTTAAATGTTTGACTTGTGCTATTCACATATAAATTTTTTTTTCCTATTAATTTGAAAGGTAACACCTTCAACTTCAAAATAATTGACACTTGAATTAAATATGCTGTTCATGGTCATTCTCAAAAAGTTCTAAATTCCTTTCTAAAAACATAGTAGTGTCATTTGAGTATGTCTGGGGTTGAAGATCCTTTGCATAGAGAACAGACACTTAAATTTAGAATTAGAGTGCTTTAGCTATGTAACACCGTGAACAATCTCTTCTCTTGCGTGCATTCAGAGGTTTACTGAAATATTGCTGGGAAAAAACCAAAACAAACCAAAACAAACCCCGAGAAATAAGGGTCACTTACTGTGGAGTCATTGCAATCTCTCTAGACAGCTTGGCCAGTGCCCACCACTGATGACTGGCAGACTTGCTCTTGGAAATTAGATTCTTCAGCTGAGTAGGTGAAAAAAATGATTGTGGTGCTTCTCCCTCTTCCAAAGCTGACCTATAAATCCAAGTCACAATATCTAAAAAGTTGAAGAGATTATTCC
This sequence comes from Corvus kubaryi, assembly GCF_017639235.1. Classification (NCBI taxonomy): domain Eukaryota; kingdom Metazoa; phylum Chordata; class Aves; order Passeriformes; family Corvidae; genus Corvus; species Corvus kubaryi. Next base: position 1,406,230 of record NW_024581137.1, on the reverse strand, counting down.
GTTTTACAACCTTTCAGATACCTTGTCTTGACATATTCCTAATGTGGACAGAAAGGTTTACCTTTTATCTTGTGAAAGATTGAGTTTATATTGAGTATGACAGGTACACATGTCAGCTGGTAGGACAGCAAGGAGATAAGTTTTTGTTGTCTGGTCTTGGCTAAAAATGTGTGGGTTGGACAAAGAATGGATTGATTTCATCAGTATCTCAAAGCAAATTCTGAATCATTTAGATGCATACAATTTCTTTTCTCCAAATTCTAAGTATTGCTTGAAAAGAGGATCGATGAAGAGGCCCATTTAGATAATATTCCAAGACTGCCTTGTCAAGATTAGAATCTTCCTGTTATCTTACCCTGATAGTTTGCCATACAATGGTTTGGCTAGAGAGGTCCCAATGAAGGCTGCTGGAATCTCAGGAAAATTGTAAAGGTCGAAGGCAGTGGCAGATTCACAGCTGACAAAAAGTGTTCAAGAAAAGTGGGGAAAATGTGTGATTTTTGTGAAATTTGGCTTAATACAGCTGAACAGATTCAATTGGATTCAGTGCTAGCAAAGGAGGAGCAGCATAGTGATGATTAGGAAGCATTACTTCAAAACACAGCACCTAGGGGTGATTGTGAAGAGCCTAGTTCTGTTCCTGTTTTTCTGTTCCTGTGTCTGAAGCTGCTAATATGAAAGTCCTCCAGACATACAATTTTTTCAGCCTCCTCACAGTTCTCTGGAATTCTCATCCTGCTTAGCTGCCTAGGGACTTCTCCTTTAAAGGAGCTATGCTTCACATCTCATTAGAAGACTCTGTATCTTTTTCTAAGATTAATCCAACTATCAAAGTCCTGTTTTCAAGCAGGTACCAAAACTGCCTGCCAACAAAGTGGCTGGTACAGTTGCTTGAACAGCCGTCGCTGAGATAATAGTGTCAGGGAAGTTCATGTTGAGGATGTCTGGGCTAAAGGACTGCTCCTCCTGATTCCCAGTCAGAAGAAGGGATATCAATAGCCTAAATTGAGAAAAAGCATGAGGCATGGTTAAAACAGGAGGGTTTACTTTTGGGAATAGTTGGACTAATGAGGTATAGCTTTCTCATCAACAGTATTTTACCATTGGGTTTCAGTGTCTTTGATAATGTGAAAGCATCCCTCATGGCTTTCTCCACATCTGGGGCTTGTAGAACACCTTGCTCTTTATCCTAGTTTCATCTGGGATTGAGTTAATTTTCTTCCTTGTAACCAGTACAGTACTGTGGGCTTGGGTTCAGTATGATCCTGATGTTGATAACACACTGATGGCTCAGTTGGTGCTCAGCAGTGCTTACCCTGAGCCAGGAGCTTTTCAGGTTCCTGTGCTCTGCCAGTGAGGAGCTGCACAAGGATCTGGGAGGGAGCATGGCCAGGACAGCTGACCCAAACTGGCCAAAAGGATATTCCAGATCATACGATATCATGCCCAGTATATAAACCGGGGGGAGTTGTGCTGGGAGGGGCATGTTCTTGCACTTAGCTGCATGGGGAACTGGAAGGGAAGTGTGCTTTGTGGAGGAACTATCATGGTACTAGGTGTTTCCTGGCTGCAGCAGATCATTGGGGAAAATAAGCAAATTTTGAGGGGCCACTTGTTATTTGTGACAGAGTTGCATTGTTGGACTAAGTATCAGAAGTTCTTCAAAATTAAGAATTGCCAAACGTATGGACAGAAACCCATGTTTTCAGGTTACTTGGACTCTTTCCACAATTAGTTCAATATGCAAGATGTCATTAGGGATCTAAAATCTTTCTTGCGCTGTCAGCTGGGTCATGAAACAAACAGGCTGTCTGTAACTATAAACTGTGTTTCAAATTTGTCTCTACGAGCATGAACCCACACAGAGAACAGTCCTGTGCAAATATGTGTCCAGTCAGGCACACATTTGGATGGTGTAATCAGTGGTACAGAAATAATCAACCTGCCCAGAAGTATCACCTCTGCTAGTGCCTTTCAGCAATAATGCAGCACTGTTATTCCAACCACTTTGGCAGCCAGACTGTTTCTTCACTGTCTGCTCTTGCTCATGGGGAAAAAAAAAAGCCTACAAGTACTGTGTACCAAGACTGAGAAACTAAATTTTAGAAATTTGAATTACTTAGAAGCTGTACTTAACCCAGACCTTTTGGAGGGAAATAAAGAATAACTTTACTTTTCAGCTTTGTAAGCACTCTTGTAACTTGCCTGTCTCCCTTTCCGACATCTTTTCCTAAACAAAAATCCTGAAGAATCCTGACAGATAATGTTTGTCCACAATCTTCCATGCTGGAATAACTATTCACTGTCTTGTGGCACAGCAGTCAGATAACATAGGAAAGGGTGCGGAAAAATAAGTTGTTTTCTAGCTAACACAAATGTGTTTACTGATACTGACTTATAAGTGTCTCTGATCATCTACTGACAGAGCAGCTTCTACATTTGCCCTACTAATGAGACACTTTGTGACCTCATGTAAATAATTGGTTCAACATCCACTCTCCTATTTTGAATTAGATTTTTAGAGTGTTGCTAGTAATCAGTTACAAAGTGCATAAACTCTACATATACATAAATATATATATAAAATAGAATCACAGAATGGCTTGGGTTGAAAGGGACCTTAAAGATCATCTCGTTCCAAACCTCTCTCCCATGGGCAGGGCAATTGCTTAAAGCCCCATCCAACCCAGCCTTGAACATTTCCAGAGATGGGGCATCCACAGCTTCTCTGGAAAACCTCTGCCACTGCCTCACCACCCTCACAGTTAAGAATTTCTTCCAAATATCAAATCTAAACCTACCCTCTTGGAGGCTCTGTATCCATTAGACCAGCACTGCCCCATCATAAAGGTCAGGAAAGATCAACCTTCTAAGCTTATTCCCTCAAGCTCTCAGTTTAATTTCCTGATTACTATGCAGTTTATTATCCACATTCTTTTATTACCAATTTGTTTGTCTGTTATTTTGGACATTCTTCAAGCCTTAAGTTGCACTTTGTTTCTATGCATAACTACCATTCGCAGGAATGGGGCATCCACAACATCCCTGGGAAACATGTTCTACTGTCTCACCACCTTCACAGTAAGGAATTTCACCCTAATAGCTAATCTAAACCTACTCTGTCAGTTTTAAGCCATTCCCCCTTGTTCTTTCACTACATGCCCTTGTAGAAAGTTCCTCTCCATCTCTCTTTAGCCCCCTTTAGGCACCATTTATCAATTTTAAAAAACCCAGGCAATGAAGTTCCTTTGTATATGAATAATATCATCAGTAATTTCATCATATTGACAATCTCACATGGTTTCAGGTGGATAGAAAAAAACCTCATTGCTTTTTGGCAGCTATCTTATAGGTGTGTAGGTACTGGCAATGGCCTTTTGGGGTTGGTTGGCCATCTGGCCAGCCACATCCTTACCCACACAAGCATGATCAGCAACAACCTTCCTCTTCACGAAATACCTGCAGGATTAATTTAAAAAGTTTCTGACCTTTATTCACAGTCCTGGAGAGTAAAGCAGACAGCAGTGCCACAAACTGCATCCCATTGACCCGCTAGTGTTTTACCTCTTGGAGCTTTCTCAGTGACTGGCACTTTCTCCAAGGAAACTTCTAAAATGGAAGTTCAGTTAATTCTGGCTGTGGGTATTTCCTTTCCTAGGAGGAGACATCCAGTGCTTGAGTGACTGGACATGGATTTCTGCTCCAGCCTGGAAATATGGGAGTAGGCAAATGTTGCTGGAGGCATGAACAGGTCACAGGGTGTGGAATTATTACTAGAATTACTGGGGAAAGATTACTGAGACCAAAGTTATATCCACATCCTAAGAAAGGATGCAATGGTAAGGAAACTTTCAGAGTGGAATGTGGTTGGCATGTAAGGAATCTGTTCCCCGAGCAAACATAGCTTGCACCTTTAGATGTTGGCAACACTGGGGGAGCTTTGTGAGATGACCTTAGAAGAAATAGAGTGGAGGGTGGAGCAGACTGGAGACACCACAGGCAGGCTCAGTTGTAAATCACTGCCAGTATGGAACTAAATGATGTTCTATAGCTCATAAACCACAGAGCATCTGCCACACAAGAGATGTATTGGTTGCTGAACTAGCAATTGATTAATTTTATGGTAAAATTGTTCCCTGTGGATGACATTTGCTCATTATAATACCAAAAAACACCTCCATCCCAAAAGCTACCTGCCTCCAAGGTGTGACCACTGCTCACTGAGCATGTGCTCGACATTTTTCCAACCTATACTTTTAAAATCAAAATGAGAAAATTCTACACCAATCGGTATGACAAGAGTCACTCAAGCTCCACCTAAACATAAAAAAACAGTACAATACCTTTGTGTGTGTCAGGCAAGATATTTTTGTAGGAAAGGCACACATTGTGCAAAGCGCTGGGGAAAACTCATCTGTACCACTGTGGACATTTGTCATTCCTCAGGTTCAAGGAGGAGAAATTCCATGTGAGGTGAAGGCAAACAAAGACTAAGCAGCTGAGTAAGGGCATGGAGGGCCTAGGGAATAAGAACGCAGGGCAAGACAAAGGTTGAGAGGTGTGTCATCACATTCAACAAAGATAACAAGGATGAAGACCAAGGAAGGAAAAGAGTTACTGAAGTGCAAGGAAAATGATGGTCAAGAACACAAATGAATTCAGTACTTCTTTCCAAAAGGAAAACCTCACCATCAACAGTATGGTAGCAAATGTCCCTTGGTGTATTGGGAAGAATGGTGAGGGAATCATGCATGTTCTCTATGCCTCTGCAAAGTTAATGCAAAGGAAACCAAAACCCTATCTTTCACCTCTGGCATCACCACAATCAGATATGCCCTTACTTACACAGTCTGAATGTACATATCAATTTTGACACCAACATAGAAAATTACAAGCATAATATATTCCTTCCTCTTTCAAGGCTCAAAATACTAAATCCTGAAGGAAGAAGAGACTTACCAGGCTTTTGTATAGCTTCTGACCATTTCCACATGAATGGAGATGAACAAATAACTTTCAGAAAGGTTTAAGTCACCAAGGAACTGTGAAAGTTCTACCCTGTGGATGGAGCCCATTTTGTATCCCATATAAACATAGCCAACTGGGCAGCTTAGTTTCAGTGGGAAAAGGAGATGTGAGGGTGATAGCAACAACGGGCTGTTTTACAGTTTGGAAATTTGCCTGGCTGTGCTTTGGGCATGGATCCAAATGTTCTAGGTCTGAAAACAAATAGCCGTTTGACCACACCTCCTCCCCCTTGTTTTTCAAAGCCTGTGTTATTTCCATAGTGGTCTCTTGGCACTGTTCATTCCAGCCAGTGGAATACATTTGATTGCATTCTGGCTTTTGAGCCAAAAGTATAGTGATGGCTTCAGGATGAGAGAGAAAAAGGCTCGGGAATCTCCTGGGAGATGTGACCAGTCTGTGCATTGAAGAGGTCTTGCTCACATACTCAGGGAATTGCCAGTTGCTAGCACTGAGATCAGAAGGGGTTTTCCCCCACTGCAGATTGGCACTGGTCCATGGGGATTTTTGCCTTCCCGTGCAGCACCAAGCATGACCACTGGTCAGGGCTCTCCAGTCCCTTTCTTCCAGGTTGCTCATGCACCTTGAAGAAGACCTCTTGTGCCCTGCAGCTGAGAGGAGGAAGGCTTTTTTTCCCCCCCATGGTGGGCTAGCAAGTGTCTCCAGCAGGTGTTTTTGCCTTCTTCTGCAGCACTGAGCATGGCCCCTTGCCAGGGCTCCTCTGGGCCCCTACAGCTTCGTTCCTGCCTGCTGCACTTGCGCTTCCCAGCCACCACTGGTGCCCTGGGTCTCTCTCACTCTCCTGCCCATTGCAAGCTTGGAGCAAGAGCGAGCTCTGCTCTCCACTTTGCTCAATTTTCCCAGGGGTTCTTGCTTCTGGTGAACAGCCTTGGAAGCCTTCCTTCCTTGCTTGGAAGGGCTCCGGGCTTGCTGTCCCATCCAGAGGGGATGCCATTTTTCCACTCTTTCAGAGGACAATACAAGTGTGGATCAGGGACAAGAGCACATTTCATTCATCCTTGGCCAAGAAGCACAGTGGAGCACATTTTGGAAGGCAAAAAGTGTGCTTGACATCGATATGTGTCCTACTTTGGATAATATCCCATGGTACCACACACCTCTTTGCTCTCTTGTGTGTGTAGTCAGTACCAATCCTCATTCTTTTCATCCTCACTCTTCAGGAAACAGAGACTGCTTGGGCTGCATTCCTGCAGCTGCTCTCTGTGCCTCTGTAGCTTTTCTTTGCCAAACTGCAAGGAATGTTTTTTCAATCTAAAGTGAAGAATGCACCAGCCTACTCCTGGCTACACCTGTACATTGTGTTAATGCTTGCAAGCATCAGCTATGAAAGAGACTCAGAAAAATAACAAAAAATGACATAACATTCAGATAGAAAATTCAGATATAAAAATAAAATACCATTTCCCTTTGTAATCTTTCAGATTTGTGTCCTAGAACATATTTTTGAAGATGAAAAAGACTTGGTATTTCAGGCAAATAAGAGTCTCATAGTTATTTGACTCATGGTGAGCATAGGGAATAAGAATAGAATAGAATAGAATAGAATAGAATAGAATAGAATAGAATAGAATAGTTCTGCTGTGTTATGCCCAGAGTTTTGCATGACAAGCTATGACCCAGGTCTGAGTGTTCCATCCAGGAGAGCAGCTCTCTGTAGTGTAAGTCCCAGGCCCATCCAGGAGACGGGGCAGAGACACCTACAGCATCACTCAGGCTGAGCTGGAATATGCTCCTGGAGCCCTGGGCAGGAGTGGGAGGTGGAGAGGGGAGGGCAGCCTACAAGCACAGCCAGGAGCCTGGCAGAAGATCTGCACTATTCATGTTCTCTCCTGTAGACATTGATGGTTGGCCACTTTGGAGACAGAGTTTTGGGCCAGATGAACCTCAGCTCTGATGGAGCACTGTTGTTCTCTGGGTCTTGTGTTTTAGTGGGTTTTTCCAAGGGAAACAGCTCAGGTATTTCTACAGCTGGGTACAAGGGAGGAAAAAAATCCACAGGGAAATGAACATGTATTGCTCACATCAAATGGTTTGTAACCATTTAGTTCTGAAGCACCTCTTGCTCCAGACCGAGGGATTGATCTTAAAGCCCAGATCTTTAATCTGAGTGTCAGAGATGAGGGAGTTTGCCATCCTGTGGAAGCCCAGCTAAACTGGATAAACACAGAAGACTTTCAAAAACCACAGTTTCTGTGTGCTTTTTGCAAATGTGTTCAGGTGATCAAATGCTCTTGAGGTTATCCACAGCTTTCAGCCCCATCAGAAGGTACATGTCTCCTTCCTACAAAGTGACAGAGCCAATGCCCAGGCTGGGACACTATTGCCCATTCCATCCCTTCTTCTAGTGAAGGGCTGGAAAGAAACGTCATCAAAGATATCCTGAGCATCTAGGGGTAAGGAAAGGAGGAGGAAGCAACAAGACCCAAATAAAATCAAATTGGATCAAATTGAATTGAAAAGAGCTGAGTTGGAAGGGATGATCATTGAGTCTAACTGCCTGACTACTTCAGGGCTGACCAAAATCAAAAGCATGGTATTAAGGGCATTGTCCAAATGTCTCTTAAACACTGACAGGCTTGAGGGATTGACCACCTCTCTCGGGAGCCTGTTCCAGGGTTGAACCCAGGGTTTGAACACCCACTGGGTAAAGAAATGCTTCCTCTTACCAAGTCTGAACCTCTTCTGAGGGGCACAGCTTTGAGCCATTCCCACATGACCTGGCACTGGGTCCCACGGAAAAGAGGGACCTTTTCCCCTTCCTCCCTTCAGAAAATTGTAGACACCAGTGAGGTTGCCCCTCAGCCACCTTCTCTCCAAACAAGAACACCCCAGTGTCCTGAGCTGCTCCTCACAGGACACCCTGCCAGCCCCTTCCACAGCTTCGGTGCCTTCCTCTGGATGCATTCAGGGACCTTCACATCCTTTTGAAATTGTGCAGCCCAGAAGCACACACAACACTCAGGGTGAGGCCACGCAAACACCAAATACAGCAGGATAACCCCCTCTTTGGAGTGGCTGGTGAAGCTGTGTTTGATGCATTCCAGGGCACACGGTTTGCCCCCTAGGCTGCCTGGGCACACACGGCTGATTCCTGTTGAGCCTCCTGCCAGCCCCAGACCCCTTCTGCAGCGCTGCTCTCCAGCCACTCCTCACCCAGTTTAGACTTGTGCCTGCCATTACTCCTTCCTAGGTGCAGAATCTGGCATTTATTCTTGTTCAATTTCATGCCACTGGTGTTTGCCCAAATGCTCCAAGCTACCCAGATCCCTCTGCAAGCCATCTTGTCCCTCAGGAGAGTCAGCAGCACCTCCCAGTTTGGAATCATCAGTGAACTTGCTCATGGTGCATTCAAGCCTGCATCCAGGTCATTGATAAATACATTGAACAGAACTGGCCCTAGGACTGATCCCTGAGGAACACCACTGGTGACCAGTCACCAGCCAGATGTGGCCCTGTTCACCACAACCCTTGAGCTCTGCCCTTCAGCCAGTTCTTCACCCAGCACACCATGAACCCACTCATCCCACAGTCAGAAAATGTGCCCCAAAGGATACTGTGATGGACAGCAAACAAAACCCAAGAAAAACTACATCCACCGCATTCCCTTCATCTGCTGGGCAGGTGACTTTATTATAGGATACTGAATTATTTAAACTGGACCTTTTTTTTTGTGAATCTGCATTGACTATGACTGATGATTGCAGTGTTCTTGAAGTGTAGTGATAGGACAAGTCCTAAGTTTTAAATGAAAAGAGAGTAGATTTAGATGAGATATGAGGAAGAAATTGTTCCATTAGGGTGGTGAGGCACTGGCACAGGTTGTCAAGAGAAGCTTGTCCATGATGCCCCATCCCTGGAAGTGTTCAAGGTCAGGTTGGATGGGGCTCTGAGCAACCTGGTCCAGGTAAAGGTGTCTCTACCCATGGCAGGGAGCTTGGGTCTAGACGATCTTTAAGATCTCTTCCACCTATTCTGTGATTCTGCTATATTGTAGGGCAACCTCCCCTGTGTTCACCTCCCCATTAACTACTGGAATTAAATTTTCTGCATTTCTGGTAGAATTCCCTTTTACTACCTTGTTCATTATAATTTCTTTGAAGCTTGAAGCCTTCTGCCTTTTTTCACTCATGCTATTATTTTTTATGTGCCTTGAGTCAGAAAGCTCTTTTTATATGATTCCCTATTAATTTTCAAATCTCAGTTTCTAGGACATTCTTCCCTGCTGCTCTTTCTCCGCTTTTCAAGTTGTTAATACATTTTTTTAAGTCACAGTCAATGCTTTGGCTGATTTTACCCAATGGATAAGCAGTTCTCCATTTTTTTCTGATTGCAGTTCCCCTTGCACAACTATCAAATTATTTTCTTTCAGGGTTGCAATTTTATTGGCCACAATTTCAGTAAGTTTCATCTTCTTGTGGAAAGTGTTCCTCCATTAGACTGGTCCTCTAGAGAAGACCCTGTCCTGGTCTTTGTTTGAGGAAGCTGAATACCACTGTCATTATTTTGCTTCCCTCTTCCTTCCTGATATCAGAATGACACCATCACTTTGTGATAATTTTTATACAGGTCGCTAAAAAAAAAATTAACAAAATAATTAAAAGAAATATTGCAATATAGCAACCATAATTTTATTGGAAATAGTCAACACAACTGCAAGAAGTTTTAACTCAGGGCTGCAATAGGTATATTTTTTCATTACAAAACTGCTCTCCAGTTGGAAGTCCCTCAACTGCAGCAACTTGAAAGCTGCTTAACAGAATATCACTAATGGCAGCTTTTCTTACATACTTTGTACTAGCAAACCTCCTCACATGTGGCAAATCTATTAGTTTGAATGAGGAAGTGGTAAACATGTTGTATAAAATGAATCTTTCAGTAGCTATGGCAGTCTTTTTTTTTTGCTATTGGCAGCCTCCATTTTGAAGGGAGTGGCTTTTTCACTTCATTTCAGTTTACCAGTAGACTGACTTAAAGTTTTGTCATCATCCATCTCCAACTCATCCACCTCTTCCTGTAATTCATCCTGCAGCTCATAGTCCGAGGCTGATTCAATGTTAGCATCCCAGTAATCAGCTTCGTATCTGTCCAGTAAGTGTTTCTGTGGCATAACATCGTCATTGTCAGGAGGATTCCTTGTTTTTCTCTTTTTCATTTTCTTTTGAATCTTAGAAAGCTGCTGCTCCTGCTTCTCTGTCCAGGCAATGCTTTCCATATGTCTTGACGCTTTCATTTTTTTATAGTCCATAATCTGTTTATTCAGCAGTTCATGATCAATACCAAAGAGATTAGGCCTCATGGGTGAATCTGAAGATTGAGTTGTTGAAGGGAAGAGTTTGCTGTGGAAAAGAAAACAAGTATTGGTTTGGGTTTCCTCCCTGCATATATTTTGAGGAATAATGCTATTTTTGACAACTTGAGTAACACAGAAATAAACTGGACTTTTCAGTTTGACTTTATTAACACCCTGTGTTCCCTGCATTACAAAGGAAGAGATAGCACCATATGATGTGTCCAAGGACAGTCTGTGTCAACAGATTTAATGGGAGAAGGCCAATAAAGCAACAACGTGCCAGATGAAACTGCTTGTCTCTGGGAAAAATGTGCACAGGTGAGCACTGGACCTGGGAGCCCCAAGGAACTCAAGACTTCTCCCAGCTCTTCCAAGAAGTGAGAAGCAGCAGCCTGTGCCCAAAACACATCAGAGTGATGTGACACTTTATGCTGGACTTGACTATTTCCCCAAGATACAGTGGAAGATGTTAGGTGCCCTTTGGGGAATCTGTTACAGCAATGACTTCCCACAGGAAGCTATTTCTGATTCACACCTGATGAACCATCCTGTGAGATGCCGAGGCACAGAAAGCATTTCTACCAACAGACTGCAGCACACAAGTGCAAAGGCTGTTGGCTTTGAGAGCATCCAGAACCACCATTCCAACAGGTTGTTCAGCCCTCTCTCTGCGCAGCCAAAAATCTCTCACAGAAGAATGCTAAATTAACTTAAGGGGATCTATCAGTAAACTGGCAATCCATGTATAACAAACCAAACTTGTATCAGAAAGAGGTGGACAAGTAGAGCAGTACTGGTAAATGTGGTTTTCATCCTCATGAGATAATTACCAGAAAGAAACAAATATTACTGCTGCAGAGCATTTTTAAAATTTTGATTATCATAAACACATCAAGTCTTGAAATCCTAGAAATTCTACACACATTTCCCTCATAAAAATTAAGATATTAATACCGTAACAAGTATAGGGTCTGTGAGTAACAATGTACACATCTAATTAAAATATACTTTCTCTTATGTCAAATAATACCAAATTTAATTGGCCAACAGAGATGAAAATGGACACTTGTACAATTCTGAATCAAAAAGACCCACCTTGAATCATTTTGAGATGTTTCTTCTTCTTCTGGAGGTCCAAAATCAGCAATTGCCAGTAAGTCCTCGACCTGTAAACACATGAAGGCATATTAAGGATCCTGTTTAAATCTACTTTGTTCACAAACAGACAAGTATCTAACAGCAAATATGTTCTTTTCTATGTTTGGAATATTTAGCAAAACCACTTCAAAACAGCCTTTCCCTTCATTTACATGGAACTGCTTACACTTCTTGCCTGGGATGTTTGTGTCAAACAGTGATTTAATAGACCCAGAGATTCCTACGAAGTTTTTTGCCTTACGTGCATTATGAACCCTTGGCTAGGGATTGTCTGACATATATCATTTTTGGTTTATTCGTTCTTACCTCATTCTTGCAAATCCTTTTTCATAACATCCTTACACTGAGATTTTTTTCACCTCTTCTCCCTTTCTGCAAGTTTGCATTTCTCTTATATGTAAGTATGGAATTCCAAAATCCCTTTTAACATGGCATCTAACCAGTAAATGCTACAAATCTATTACATGCAGTGCTCACAGACTATACATAATTGTGAAAATCTTCTCTCATTTGAAATTTTATTTCAGCTTTTCTTTAATTCCTTTCTAGTTCATTGTATTATTCCAATTAATCAGATTTTTTATCCAAGTGTTTAATTGGATGTTTTTTCCCTTACTTACAATACTTAAAAACCAAGTTCAGCATGTTATTTGAATCTGTGATTGACATAAATCTGATGAACTATGAAGCAGGAGAAAATAATCCATCTATGTGCTTCCCAGTGTCATTCCCTGACAGAAGTGATATAAAGAGGGTTTTTACTTGTCTTCTGTGAAACTCAGAATTTTTCTGACCACAGAAAGCTCAGGCAGTTCATTGCATTTCTAGAGAATCTGAAATTCTTTTTATTCCTTCCAGGTCTGCTCATGCACACTGCAGGAACCCATAAGTCTCTAACAGTAATTGGCTGTAACAGTAACACTATTATAAATAATAAGGCACTTCAGGGCACAGAAACATGAACACGTTCTTTTCAACTTCTGTTCACATCAACAGCTTGAGGAGACATTTCTCATTAAATTCTACTCATTGGTGTCATCTTTCTCTTATGGAAATCTCAGTGTTTTAGAGATCTTGCTTCACAGTCCCACTGACAGCAAATTCCTAGGAAACATCATTATTCTAGTAATATGTTGACTAGTTAAAACTATCAACACCTTGACAGGAAACATGAAATAGTAAAGACAATTTTAAAAATGAAGGAAAAAAAAATGTAGTATGAATAAGCCTACATCCCCTATGCAAAGATTTGCACTTCCCTAGAGACATTTTAACAATTCACAGATGGAAAGGGTTACAGGGAAAAAAATAAAAATAAAAACATCACTAGTTATTCAATTGCATCTTAAAAAGACATAACATTTAAAATGTGGAAAAGAGCTCCTCCAACCTCATTTCTATAATCATATACACTAGGCAACCACATATTAATCCTTAAAATAGTAAGTCAATTTTTTCAAAATTCTTCATTGGCCTAATGATACAGCCAACAATTCTTCTACATATTATAAATGCATCAATCTTACTCAAGATTGATGGTTAAAATGCTTTGCAACTATAGAGAAAGACTAATTTTTGATGTAAATTGGTAGAGCAACTACATGATCAGCTCTCCCCTAAGTCACTATATTTGTACATTGAGTCAAAGATTAGAATTACCTCTTTTACAGCTGCAGCTTCTTTGTCTTTTATAAATACTACTGGGGGTATGTTTCCTACAATCTGCTGACTCTTCAGAAGATACCTGGCAAAAATACAGCATTCACCGGCATGAGTATCAGTATAGCATCTCCAGGACGAGTAAAAGGTGTTAAATTAAATCCAGCAGCCCTGTACATTTAAAGATATGGTGTGCAAAACTTTGAGTCTGATGGGAAGCTATTCAGGTTAGTGCTAAGCAATACACCACTGCAGAAACCCAACTTCGAATGCACAGCATACAAAAACTACAGGCTGCAGGTCCAGCTGAGTATTGATGATTTTAGGTTTGTCTGTATCTATATGCATAGGCTGGCACAGGTCATTCCCCACTTCATTTGGTATCCTTATCCCCACTGTAGGGATAAGAGCAGTGGGGGATAGAGCCCTCAGAGCAGGGCAGGACAACTTATTCTACATGCTAGCTCCAGGAAGGACTGACAGGGCTCCCCTTGTCTTCTTCTCAGCCAGAAACCTTCCTTCTTAAAGAGTGGAAGCTGTGGAGTAGAAGAGAGCATTATGTTGGAGCAGAAATTACACAGCCTAGGGAAATGGGGAAAGGAAATGGCTTTGCAAGTATGCTTCTACACCACCTTCCACATGGGTGAAAGTCCTGAACTTCCAACAGACTGGCTGGATAGCAGAGGGAAAGCCAAGGAAAGGGGGGAAGAGACAAAAATCTCAATGATATCCTGAAAACTCACTGGACTCTGTGTTGGAAAAATGGGCAAAAGCATCACAATACATGGTAGCATTCTAAATTTTGTGGGGTTTTCTAGTATCAGTATTGTGAAGAATTTCTGTAATAACAGTCATCCCTTCCGGAGGCCCAAATCATCCCTAGCAATCAGAATTGCCCAGTGAATCTGCAAGGAGATCCTTGTAGTTGCAACTCCTTTGTGCAGCATCCCGTTCTGGGGTACTGTCCCACACAGCCTGTCCAGCCACCACCATGAGGACAGGGGAGTGAAACCTCATCCACACTCCTCTTGCTTTCTGCTCAGCCCACTCCAGCCCTGGGAAAGCACAGAAGCCAAATAAGCCAGCTGTGCTCCAGAAAAAGATCACACAGCTGGTCTGACACAGCCGCCCTTCCGTGTGAAGCTCATCACAGGAGATGCTCTACTCCAAGTATGTAAAAACCTAAAGCATGCCAGTAGGTCAAATCTAGATTGTCAGACATACTGAAGAAGTGGTACTTAAGAAATGGCTCTGGATTCAGGAAGTGGCCTGTCTATCCCACAGCAGTACCGTATACGTGGAGCGCTCTTTCGCAGCACATTTTCAACATAACTTTCCTCCTCCGTAGTGGAAACGGGGTTCCAGTACACACGGCATGCTGAAAAGTTGGATGACAGGGACACCTATAAAAAAGGCAAATCTGTCTTTAAAATGATATATATACACACACTCTTCATCACTTCATATACAATGAAGTCTCTGATGGATTGCAGAAAGCTTACTAGAAAATTTCTTTTGATAACAGAAGAAATTATATCAGACCAGAATCAGTTCATGAGTAAATCAGGACTGACCTATGCCCAGCCATGTCCCAGTGCAACACAGACACTGTGCAGCTGTAAGATCTGTATTGTATTGGGAAGATGGCTGTTCCTTTCCCTCTCTCATGTTGTAAGTTGTTTAATTTACAGCAATGCCTCCTGAAAGCGCTGTGTCTTGCCCACACCAGCCAGCGATTTTACATGCAGACATGTGATCTGAGACAAGCAATCCTCAAAGCTCTAGACAGACAGAAATACTCTGTGAAGGATATTGCACATACAGAGCCAAAACTTATCCTGCCCATGTAATTTTGAACACTTGTCTGACAACAGAATGACCTCAGCTGGCAAAATCACCTATTTCAGTCATGAATGAGAAACCTTTTGTCATAGATGCAGCTACAACGTACATTTTTTTTTACCATGCTTCTAAATACCAAAAGCTGAGTCCACCAAGCTTTTAAGCCAAACACTGCTATAATTTAATCTTTACAGAACAGCAAATGTAGAAGATAAAAACTACAGACAACAAACAAGAATGTGGAGACTGACTTACTTCCTGTATCAGAGCTCTTACATCCCTTTCAAATCCACAAATTATGACACTAGCTACAATTACATACAAATGTCAATTCTTTCTCAGATCTTGCTTGACAACGACATTTTCTTAGACTTGCCCTTTTTTTTTAACTGATCTCATGCATCACTTAGTTCTTCTGCCTGTAATGTTGCTGGTGAGCGGCACAAGGAGCTGACAACTCTCACACAGCTGCAAGAAAAGACTCTTGGAAAGATACACTTATGTTGGTAAAACCAAGCTCCTCCTTCTGAAAGGGCAAGACAAAGAGCTTATGTCTGAGTAACAGAAAAAAAAAAGTCATACCAGGAGAGTCACCATTTAATTGGCCCAAGTTGCATTTGCATTAGAGTGGCAAAGGTCTCCTAAGCCAGGTACTACAGTGGCAAAGCTCTCCGAGTGTGTACTCCAGAGCCTGATCTTGCTGCACTCTGCTACATCAAAAGCAATGCCGTAAAACTCCTCTTGCACTCATCACAACACCCAGGGGAGCTCCTTTGGCACATCCTTGCCAACTGCACAATGTAATCAGAGTGGCCCAGCACAAGCTGTAGCTTTGGCACTCACCTTGCAGATTTCCAGCTTGAGATCATAAAATTCTTGACTGACTTCACAGGTAGTTGCCATCCCTAACACAGCTTTATGAATAAGACCATTCAAGACTCTGCAGCGCATGTTATCTTTTTTCCTCGTTTCTGTCAGGTCATTTTTCATTAAAAAGTCCAACTTTGTTGGTTTATACAACTTTAAAAAGAAACAAACAACACGTTAAACAGTAGTTACACACTTGTATTAGGCAACTATATACAGATTCATGCACTTTACTAAGTATGCTCTTATTTCATTCCTGCAGCTGTGATGGCTTTATATAGGTCCTATGTATCAAGTGTTTCAATAAAGAATACTTCTGTTCACAAAATCTTTGACATTCATGTACTACAGTCAAAGTTTCTGAAGTTCCTTTTGTATTTTGTAGCAAGTTATGAAGCTCCATAGATGTTTTCTCAAATACAGCACGTATTGACTGAAAAGCTTTGCTTGTTTGAAAAAACAAACATTTAAAAAATTTTTCATTAAACTAAGCTCATAGAAGTTTTAATCTGGATCAGTAGTCAGGAGTGTGCAAGAGAGTGTTGATGCTGGCAAAGATGAAAGATCAGTATAGACAAGGAAACAGCCATGGGGAGCCAAATGGCAATCCTGTCACAGTCAAACTGGAGCCCTACTGTTCGTTCACAAAATCCTCCTATTTTTCCATCAGAAAATGCTTGGAAGTTACAATCAATGGCAGAAACACAAGTCTGTTCCTCCTGGCACAAATAAACACATCGCCTTAAGAGCTTGCACTTACCGTTTGCGGTCCCAGAGTAGGGCTGTCATACCAGAACTTCTTTCTTTTGGGAAAAGGAAAGGAAATCAGCCTTATCTTTCAGCAGCTCAGAGAAACAAGGATTCCCTGTGTAATTTATATTCCACCTGCCTGAAAGCACACAACACCCAGGTTTTCACGCAAGTAGCTCTCCCCACAGCAGAGGTGTGGAAAACAATACTTCCCATCCACAGTTGAAGCTTCACAGACAGCAAGGGGGTGGAAAAGAACAACTCTGAGGTTTCTTTAGATTCATAGAAATATTAAGGTAGGAAAATATGGCCAAGATCATCAAGTCCTACTATTAACCCAGCACTGCCAAGTCCAGCACTAAACCATGTCTCTAAGCACCACTTCTACACATTTTCTGAACACTTCCAGGGACAATGACTACATCACTTTCCTGGGGATCCTGTTCCATTGCTTGACCATTCTTCCCTTTCAGTGAAGAAATTTCTCCCAATATCCAATCTAAATCTTCCTTAGTGCACCTTGAGGCCATTTCCTCTTGTCCTGCCACCTTGTTACCTGGGAGAAGAGACCGACCCCCACCTGGCTACAACTTCCTTTCAGGCTGTTGTAGAGAGTGGTAAGGTCCCCGCGAGCCTCCTTTTCTTCAGACTAAACATCCCCAGCTCGCTCAGCTGCTCCTCATCGGACTTGTGCTCCAGACCCTTCACCTGGACACGCTCCAGCACCTCAATGTTTTTACTGTACTGAGGAAGCCCAGAATTTAACACAGCACTCGAGGCGCGGCCTCACCAGTGCCGAGCACGGAGGGACAATCACTGCCCTGGTCCTGCAGGACATACTATTGCTGATATAGGCCAGGGCCATTGGCCTTCTTGGCCACCTGGGCACACGTTCAGCCGCTGCCGACCAGCTGAGATGGGCGGCTCGGGGTCGCTGTCTCTCTCTCCTCCGCGCTACCGGGGCCGCGGAAGCGCCCGAGCCCCACAGCCCCCCTTACCCCAGGGCCACAACCCACCCCGCCAGGGCCCCGCACCCCGGGAGAGCCCCGTTCCTACTTATTCTTGCGGAGCATTTTCCGCAGCAGGTTCCTGGGGCCGCCCAGGGCGGCGGAGCTGCGCAGGGCCCGGCACCACCGCGGCACGGCGGCCCCCCGGGCGCCCCACATTGCTGCCCCGGCGCGCGGCGCGGCGAGCCCCCGCCTCAGCTCCGCCTGCGGCTCCCCCTGTCGGCACGGAGGCCCGGGCCGGCGGGTGGGGATGTCCCGGCTGGGCCCGGAGAGAGGGAAGAAGGAGAGAGGGAAGGAGGGAGAGAGGCCGAGCCGCCCTCAGGCTGGGCAGGGCTCTCACACGCAGAGTCTGGACGCAGGCTCAGCGCTTCGGCCCGGGGAGGGAGCACGCACCCAAGGGTCGGGATTGGTGCCGGAGCGGCGGGAGGAGCCGCTCCCACACGCCGGCTGCGCTTGTGGGTGTGCCAGGCGGGTCGTCTAATACACGATTTATATGGCCTTCAATTCGCTGCTGCATCGGTGGACATTTGTAAGGGAATGCGAGGAAAGTAAGTGGCAAGACTCTGGGGTCTGGAGTTTTACATTGAAGATCAAGACATCGCAGCCTTCCGCACAGAATCGCTGTTGGGTGTTTAAATAAATTAAACCTGTGCTTTATTTTTTTTTCCCTGTATAATACTGTGGGATAATTACACGAAAAGTGATCAAATTACTGTTTCTGCACTGATGGCATTGTGAAAAACGAGGTTCACTCTTTTTGAAATTTTAAGAAAAATTTAATAAAAGGGACAATTAGGAGACAGCAGCAAAAAGGGTGTTACGGCCGGGTGCTTTGGCAGAGATCCAAAGGCACAACTCTACATCCAAAAGATCGTCTTTAAAAGTGCATCTCTTATTTCATATGCATCACCATCATGCATAATTCATTTATTCTTTGGAGTTGCTAAGTATCATCCCATCAGTCTTATCTTCCTCCTTTGGCTCCATTTAGTCTGGTTTCGGGTTTTTCTTCTGATTAGATTCTCCAAGAATGTGAAGATTTTCTCTGCCTATCTTTTCTAAATTGACTACATAAACAATAGACATTCTATATCATGTATTACATTACAGAACCTAGGTAAAGTTTTCCTAACATTAAGGAACATGAAAAAAAAAGCCAACATCACAATACATTCATAACAATTATTTAACATGAGAAAAGCCAACATCACAATACATTTATAACAGGCATTAGTCCTAAGTGCAAGGTGCTCTAGAGCAGCACCTCACGAGGGATAGGAAGACCCGCCAAGCCCGCCTCTATGCTTTCTGCCATTTCCTCCATCATAACCCAGCGTGTCTTCTTGGTGGCACTTCCGATGTGAGGAGTTATGATAACATTCTTCAGTTTTAAAAAGGGGTGATCCCTGGGAGAAGAAAAGAAATGCTCAGCTAGTCACTCACAGCACATTCATCTCTTATTTCATCACCTGCAGGCAGCCAGGGAAATACATAAAATAATAATTAAAACAAAACCTAATTGCATGACCCAAGCATATTCAGAGGAGTTCAAAGTGCTGCCTAGCTTGGTGGGGCTTTATGCAACAAATCCTCCAAATGAGTAAGTGTGAATTTTATTGGGCTGGGATAGAAGGATTAGGAACATGGTTTCAGCAGGACTAGAGCACATACCTCATGTAGTCCTACTAACAAAATTACACAACTTCTCACATGCTCACAAAATTTTACTCAGTTTGCACATCACACATACACCCTTTTATGTTTAACTTAAATACATGTCCTACCTTGGCAAGGGTTCAGGATATGTCACATCCAGAGCGGCTGCCCTAATAACTTTGTTTTGAAGGGCTTCCACCAAAGCATCCTGATCCACTACCAGACCTGGGTTACAGTAAGAAGGATATGTTTATTTTCACGTTCCCTACTGTCCTCTCAGCATTCTTTTGGGCACAGTGGTCAGGCAGACAGCAGGGCAGGCCATGGTTGCAGTGCAGAAGCAGCAGCAGAGTGTGGTGGAGTGGGAGGGGGACGCTTGGGTACGTGCATCAGGGAATTAGCAGCATGAAACAGAGTGCCAGGCTTCCAAGTAGGCTGTGCCACCCTAATGTATGTTAGCAGCAACACTGCATTAAATAAATAAAAGGCTTAAGTAGGAGATATATAAATACATATGGGCTTCTAACACTCCAAGCTCACTAAAATTTCAGAGACCTACTTTCTCATGATTATGGGAACACTTAAATGTTTTACTGAGCTATGACCATGGGTGTCTAAATAAACTAGTAATCAGAAAATTTACGGAAAATTTCAGAGGGACAGAGTCTATATTAGAGGTTTTCCCAGGACTTGTCATGCCAGCAAACCTTAATGTAGTTTTGTTTATTCTGCACCTTACCTCTGCTGATATTAATAAGAGTAGCAGTGGGTTTCATCAGCTCCAGCTCCCTCTTCCCAATCAGTTTGAGTGTCTGTGGAGTTAGGTTCACAGCCAGCAACACGAAATCTGACTGCTGGAGCAAATCATCTATCTTCTTACAGTAAACAGCTCCAATGGCACTTTCTTCTTCCTTTTTTCTGAGGGGAAAATCCCAAAATTAAACTGCAGTAGCAAGAAACAAAGGAAAGACCAATTCACCAGTAGAGAAAATGTTTCTTTATTGTTATCTTCATGTTTAGTGCAAAGTAGTTAGCTGGTTGTCTGAAACTCAGTAAAGACAAAGGTCAAGCTATTTCCCACAATTCCAAGTGAACTGTACACAGAGGTGCAGCACTACACCTGTGGGGATGGAAAGTAAGAAATGGGTATCACATAAATGCACTGAATAAATTATAAACCAAATGCATTTCTGTCACAATTTCTGCTTATAATGGGGATTCTTTTGCTACCCAAAAGCAAGACTGATGTCTTGTGAAAATTCAGTAATTTAAGTAAGTCACGTGAAAATTACAGAGGAAACACACAAGACAGGGCAGGCATTAAATCTTTCCAAATCTATGTCAGCAACAGCCTGATTGCTCTGTGCATCAGTGCTGACTCACTGAAACCACGCGCTGCAGGACCTGCTAGTGCACTCAATCTGTATCAGGATGAGGTTGCCTGGCTCTCATCAAATTCCCACCAAAGAAAAGAATGGAATGGGCCTGATGGGAGCACAGGGGTACCCAGCACGTACACCTCACCTAGAAGACAGCAAACAAACTGGCAAGTCTGGCCCTTTATTGTCACATGGCTTTGGAAGGGTGAGATGTCTCTGCCGGAATCCCTGCCTCACCTAAGTCACAGGAGTTAAGTCCTCCCAGTTTTCTCCTTTCCTCAGTCCATTGCAATGTCACCACCATGACAGGAAGAACTCGGGAGCCCCAGCTAACGGCAAGAACAGTGAGATATATCTCTCCCATTCCTTCCTGACTTTCTTTCTGTATAAATTGGGAAATTATTGACCATCTTGAAACAACTTTGCCACTTAAAATAAAGAGCACTGTAAAAAGTGAAAGCACAGTGAAAAGTACAAATAACACATAAAAGCAGTGTCAAAATAGAGTTGCGTTGGAGCTGCAACCAGCTTTACCTCTGATTTCTGTTGTGGTACAAAATCTTCATTTCAAAGGCTTTGGCTCTTTCAGCCACTTTGTAACCAATGGTGCCCATTCCCACGATCCCCAGGGTTGCTCCAGAAACCTCAACCCCCAGCCAGTCAGCAGGGAAATACTCTGTGTCGGGGGAGACTGCCATCTCATGGCCTTGGAAGAGGAAAAGAAGAATTATGTCATGTAAGGGATGTTCCAGTATCTGGTTACTTTTCCTCCCTCTACTTTTTATCGATGGACAAGGCGGAAGCACAGGAGCAGTAATACGTTGTCATTGTGTTTCTGGACAAGAAGTGAGTAATGCTGCACTGCACGCATGGCTGCTGACACTGATTTCTTGCTCAGGAGAGAAACATACCCAGCGTCTCTTTGGCAGGCAAGCAGGCAAGGAAGGTAAGGCCAAAGCAGCAAGCAAGCAGCAAGGTAAGGCCATCCAGTTCCCAGCTACCTAGCAGGTACACCAAGGCTGGCAGGGAAAAGAAACACCGAGCATGGTGGGCAGATTTCTGGACAGCCTGTTCGTAATGAGTCAGATACATGGCAACTTGGCAAAGACAGGCTTCAAGCCTCCTTGAAAATACATTCTTTTAGTCCCCTTTTATTATAACTTGAAAAGCAAGACTGAAATGAACAAGTACAATGAATAAGTGGCTGTGGGCTAAGGGAGAAGAGGCCTGAATTTAGGGCTGTCCAAAGAAGAAAAAGCTCCACCTTGCCAATATGCTGGTTTGGAAATTGAATGCAAGGTATTGTCAACAAGATAGATTTATCTTAACTTCTTCCTTTTCCCCTATTTTCCATAGTTATAGTTTTAAGCTAACTTTTGCATCAGCACACATTTTCTGCATGTTTTGAAGTCACCTTTTCTATGAAAAGACTAAGACCATTTCAGTTATTACCTTCCACAAGTCTCCTGGAAGATGCCAGCATCAAAGCCATCCCTAAGTCTGCAGTGTCAGTGGAAACAATAAACGGAGTATTGGCCACCTTCACACCATAGCTGGAGAGGAGTTTCAGGTCCAAGTGATCTATTCCCACTCCAGAACTTGCAACTACCTTCAAGTTAGGCAAGCTCTGGAGAAGCTCTTCATCAATAGCTGGTTTGTGATACCACATATAGATAGCTCTGATCTTTTTGCTGAGAAATGTCTTGTTTTCAAGATATTCTTTCATGGTGATGAGATGAAAACGTTTCTTCAGAAATCCAACATGGTCTTCATATACTCCATACCTCTCTCCTATACAGTCAACTAGCACATAAGACAGTTCCTGACCCTCCATATCCTACAAAAGCAAAGAGAACCAAAGAACATGGTCTGAAGTGATCCATTATACCTTTTTTTCTAAAAGCCAGAAATTGATTGGCTCAATTACATGCTGTTTTCCCACTTGATGAAAGATAACCACTCCCACATGCAGAACTTTTTTGGGTTCTCCCAGTGTTATTCAGAAGGATGTTCAATTTCTATATAATCTTGTTAATAAGAAATGAAAACATAATTTCTGGCATACCAACTATGCTAACACTTAAACAAATGAGTGACCAGATGTTACCCCTTTTCAGCATTCAATATTCAACATTGAAAGCCAAAGTCTTGATAATTTAAGAATGTGGCCATATGAGTGGAAGGGTATCTTTTAGGACCAGAAGTTCTGCCACTTCTGCAACTATATTAAGCAATTATCATTGATGAGGTTATCTCAGCAAAAATCTCATTTAATGTAACAGAGCTATAATTTGTCAACTACGAACTTTGAAGTTACCCATGAACATAAATTTACCCTTTCTTTGGTCTCCTTCAGTGCTTTGCCAACTCTTCACTCTGCTGACACTGCAAAGAGCCAAGGCTGTGATCTCGGGTTAGAGCCGTCGCTCAGCCCGAGGCAATGCTCCCGCACCGCTCCCGCACCGCCGGCCCGGCTCCCCCTTCTCTCCCCCGACCGCCCCCGGAGCGCGGTGTCCCGGGGAGTCCTCCCTGCCCAGGGCGGGCTGAGCCCTGGCTGGAGGCCTTTGCCGCTGTGCCAGCCGGCCTACGCCTGGGACTAGAGATAGGAGGGAGCTGGAGCGGCGGCCGCAGGACTCTGTCCGGCCCTGAAGGGCGGCTGGGAACGGGCGAGATGCCTTCCGCTCCCAGCCCGAGCGGGGCGCGCAAGACCGCGGGAGCCCCCGTGTCCCGCCCACCCGGTGCTACCCACGGTGCCACTCCTCCGTGGGGCTCGGGGGCCTCGAGGCCGAGCCCTGTCCCTGCCCGGCAGAGGCGGTCCCGCGGTGCCGCTCGCACTCACCTCGCCGCGCCGGCCACCCCAGCCGTGCCGCGGGGCGGAGCGAGACCGGCCGCCGAGGAGGGCACTGCCCGGCCGCCCGCACCCCGCCCGGGCCGGCCGCGGGGTCAGTGGGGAGCGGGGGCGGTGCCAGGGCACCCCGATCCCTCGGGGAGCCGAGAGAGAGCAACGGGAACTCACGAGTGATTGTGTGTTTTTGTGGAAGTGTTTCTGTGCTGTTCGTGGTTTCAGTTCAATCGGGATTTTGCGTTAATGTCCTGCATGCTGTTTTTTCCATACTGTCTTTGAAGACTGGACGTGGCCTGATCTTTCTGCTGGTCATTTACACTATGTGCACACGAGTTAACATAAGATGAAGAGTTGTCTCTGACCGACAGACACCTGCACACATGAACGTCTTTTCCAACCTATATGATTCTAGGAATACCCTCAAAAATTCTCTTTGAGACCTAAACAACTGGGACAGGCTCAGCTGCTTGGACACTTGAGATGTTATCCCAGCTACAGGCAGTCCTGTGACAATTTCAGCTGAGAAATGTGTGAGAGCTTTTCTGATAAGGTTACTTGGTCTGTATCGTAGAATCACAAAATTGTTTTGGTTGGAATGGAAATTAAAAGGCCATCTATTTCCAGCCCCTCTGCCACAGGCAGGGACACCTTCCACTAGACCAGGTTGCTCAGACTCCCATCCAACCTGGTCTTGAGCACTGGTAGGGATGGGGCATCCACAGCTTCTCTGGGCAACCTGTTCAGTGCTTCATCATCCTCAAAGAGGAAAATTTCTTCCTAATCTTCTCCATTCTACTACCTAATCTAAACCTATTCTCCTTCAATTAAAGGCCATTCCCCTTGTCCTATCACTACTTTTAAAGAGTCCCTCTCCAGCTCTCTTGTAGTCTCTTTAGGTACTGTAAGGTTGCTATAAGGTGTCCTCGGAGCCTTCTCTTCTCCAGGCTGAACAACTCTCCCATCTGTCTTCATAGCAGAGGTGCTCCAGTTGTGTGGTAACTCAGTGGCCTTCTCTGGACCCACTTCAATAGGTCCATATCTTTCTTGTGCTGAGGACTCCAAGGCTGGATGCAACATTCCAGGTGGGATCCCACAAGAGCAGAGTAGAGGGGAAGAATCACCTCCCTCGATCTCCATACCCAGTGATGGGGATTGGGAAGTACAGCTTCAGTTCTCAGTTCACAAAAGCTGTGCTAAAGTGATTCCCCTTGCTGTGCAGGTGGTCATAATCCATTGGGGAGGATGCCTGGCTTCTGGGGTGAGAGCAGCTCAGGAGGCAGGACACAGCACTGCTGTGGGCATCCGGGGAAGTTTCTGCTTTCATGCTACAGAATAACCAGCCATAGGGTGCTGCTGTGTCTCTCCTGACTACTGCAGTGCTTTTCAAAAGAATGGATTACAAAATGCCGTCTTCTTGAATTCTGTCAAACACATTTCGATATGCTGAACATGAAGACAGTCAAATTTAACACCAATCCTCTATAAAATTACGAATAAAAAGACAAAATATAATAACGATTCATCTCAATTACACAAAACCATAAACTGTCCTTGTTATCTTGGTGATGATTTTTGAGTATCAGTTGCTTACATGAATTTCAAGTTCAGACAGTTAAACTTTAGAGCAAAAGTTAATTGACTAGCAAAATGAAGTTACAGCATGTTAACTGGATTCTTAGTTAAGTTTACTTGCATTTTCTTCCTTAAAAAAAACCCAACAAACATAACATGATTACACATTACCTCTTTCACATAAAAAGTTTCCAAACTGCTTGGGTGATAAGATGTAATGAGTTAGCTTTTAACTTACTGCTCACCTGAGATTGAAGGACCTTTGTAAAGTCCCTATCATAGACACAAGTCATTCTACCTGTGAACTGAGGAAGGAGGCCTACCACATTTTAGTCTTGAAGATAAACCTTTGGAAGGGCAACACAGTAATTTGTTCCTTTGTATATCAAATCCACAAATTTGAATGAACAAATTGAAGGAGGAATTAGTCAGAGAAGCCAAAAAAATAACAGTCAAAGGAATGTTACTCTAAGCAAAAATCCAGGATATGCATATCAAATGTCAAGAAACCGGGTGTGTTACATGGTTAGATGTGGAGAGAATCAGATGGTTTCAAAGCTGTTTTGTGCAACTTGAACATCCAATTTTCAAGCTATAGTTCAGGAGCTGATACATCTCTACAGAAGATATATCTGTATTGCACTGTATGTGACAGTTGTCAATTGTACCAGTGCACTGTCATGTTTTAAGTAGATTTAGTTTGTAGACTATAGTGTGTTAAACTGAATTACATTGTGTGTACATCATTGCTGTGTGCAAGTTTTTGCTTATAGAAAGGGATCTGATAAACCAGCATTGTACAGAGCACTCTGAAATGAGTAAGGTCTGTGGGTATATAGAGAGAAGTATTACACAATCTGTGGACTTCATTCCCACCATTAAATACTGCCATTGGTGCCCATGTAATCCTGCAGGGTGAGCTGATGCCTGCAGTGTTAGTAAGATGCTTGCATAATAGTTGTTTCTTAGGATTAGGCTTTTGAAGTATTGCGTTACCCTAAGAGACTTTTGTATAATGTAATGTATACATTTCCCAGGTGGGTTGTACAGACTAGCTTAAGCATGAAGCTGGATAAAGACATACATCTCCTATGTCTGCATTATGTTTTATAAAACAGTATCATATGTGAGCAGGACTTGTAGGACAAAAAAGCTGAGGCAGGAAATCTGTATTCATGAGCTTGTTGTTTCAGGCAAGGCCAAACCAACTGATGCATTTGTTTTCAGTGACTATAAACCATCATAAAGTGTTATCGCTTGCCCATCTGGTTGCTGTGGGTAAGGCCACCTTTCCCAGTAGACCTCTGTAGCAGCACTTTATTCCAGATTGTGTACTTTTTGCACATCAAAATGTTTCAAAAAACCTGAATCAATGGAGTGAACTATAATGGATCATCTCTCCTCTCATGTGGCCACTGCATTTTTGATCCACTTTCAGTAATCATGAGATTGAAGGTATTGTGTGTGAATCAACTCATCACTCCAGTGACTGACAGGCAGCTGTGTTTTCCCCTCTAAAGCACCCCACTGGCAGGGAGCACTTCTGAAACTAATCAGCCCAGATTCTTGAAATATCTGCAGAAGTAGCAGTAAAACTCCAAGCAAATGCCAAACATGTACAATTGTTTAAGTAGAAGTGAAGTACTGTATCCTATTTTGTTTGCTTTTTCACCTCTCAAGAAAAGTTTGCATGTGCAAAAACCTTGTGTGTTTTTTGCAGTTTTAGGATATTGATCTAAGTAAAGGGGTTTTTTTTCTCTTTTCTATTTTATTGTAACCTTGTTTTTCAGATCTGTAATTTATTGCTTAGCCTTTTATTTTTAAATAAATTTAACTTATTTTTTCAAGGTTATACAGGTCACAATGAAAGGTGTACTGGGCACCTGTACCTCAGAGAGCAAGGAGGTACCTGGGGCAGTCTTGAAATTCTTGACAGCCAAGAATTGCTGCACCTGAAAAGCTGCAATGTCTTGTCTCCTGGACCTTCAAGAGTTGGTAACAGCATCATACATTAAACTGATGGGAGGAAGTGTATTTTGGCAAGCACCCATGACAACCATCTGCAAGACAAAGGCTCTGTAAAGATTCTTAAGGCTCCAGGCAAAATCCTGCCTGCACTTAATGGTAACTTTGCTATAAATTTTACTGATAAATAATCATATGTTCCGGTTTGACCAAATTTAGAAATATATATATACTCTGAGAGAAGGCACAACCACCCCTCCCCCCACCAGGTTCGGGAAAAAAATAAATTTTCCTCGAAGGAAAGTGAAGAAGATAAAACTATTTATTTAACAAGCACACGGGAAAGGAAAATAATGTTAAATGGTAAAATCTTTCGCTGTAGAGGAAAAACCTGAGAAAGTGTTCGAGTCCTCCCTTTGGTCTCCTCGGAGCTGGGGCTTGGGCCGGGGCCAGGCCCTCTGTGCCCGGTGAAAAGTCCTCCCGATGTGCTCTGATGTTACAGCAATCAGGCAGTCCAGTAGAAAAGGGAGAAAATCCGAAATTCCAGAGAAGGAAAAGTTCAGCTCTCAGCCTCTCTCCAGAGAACAAGGAACTGCAAAAAACTGGCCAAAAACTGACTGGAAAAACTGCCAGCCGGGTGCTTCCTCGCTCCCCCCCCTGCCCCAGCTGAAAAAAAAAACCTGCTATCTTTATGTGACCTTGAACAAGTTTCAAACTGCTTTGAGAAAGTTTTGCTCAGTTTTTTCTTCCCCCTCTCAGGCTCAGTTCAGAGGCATAGAAAGGCCAATAATTAATTTCTGGGCATAGGCAGCGATATGGGATACACATCATAAGGTCACCCCAAGACATCATACTATTCATAAAGTCACACTACATAACAAAAGGCATAGCACTGCCACTTTGTGTGTTGGTTTGTCTTTTGGACTTGGATTAGACAACAGAAGTATAGCAACAACTGAGAGGGTGGCGGCAAACAGTTTCCTTCCAAGCTTTAGTGAGGTGGACGGACATCCTTGCTTTTAAAAAGACCTTTAGAGCTGATGTGGAGGGGAAAGATAAGAATAAAAAGAGAGAGAAAGAGAAGAATAAAAGACATGTGATATTCTTTCACACATCAGCTAGGGAGAACTTCACTGGGTAGGGGGAGACCATTCAGGGCTGCTAATATGTTTTCAACTGCTTCCTCTGTTATCATGTAGCTGGCCTTGTCTGTTTTAGTGCCGAGGTGAGGTGTTATAATGACGTTCTTTAATTTTAACAATGGATGATCTCTGGAAGAAAAGAAAAAAGAGTTAACTACTGTTGTTCATCTAACAGGAGTTTTACTTTAGCTTTTGTTTGAGCTTTTTATTTAAAGTTAATTTGATACAACTTTACAAGTCCACTTAGACCCAGAGAACCTGACCACCTATATTGAAGTAATTTTGGACTGTAATAGGACATACAAAGATTTCATAGCTGCTCTTTTCTCCAGAAACACACTTCTGCCATGAGGCAGCAATTTGAACTATGTCAGAAGAGAGGATTAAACCCTCCTGACACATTCACCCTACACAATAGTCTGAGCTGTAGTTATTTGCACACAGGCACAACTAGACCAAACTCCCCCCAACCCAAAATGCAGCCAGCACAGTTAACTCCAAAAGGCACCATCCTGGTAGAGCAGTCTTTTTAAAGAAGCTAAGCAGTCTCTGGGCCCAGGAGGTTTGCGGTACTTCAGCCCTGTATTGTGGAAAGAAGCCTGTGGAGAAGGACACCTCGGGGCCATGCAGCAGGTCTTAGGCCTCAAGCAGCCTCCACCCATTAAAATTGGCAAACTGTACTTTCTACTAAAGCAATTTGCAAGTGAAGCGCTGCTGCAGCTTCATAGGGTAATTCTAAGCACTGGGTTTAATGCTTTCCCTGCCTCCTGCTGTTTTCTGGCTCCCGGGCTTCCCTTTGGTCTGTTACCAGCCCCAACATCTGGGCTGTCTCCCATTCATATTCATGGCACTTTTATCCAAACTCATGCCAGGGGCAGGGGGGCTGCCTCGGCCAGCTTCCTGCCTGCTGCAGGGATGCCTCTGGCTTCAGCAGGGCTCACCCATCCTTCCTGAGAAAAAAGCAGAGATGGAAACCTGGGCAGTGGTTCTGGGGAGGTGACATCCAAAGCTGCGGCCCCGATAACACCAGTCTGCAGAGCTGCCACCAGCGCCTCTTGGTCAACTACTGCCCCTGGTGTGGAATTAGAGTGTCTCTGAGTGCACCTTGCAGGCAAAGAGCAGAGAGGGAAGAGAGAAGGGATGGGGATAGGGGGGAATTTCTGCCATGCCTGATCATCCTTGGCATGCACACCAGCTGTGCTGGATGCAGCACGGTGCTGCGTGGAACACAGCAGGAGCTAGACCACACTGTGAAGCTGGCCAATGCATCTGGATGGTACCTCGGCTGATGTTAATGAGGGTAGCTGTGGGTTTCATCAGCTCCAGCTCTCTTTTCCCAATCAGCTTGTGTGTCTGAGGTGTCAGGCTCACCACCACCATCACAAAATCTGCCTGCTGGAGCAAGCTGTCTATCCTTTTGCAGTAAGTGGCACTGACAGCTTGCTCCTCTTGAGCTTTCCTAGTAGGGAAAAAAGCATTTCAGTCATGGAAACATTTTCTTCAATGATGTCACCAGTATACAAACTAAAGGATTTGATTATCACATCCATATAGCAAACAGGTGGTGAACAAAGGTGAATTTACTCTCAGCTGGGTGTTTAGATCCTTCTGGAAGGCTTCAAGCCCTACAGCACAGGATTGATTGTATGCCTGCCTCTCAGCCATTCCAGTGCAGGGTCCCAAGGGCTTCTTATGAAGTCTGCAAATGAACTATGGCTGAGCACTGAAGCAGATGGCAGCACACAGTCCATTCTCCAGGATCCCCTGTGCACCTCAAAGGATGCAGTCAGTGCTCAAACCAAAGGAATGGTATTCACCAGAAATCACCCATGCAAGCTCTGGGCATGGCAGTGGTCCTCATCCTGTTGGCACTCCCAGTAAGCCTGCAATTTTTTTATGAGTGACATCAGCAAGGCAGCTCTTTGCCAGTCTCCTGGCTGCCCCAGGACTTTCACAGAATAAGTGTTCAGCAGAAAAAGTTACCACAATAGAGACATTTTTAGTTTTAACTTTTCACAGTGCAAAAGAATACTTGCCATTTCTCATGTTCTTTGTAAATGTAGCTGCCTGAACTTTGGGAAATAAAGAAGCAATGATAGGGGATCATGTGTACAATCTTCTGCTTCTGATTGCAAGAGAAGGGCTTTAAGTTAGCTACTCCCTAACCTAGAAATAAAGAGGTCACACTAAGAAAATAACTTCAATGTAACTTTGACCCATGTGTCTCCTAACAAATGCACTTCACTGTTTTTTTTTCAGGCCAGTGACCAGAGAGTAAGTGGAAAAAGATCAGATTGGAACTGCAGGCAGTTTTGCAGCATGCAGAGTGCATCTTGATTCAGCACACAAGCTGGAAGTGTTACTGTACTTTAAAATAAGTAGGTTTAATTAATTTCTGTTGCACTGTGCATTGCTCATTCATCACAGCACTCTTGCATAAATATTACTTTAAAGACTGAAAAATATTAAACAGAAGGAGTTAATGATGATACACATAAAAAAAGAGTAAAGATATTAGTTCCTTTTTAATCTTTTCCTTGTGGTTTGTGAAGAAATTTTGAAAGATCTTAAGGAGCACTTCTTTTAAATGTGAGTTTGCTCAGCTGTCTTTCTGAAGAAACAAGAATGCCAAGCAGGCTAAAAATTTCTGGCCTCATTCACCCTTGTGATTTGCCTAGGGCTAGCTAAAGCAGTGGCCCTCCCTCCATCTGCAGTCTACTTATGGAGAAAAGCCTGGAAAGCCACATCCTAGCACTGCAGCTTCTCCCTTCAGTCACAGAGGAGTAAAGTTCTCTCAGGATAGGTCATAGTTCATAGCAGTAAATATTTATTCTGCTCATTATCTGCACCTTGCCTGATTGCAAAGGACACGAGTTGTACATGGAGGTCCTACTCACTTTAAATTGAAGAGCCCCTGTGCTGAATGTCTAACAAGGTTCAGATTCCCAGATACACAAGCTAGGAGGGACTAGAAATAAAGGGTGAAACCCGGTTAAATACTTGCTAAAATTCCTACTGGCTTGAGAAGAAACAAGGTTTTCTCAAGAACAGCTCTCAATCATATTGTGCCAAATACATGTTTCCTAATTTCCAGCCACTGCTTCAATAATATCCCTCCTGAACTTCAAAATATGTAGAAAAAATGAACAACAAATAGAGTTATGTTGTCACTATAGTATGATATTATAAGAATAAAAAAAGTATAAGCTTGATTTTCATTTTTCTGCAGGAAACCTTGAAATTTCTAATATAAAACCTAAATTAAGTTTCTAAGTGTTTAATCACCGAGTAACTCTTTACAGGACTGATTTAAGGCAATCATTCTTTTTTTTTTCTTTTGTTTTAATCTAGGCCCTATTCCCTCATTTTTTGCTATATTTCTGACATAATTCCTTGAAAAGAAAATACTGACTATCTGGAAGAGTTTCTCCTGCAACTAGGGTCAAGACACATCTTTACCTCCGTGTCCTGTTGTGGTACAAAATGTTCATTTCAAATGCTTTGGCTCTCAGAGCAACCTTATATCCAATGCTGCCCATGCCAATGATCCCCAGAGTAGCTCCAGCAACTTTAACTCCCAGAATATCAGCTTCACAGTACTCCATACTTGAAGAAATGGAAATGTTATGGACTGCAAGAAAACCACATAAATATGAATGGAGTCCAACACAGAGGAACAAGGCAAAAGAGTCTGGACTTGTGCTACTATAGCACACTTTTAATGGTTACAAACACATGATTTTGTATTATCCAAGGTAACTCCCCAATGTATCATCTTTCCCTGTTACATGTATATATGATAATCCAATTTATTCTCACCATATTACAAAAAGCCTTTTGATGTAATCTCTCCAAAAAGTTTATTACTGCTTTAGAGTTAGGAAAATATTGCCCTGTTCCTCATCAACAATCAAAATAATTATTGCCAATAACAATGGAGAGTTTGAAAATATCATACGGAGAACAACACTAGATATTGGGTTTCCTCTTCACATTTGCCACTCTCCTTGGAAAGAAAAGTGTGACTTCTTTAAAAATCACAACTTGCTAGTTTCTCTAAGAAAAGTCAAATTAATGGCAGGTAAATCTTGTATGATTTTTAGAAGCCACATTGAGATGTTACCTTCCACTAGTCTTCTAGCAGATGCTAGCAGCAAAGCCATCCCAGTATCTGCTGTGCTGCTGGAAACAGCACGTGGAGCATTAGCCATCTTCACACCAAAGCTAACTACAAGCTTCAGATCCAGGTGATCCATCCCCACTCCTGAATTCGCAATCACTTTCAGGTTTGGCAGGCTCTGGAGCAGCTCTTTGTCAATTACTGGTTTGTGCCACCACAAATAGATTGCTTGGACCTTTTTACCTACAGCCTTTTTGTCTTCAAGAAATTCCTTCATGGTGATGAGGTGGAAATGCTTCTTCAGGAATGGCACATGGCTATGCAATATCCCACGTATGCCACCAATTTCATTTACCAAAAGCCAAGGTAGTTTTCCTCCTTCCATGATCTGCACAAAGAAGAAAGACACAAAGTGTCAGGAGAAAGACATATTACTATTTCCAGACATTTTCAAAAATAATCACTGCCATGTCCTGTTTCATGACATTTATGACAAGAGATCTTATAAACCACATAGGAAAGTAAGAAAACCAAGACAAGCAAGCAGCTCTTTTAAATATACTACCAATTATACACAAGGTGTCCACACACACACACAGAGGTATTCACATAACCAGTCTGAACAAGTTCTGTCCTTTGCGATCTCTAAGATTTCATATTACTGCTACCATGCTCAAAATACAACACTTACTTCTCAGTAATTACTTAGTTTCAGACCATGAACAGTCTGCAGTAAATAGTGCAATAAATCTCCTTTGCTACCCTGAAATCACAAATTATCCTAAGTGCTTTAGAAAAATGTTGGACCAAATCTACTTCATGAAAATAGATTGCATAGCTTCATCATGAACTTTGAGTTACCAGGTTAATTTTTAAATGCTTCATTGCTGACATTTTTGCAGCCTCCTGTCCTGAAGAGACCCCAGTGACTGCAGAGCCTTTTCCTAAGCTAACAAAATAACTAAATAGTAGATGCTTAGCAAGTGTTTTCCAAGGATATATGCACTCTAAATTATTTGGGGTTTTTTTTTTTTTCCAGAATCCCTGACCATCTGGTCCCAAGAGGGTCTGTGAACTGACAATTATTTTAGGGGTTTTTGACAGACTATTTATAGCTACCTTTGATTTTCTGTAGCACTTTTGGGAAGAGCTGTGGGGACAGTGTTCAATGGCTGAAGCTCTCAGAATAGCAATCCAGTAGCAATTCTGTTGCCTTGTTAGTATTATTTCACTGTTTCTAACTGAATGTCTAACTCTTGACCTGTCTACACTTCCTGTACTAGACCTTCATTTTACCATCCCTTCAGGGAGCCTGACCATATTGCAAAATAATGGAAAAGCTTTCTGATTTTATGGAGGTGACAACCACTTCACTGAATTTTCTGAATTTGTTGATCGCTAATAGGAAAGAGAATGTAAGAAGAAGCTTGGCTCCGGGCTGCAAGTCAGGACTGATCACTAATTTTGCTTCATGTTATGCCCTCACCCATGTGATTTCAATGGTAATTCTACCATTCTTTCATGGCCAGTCAAGATAAAAGCATCATTTTTTTCTGCATGGGGGAACCAAATCTCTTGGGATTTATTTTGGTTTTCAAAAGATCCCCTCATGAAAAATAAGACATTTTTTCAACAACTGCCTTTGCTTTAGCATGTAGATGAAGCAGGGCTCTTACATTAGGAAACCTTAGGCCTATGATCACTTCAAAGAACATTTCTTCAGTGTTTTTATATAAAAATAGAATATTGCAATATTGGCTGAGAAGTGTTTCAGGATACAGTCAAATTTCTGCAGGGAATCAATGCTCATTCATCTTCAACAGATTTGAGAGCGTTACACAAACTGCCTGGTGCGCTTGCTTATTGTTATGTAGCAACAAGAACTGGGAGCAGAAGATGGGTACTCATCGAAATAGACTGAAGGTATCAAAATGCATAACTACTCAGTTAAAATCTTTTAACAAATCTCTTTTATTAATTTCACTTTATTTTTCAGAATTGTAACTAACAGAACAGATCAAGTCTAGTAAGGTGACAGTTTTGCACCACCATGATGAGCAGTGCAGGAACAAGTTGCTTTTCTTTAGCTTAACAGTGGTAAGAAATAGTGCCTTCCCATACACAGGAGATTTAGTGGATCATCTGGCACTCATCATTTGGGAAATACTTCACTTGGAATGGGTTGGCCATTGAGAACAGCCAGCATGTTTGCTATTGCTTCTTCTGCCATCATACGGATGGCTTGGACTGTTGCAGTTCCAATGTGCGGGGTTATGATGACATTATTCAAGTTCAATAAAGGATGATCTCTGGAAGAAACACAAAGAACACAATGTATTACACAGGGAACTTACTCTGCTGCTATCCCATGCTAGTTGTGAAGAACTGAACCTCAGGAAATAGCAATGGCACATTGAGACCAAAGCACAAAGCTGTGGGACGCTTGCTTACGCATTTCTTCTTCCTCTCCATCAGTCTCACTTGTGGCCTGGCCCATGAGTCAGGCTGGCAAAGAACCGACAGATATGGGAAGGGGAATAACTTGTCATTTATTTATGATTGTGCAAGACAAGCTGAGGTTTTGCCCTTACACAGTTAATCTCCCCTTGGAGATCAAGATTATGAGCACACTTTGAACACAGTTTAAAACATTTCAGATTAACAGAATGGGAAACAAGTTTCTTTACCTTGGCAGAGGCTCAGGGTCTGTCACGTCCAGAGCTGCAGCCCTAATAACCTTATTCTGGAGAGCTTCTACCAATGCATCTTGATCAATAACTGCACCTGCATTGAAATGAAATCCTGATATCCTGATGAATTAATGAACACGTTTTTACCTAGGAGGTGGGGAAGGTCTCCAGGGTCAAGTGAAAAAATTAGAGGATCTTCATCTTGTTAGAAAGTAGAACGCCTTTCTAATAATCATTAGCCAAACAAACCAAAGATTTTATTTATTAATCTTTAATTATAGTATGATTATGGTCCACTGCATAAGGCTTTTCCTGGGATGAGACCAGTTTCGGTCCTTTCCTTTTTTTGACACTTTCTGTATTATTATAAACAAATCATTTAGTCTCTGCAGACTTTCCACTCTTTTATCCCTGCTTTGTTAACTGAAACAATAATCTCTCTCATACGCTTTTTCAGTGCCAACAGATCTGTCACCCATGTGAGGCTTCCTTTCTACATTGCTGTTCCAAATGTTAATGTTTTCCCTTGCATCCCGTTCTCCCTGTTGATGATAAACCTTTCAGTTATTTCCACTAAAAACCACTTCTCTAGGATAAGGCTAAAGAGAACCAACCACCTACTGAGTATCCCTAATTTCCATAGGACCTTTGAAGACAGCATATGATCCACATAAGTCACCCATTTGTAGACTGCCAGCTACTTCATGACTCAAACAACAGAGGGATATCACAGACTGAGGTTGGAGAGGGGAATGTCAACACAATGAGACAAAACACAACCTTAAGTGTGGAGCCACAAACAGTGATTTCAGATCCTCCTACCTCGGCTGATGTTTATGAGAGTAGCTGTGGGTTTCATCAGCCCCAGCTCCTTTTTCCCAATCAGTTTGCGAGTCTCAGGAGTCAGGTTCACAACCAACATAACAAAGTCAGATTGCTGCAGCAAGTCTTCCATCTTTGCACAGTAGTGGGCACCAACAGCCTCTTCCTCCTCCTTCCTTCTGAAGGAAAAATGCACACACCCCCAAATTGATACAACTATTTCGAACTGAGTTTAACAATCAACCAGCCCTAGAAGAGTTCCAGAACAGCACAGAAACTGAGAGGTTTGAGGCCAAGGTAAAGGGTAAGTCATTCATAGGCACAGGTGGTGGAATGGATGCAGAAAGGATGTGGGCTACAGGGAACAAGAGGCTAAAGGAGTGGTGGGACACTGGAGGAGTGATGTATGTGTGAAAGCAAAGCACACAGGCAATATCAGGTTAGGAGACTGGCGATGTAGTCAGACCCCACTCTTCTCTCCTGTGTCCATGCCAATTCCTGTGAAGTCTTTCCTTGCCTGACATGCCAGTTAGGACTTGTGGTTGAAAAGAAATGAAGAGGAAGTGAAGTGTGAAAGAAAGGGAACTACAAATCCATGAGAAATTAAGACCTTTGTCATGGGTGCCTGTGTGGTGAATGATCTGGCTAGGCTGAGGAGGCTGGCTGGGAAGAACAGGGATGGTGCCAGAACCCTGAAGAGGAATCTGACAGGACAGGGGACACCACGAGGGCACAAGACCTAGTTTGCTTGGGCAACATCTCCAGAATCCTTACATGGCCCTTGTTTCAAACTGGTAATGGCTAACCAGGGTAGGGCAAGTGCAGGAGGTGAGGGGGAACTGCTTCCTGAGGGAAGAAGGTGGAAGCCAAAGTGAGGAAGTGGTGACACGCTGGTGCTTGTCACACTGCTTACAACTGCCACAAGTGCATAGGAAGGACAGGGACAGAGCAGAGTTGTGGCTTCCATTACTGTCCCCTGGACAATTAAACACAGAAACCAGATGTCTTTACCTGCGGTTTCTGTTATGGTACAGGATCCTCATGTTGAAGGCTCTGGCTCTCTGAGCCACTTTGTATCCAATGCTGCCCATCCCAATGATCCCAAGTGTCGCTCTGGTTACTTCCACTCCCAGCCAATCAACAGCAAAGTACTTCGTGTCTGGAGACACCACGATCTGGCAGCCTGTGTGTAAACACATGCTGAATGGGTACAAATCACCCATAAACGTAGGCTTGGGGGAAAGAAAAGGTTTCTCACCATCACAGCAGTGGGGCTCTGGAGCACCCCTTACAAAACACTTTTGTTGACTTTGACTAGTTTACAGAAGGGCCTGGATGGTGCCAATTCCTGCACCGAGGCCTGAAGCCAGTAACACAGTGGGATCCTGGCTGGGTACTGTGCTGGAAGGAATGACTCCTTGGGGAATTAGCTCTTCCACAGCTGGTGTGTTTTCTTGGAAGTTCAAAAATGGCTTTTTTGACACCACCCTGCAAGCACTGACTTCACTTTCTTTTAGCTGGGGTAAATCTCACCATTTCTCTCCTGAATCACAACCTAAAGCAGCCTCACTGCTTGAGTAAAGGGAAATGTTTCAAATTCCAGCTCAGCAAGGGGTCTCTGTGAGCTTCTATACCAAGAACTTCTGGTTCAATAAGATGCAATAGTGAGAAAACATCATGGGGAAAGAGATGTTATTTCATGGTCAGGGGTGGAGCGGCAGTGACAAGACCATGAGGTCTTGTCATGGTCAAGCCAGAGGCAGCTTCTTGTGATAATCTCTACTGACACCTTCCTTCCCCAGAAAGGCATTGCATAGCAAGGATGTGGGGAAAGAACCTGCTTTTAGGGACACAAACTAATGCTGGTGGTACAGTTTGAAATAGCTTTGTCAAAAGGATTATCATCTATTTCAAAAATAATGCTGATGCTCTTCAGGAAATACAATCCATTGGTTTAGACAAACTCATCACAGAGGCAGGAAAAAGAAGAATTTGTACTAATTACTGCTCTGGAGTTGGAGATGTGGCCACTAATACTTTGTATCATCCGGTAGCTCCTAATGCTTCTTTCAAGGGGAAATGGAAAATGGTGACATTCAGTTTGGATGCACTTTGTATTCAGTTTTTACAGCTATAAACAACCCCCCCAGTGAACAGCCAGAGAAGAATTAAGCCCCAGGCATTATTCCAAACAGGATATCACAAGACTTTCAAGTGCATAATTTAGACAAAAGCCTCACTCTTGTCACTGTTGCTCTAAAAAGAAGTGGGACATAGGAAAAGTAGATGCCTCTGAAAATTAAGGCCTCTGAAAAGTTTTCCCTGTAAGAGCATCCCAAATGTTGATTCAGACATATCATTCATCTTTCTATCACAGAAAAAGTGAGATATGCCAAGGAAGTAGCTAAGAAGAAGTAGTAGGACCAGGAAAATTTAGAACATTACCTTCGACTAGTCTTCTGGCAGAGGCCAGCATCAAGGCCATTCCTATGTCTGCTGTCGGGTCTGCCACGGCGTGTGGGGTGTTGGTCACTTTTACACCAAAGCTCGAGATCATTTTCAAGTCTAAGTGATCCACTCCAACCCCAGAGTTTCCAATTACCTTTAAATTAGGCAGGCTTTCTAGAAGCTCACGGTCAATAGCTGGCCTGCACTCAAACACAAAAACAGATTGGATTTTTTTGCTCATTTCTTCTTTGTTTCCAAGAAATTCCTTCATGGTGATAAGGTGAAAGTGTTTCTTCAAAAGTGCTGCAAGGTTTTCTAGCACACCATGAGTTCCTCCTATACCCAGAATCAAAACACCCGGCAACTCTTCTTCTGCCATGACCTGTGACAGGGGAATAGAAAAAATACTCCTTTATTTAGGAGAACACCCTGAAAGGAGCAATGACGTTCCTTTAGAAGTTACCATTTAAATTCACACATGTAAATCAGGAAACTGATGGAACTCAATAGTGCTTTTAATCCACGGTCACTTGGTACTAGTGTGGTACATCACACAACTTCCAAGCACTTTTACCAAGTGCTGATTTAGACTATAACACCGAGGAATATCCATACTCTTCTATCAAAATCCAGTTCTACAAGGTGTTCTTCTTAAAGAGTTTCACTTTAGTCCTGAATCAATATTGAGTTAATATAACTTTAGTAGCTTTTCTGGTAGCTTACTCACCGATGCCTTTCTACAAGCACTACTATGAAACAGAGGCCACTAGAAATTTACTCAGTTTCTTGCCTGTTGGTTATGGTTGGTGAAGCCACAGGCAGTGTAGGGTGGCACTGAGGCCCAGATGGGTCCGACAAATTTCTGCCAGGGATGGTTGAGGTCTAACAAATTTGCACAATGAAGGGCCACCTTTGGATAGCTGTTAGACTGCTT
The DNA here is from genome assembly GCF_017639235.1 of Corvus kubaryi. Lineage (NCBI taxonomy): Eukaryota > Metazoa > Chordata > Aves > Passeriformes > Corvidae > Corvus > Corvus kubaryi. The sequence continues at coordinate 1,367,038 of NW_024581137.1, read as the reverse complement.
GCCTTCAGTGTTTTAAACATTCAGATCTGTACCTGAACTTACCTCATGCAAAATTTAGCACACCCATGCCTATATGAACCAGTGAGGAAGAGCACTAGAGGTGGGACCATTGACAACACAGTCCTTCATGCTAGAACTTTCCTCTGCCCTGAGTTTTGAGCCCAGTCCTCTCTATAACACTCCTGCAAATGCACTGGGCCCTGCAATAAGATAGGGGTTCCACAGATAACCAAACACTTAATTTAACCTCTTATTGGCAAAAATGGTAGTTGAAGATTTGCTGCATATCTTAATAGGTGTGCCTAATTTCCTACAATTCTTTTTGCTGTGCTCCACTGACTTTTGGTCTCCATCCCATCATATGTCCTAGACTTGTGTCCAGAAACCTGATGTTGTGCTAACTGAATCAGAACAATTTTCCACAGCAGTATGCTGATTTATTATGGGCACACAGTGCTGGCCAGAGGTGTCCTGCTGCTTCACTCCTCTCACAAAAGCCTTCTGTGAGTAACCAGAACTCAAACCTGTAACAAAAAGGTGCCAATGTAGATTGGAAATTTTTGTGAACCATATTTACCCTTGTTCTGAACAAACTCAGACTTATCCCAACTGCGTCTATTAAATGCTTACAATCTCAACACCAGTGCCGCTGCTTTATCCTGGCCTTGATGTGCATTTCTGCCTCAGTTTCAGTTGGCTGCTGTACACAGGCTTGAAGGAGCCTCCATACTAGGACACATCTGCAGTTCACCACAATGTCTCTGATAATACTATCTGGTTCTCAACAGCAGCAAACAAAGCAATGAGATGAGTGGTGAAACCAAATTGCAAAGGAAGACCATGTTTTTGTACACATCTCATCTAATTTTTTGCCAGGTGGAGTTGCCAGCCCCATAGGGTTGTGAAAACTGTGCAAATTTCCCCAGGTATAGTCTGCATTTCTTAAGAGTATCACACAACATCACTAGGATAAACTAGATCTGTGTTCCAGAATGAATGATGCATAGAAAAAAGGAGGAGTTGATGTCATATTGTAATGGCGTTGTCCAGCTTAAGTAGTGATAATCCTGGATGACAGCTAAACCTTATGCTGTTAAGCAGGGAAAACTGGGCACCAGATATGACCAAGTGACTGGCAGATGCCAGTGAGGCAGCACTGTATTACTCCATTTGCTTTCATCACCACCTCCTCCCCCATTACAATACACCACCCATGATGGGCAGAGCCACACTTTCATTTTGGAAGCACATCCTACCCTTTGCAAGCAGAAAGGTTACCCATGAGGAAGCCTCTAGCTATAAACAAACTAGCTGGTGCACTAGAAACAGGCTAGTGGCATGTGATGGATCTTTTCATGAGTGCAGGCATGCTGAGCCTGCCACCATTCCAGCTGTGTTTGATGCGCACACGACCCATTCTTTGCCTGCAGCACTGTGTTCAAGAACTGGTGTTCTGCTCGTCCCAGGTACAATCTTAAAAAATCACACTGATAGCAGGAAACTAAAAACACTTAAAGGAACCTTGCAGAAGGAAGGGGGCTCTCCACATACCAACCTTTGTCTCAGCATTTATTGTTTGTCTTCCAGCACTACATGGGTGTGTCCTGTACCTCTGTTCGTAAATCACACTTCTGTGACAGCGATGTCCATGAGAAGCAATAACTGGATGAATAAATTTGTAAGCCAAATTTGATTGGCCAGACACCAAGGGAACCAGTTTCAACAGACTGAATGCTTTGCTCCTGAACATAATTATTCAGTTATCAGATGTCTTGTCCAGTGTGCTAAATGTAACACCTGTCAAGGATATGACAATTTTGGTTTTGGACTAGTATCATCTGCAAGATCACAAAGTTGTTGTTTTTGTTTGGTTTTTTTTAAAGTTGTCTCTACTCCTTTTGTATTTACATAAGACTAGATGCTACCATGTAGGTCAACAGTCATAATCATATATAACTCATTGATATAAAGTAAGTGTACTAAGTTCTGGTCTTGGCATTGCACAGAAAACTTTGCAAATATTACTTAGATTGAGACAATGGGGCAAATAAGAAGGACTACATTTAAGTATTAACTTCAGTGCTAATTGAAGCTGGCCTTATTTCATCTGTGGAGCCTGACTCACTCCCTACTCGCAGATTTGTTGGCTGGCACTGCTGTATCACTTCGGACTTACCCAAATCACAGCAAAACAAACCTATGTAATTTTTCCTAGCTCAGTTTTCAACTAAAGTTAACAGCCTGCGTTACCCAGGATAAATTCCTCCCACTAACTTCTTCTAAAGAAGACTGATTACCCGAAGAACAACCAAAGCACTAACCAGGGCTGGTTTCTTTCTAGCGACGTGCCCTTCACAGCTCGATCCGGCGGCAGCTGGGGAGCCGAGAGCTCACAGCTCCTGCTCTGGGCACACCCGCTGCTGCCCAGCCCCGCTCGCTTAACCCCGCCCTGCGCGGGCACCGCCGGCTCCGGGGCTGGCGGCTTCCAAGGAAGCTCCGGCGCGGGGATCACCGCCCCCGCTGCCTCTGCTCTTGTCCGCAGTCAGACCGGGCTGCCTCTCCTCTCCTCTCCTCTCCTCTCCTCTCCTCTCCTCTCCTCTCCTCTCCATAAAGCAAAACGAGGACTTGGATAGTTTCTGGAGAGCTCAGCAATTGTGGGGCAAAGTTATTTGTCACAAATTCACATTGTTCCCTACAGCCCAAGCTGCAGCTTGTGTGGAATTTTTATAGTGGAAACTATGCTTTTCTCCCTGCCTGCTGCAATCTAACCTTTTAAATGAGTGTCTACTGTGGAATTAAGGAAACAGACCGGTCTGGGATGGCCTATGCCAGTGGCCAGCTCGATTCTGGAACCCAATGCTGAAATGCGCTGATTTCGCTGCTGACCACTTGCACTGGAACGTTTGCCCAGTGTGCTCCCGTGGTGGCCTTTTGGTCGCCAGAGCGACGGGAGAGCTCATGGCACCCAAGTGCGAGTCTGGGAGTGGCTGGGCAGTGCAGCTGCCACGGCAGGGGCGGGTCTGCGGTGGGGCATGAAATTTGTCATTGCTGTGGGTGAATACACCGACAAAAACCTTCCACAACCAGGAGGTGCAATAGCACAGACCCACAGAATGGCTGGGTTGGAAGGGACCTTAAAGATCATCTAGACCCAACCCCTCTGCCATGGGCAGGGACACCTTTCACTATACCAGGTTGCTCAGAGCCCCGTCCAACCTGGCCTTGAACTTTACCAGAAATGGGGCATCTACAGCTTCTCTGAGCATATCTCTTTGATCAAATCCCATGGAGGTACAGGGAATGTATTAACATCATAGAGTGGTCAGCAGCAGAGAGTCGGAGATCCGGGCTCTTATGACCTCTGTTTCGTCCTCCCTGTGCTACCCGGCATCACCGATCCCCACGGCATGGCTCCGCATCCCACCTGCGAGGGGGGAGGCGGGAGTCCCTGGCCAGCGGCGCCACGGGCCCTCCCGCTGGGACGCACCCGCGGCTCGCGGGCGGCGGGGTCTCCTCCCGTCGGGCAGCGCGGCTGTGCCGGAAGCGCGTATGTCCCCGCGCGCGCGCATTCCCTGCCCTCCCTTCCGCTTCCCGCCCGTCCCGGCGCTGCCGCCGCCCCGTGTCTCTGAGGGAAGGACGCCCGCGGGGTGCGCTGGGGACGGGCCGGGCGGGGCTCGGTGCTGGCGGTCGGTGCCCGCCGGCGCCCCGGGAGGGTCCTGGGAGGGGGCGGGCGGGGGGCGGCGCGGGGGGAGGGCAGGCAGGGCGGACTGTCAGCTCCAGGGGCATCCCTGTCGTCCCGCAGGCTCGCCAGCCAGCCGCCAGGATGTCGTACATGCTACCGCACTTGCACAATGGGTGGCAGGTGGACCAGGCCATCCTGTCGGAGGAGGACCGGGTCGTGGTCATCCGCTTCGGGCACGACTGGGACCCCACGTGCATGAAGATGGATGAGGTCCTGTATAGCATCGCCGAGAAGGTAAACAGGAGCTTTCGGTTCATTCTGCGCTCAGTGTTCCCCGTGGCTTGCTTGGAGCCTGGGGCAGGTTATAACTGGGGTTCTGCACAGGTATCCTAGCTTTAGGAGGCAGCGGGGAAGCTGTGTGGTTTGCTTTCACGAGCGTCTCCTAAAGTCACTGACTGCCCTGATGTTTGCAGTGTTCTGGGAGGCGAAAAGAGCATCGCAGATGTTCAGAAATCGAGGTTGCTGCCTGTTGATAACCCGTCACTGAATGAGCATCGGCATTCAGGCAGAAACAATGCTCGGTGGTAGGGCAGCTGCGGCTCCACGTAACGCAGCACTCTCACTTTACAGTGGAAATGTGTAGTCCTTCAGGCTTCCATTTGAATAACTTGGAAAGTTACTTTCATTTTGGCTCTTGAAAATGGTGAAGTACTAAAAATATGCAGGATGGTGTTGATTAATCTGTCATTGATATTATTCTGATTAATCTATCAGTGATATTAATCTGTCACTGATGTTATGCGTGGAGACCAGTAGCATTCCACTGATTTGCATGGACTGAATTAAATTTTAAGAGCCAGACTCCAAAGCTGTTTTCAGATGGAAACGGAATGATTACCAACAGCTGGTCACTTGCTTAAGAAAGATAAATATGCGGGAAAAATTAGACTGTTAAAATACACAATCAACTATAATTGACCTTTTCATATATTTGCTAAAGGTTTTGCGTAGCAATAGACGTAGAGTATTGACAGCTCTTTAACTGAACCACATCAAGAAAGAAGCAAAAAAATCTGAATCAGAAATAGTAACTTGGGTAGGAAAAGGTGCCAGCTATCATAGAAATCATAGAATGGTTTGGGTTGGAAGGGACCTTAAAGATCATCTCATTCCAACTCTCCTGCTCTGTCATACACTAGATCAGGTTGTTCAGGGCCCCATCCAACCTGGCCTTGAACACTGCCAGGAATGGAACATCCACAATTTCGCTGCCTTCATATAAAATTCTGTGCATGCTGCATAGCTTGACATGGAGTTAATTTTGTCGTGCGCTCCTTTGTCTTCTAAAGTTTTTTTTTAATTAAATTAACTTGTGTCTTGAAAATCCCCACAATGAAAGATCTCTACCCACAGCCAAGTGTTAAGACATATTAGAATGCAGTAAAGAGTTGTGACATGTTTTAATTCAGTTGTTTTGTATTCAGCCTGGTGGGAGTGTTATTCTCAGATACTGTTAGTATGGACTTGTGGCAGGATGCTTGGCAGTTTGGCAGACCTGCTGGCAGCTAGGGGTGACTGGGGGAAGAAAGAACAAAGTAACTTCTTATTTAAAAATCTCCCTCTGCAGAAATGGCAAATTAAAGGGGGAGATCCTACCTCATCCTCTTGCTTACAAGCCATGTTTGGATCTCTGCTGTTTTAAAGAGTGAGTAAAAGTTCCAATTGTACAGGTGTTTATACTAGAGAATAATACAGAATGTTAACGTGCTGTAATTGCAGGCTACATTTGAAGACAGTGTAGCCATATTTTACATTCGTTATCCTGGTGCAATATTCTTTTAGACTGCAGCATGTTTTTGGGATGTATGTTTTTGAGTTTCCTGTACTTTATGACAGGAAAACAGGGTTTTTTTCTGCTTGAATCATTTTGGGGAAAAATAAACTAGAATGCTGTATGAAAGTACAAAGTCGATTATTTCCACTGAAATGTACTCCACTTGCAGTTTACTGGGTTTTTTCCCCAGTGTTACATGAAAAAGAAGGAAGGTTTCACTGAATGTCAAAACAAATCACAATTGTAAGATACTAGGTTTTTTTGCTTTGTCAGGGTTTCAATCAAACATTGATTGAAACAAGAATTGAGTTTCACAAATTTTGTCTTAAAGACCTTTTCTAAAAATACACTTCTTTCTTTTCTTTAAAGGAAACTCATAAAAACCTATCCCCTGAAATACAGTGATTGGTTCACTAAATTAATACACCTTGTTTAAGAAATGTTTTATCTAAAACTGAATAGTGTAAATCAGATAACTGTTGTATTGGATGAGTGTGAATTAGGGAGAATTGTTCAAACGTTGTGCATTTATTTAACCATAATCAGAAATGTGAATAGCTTCTGGCCTTTCCTCAAACATGAGTTGTGCCTTTGCATTTCTGCTAAGGTTACATGAAAAGTGAGAGAGGAAAAGAAGGTGAGACAGGGAAAGAGGTACCTATAGAAAAAAGCATATTGCTATTTTAGCTACTGGTGTTTGTAATTAAAAGTTGAGCAAAGTTAATCCATTTACTGATGTCTGTAGTTTTCAAAATTATTAGCTGCAAGTATTGCTCTTGACAGTATAATGTTCTCTTTTGCCCTAGAAATTTATCATCTAAACTTACAACATAATTAGCAAGAAAAAAAATTAAAATAAATATTGCTGGTACAGACTTTCAAGTTTGTACTTGCTCTGTTCAGGTCAGTAATGCAAGTCTGCCAGCCACCCTCAACTCGAGTGATTTGTTGCAAAAGCTAGTCTCAGTTCCTGTATTTTTTTCCTGCGAGTTTCTTGTCCATAAAGAACTGTTCTGTTCTTCTAAACAGAAAAAACCCATTGTCTAGAAGCTGGTTAGGAAGATAAGAAGATGGAATCTTAGATCTTGTTTCAGATTTCCTTATATATTTGGGCTGTAAGGTTTGCTTTTCAAAGGCAGCTGAAATCTTAACTAAAAAAAAAAAGGAGTATTACTTGCCTCTGACAGAAATTTCAAGAAACTTCATGATTTTTGTTATTCATCCTAGTCATGAATCATATTTCTGTGTCAATTTCATGTTGTAGGAATGCATTTATTTATTTTTAAAAGGATATTGTTAATGAAGAAAGTTGGGGGGACAACTTCAGAGGACAAATGAGTCCTATGCCCTATGATTTTTCCTACATCTGTGTTTCCTGTTTACTAGAAAAGTGTGTGATCTTCATGAAGATAGGATAGAGTCTTTATCTGATGTTAAAAGTCCTACAGATTCCTCTGCTTTATAGTCTTGAGCCATTCAGTTTAGAGATTTCATAGTAGTCCTCAGGCAGATCCAGTTCTGTGAAGTATTAAAACAGCCTGTAACTGTGGCTAGGCAGTAGTGTACTTCTGGGTTTTCTACATGTGTGCTCAGTAATGTAGATTATTAGGTTGATTTTTGAAGCTACCATCATTGGGGAGAAGGGGGAAAACAACCAGCAAAATTGAAGCCCAACCTGTGAAAGCAAGTCATAAAATTCTGAATCCATGCTGCTGTTTGACTTAAGTTTCCTACTCTATCCTGTACCCATGAACAGCAGCTCCAATGGCCTGGTAAGGCAGAGAAAGTTTTGAATTGAAAGATAGATAAAGGAAGTCAGGAGTGTCAGAAATAGTTAATACCTGTCTCTGAAAATGTTTTTATCTTCAGTTGTTGCAAAAGTGAGGTGCTGTCCAAAATGAAGTCTCTCACTAGAGTTTTGATTTTGTTTTTCTTCAGAAAGCAGTTGACTTACTGCAACAAATTTACTGTATTTAGTGTATGTTATGAGGTTAATCACTTTCAGAATAAACTTGTGTTATTATATGTTCAACTTCTAAAATACCACAAGGTTTTTATCATATTGTCTTTACAGTAAAATTTTGGTTTGTACTAACAAACTCAGCATAGTCTCCCTTGTAACAACTGCAACTGCTTGTATTTAGGGGGGTTTGCTTGCTCAGAGTTCCATTTTATTCTTGTTTTGAGGTCTCCATACTGTATCTTTAGTTACAACTCACAAGTCAGAAAGAAAACTTGCTAGCAACCACTGCCTTGACAGGGTAGCAAAGCCTGTTTTGTACAGGAATGTAGGTTTTGAACTGACAGCTCTGTCTGAGCAATGGATTCACGTCCCAGTGGGGAGAGGTCAACCTTTGGTTTGTCTCCACAAACCATGCACATCGAGAGCAGTCTGAATCCGTAAATACTTGAATTGCTTTTGCTTAAATTGAAGCCTAAGCTCAAGCTTTGTGAATTAGAGCTGGCTGTGTGTGAAGCCGGCTCAGATGCTGCTCTGTACTGCTGCTGTCTTGGCTCCAATATTGTGTCTGAGACTGGAACTGTTTCTTCAGGCTCTAAAACTGGTCAATACTTGGCAAAAAGAGGCATTTGAGTAATTCTGCAAAGCTTGTCTCGTGTTGAAATAAAATGTCTCTTGGTGACAAGCTTGCCTAGCCTGGCAGAGCCCCTTAACATTAAATAGGCCACTGCAGTTCTTCTGCATCACCCTCTCCATGTGTTTATCTAGTCCCTCCTTAGGCCTGAAGCCCAATCTCCTGCTGCTGTCCTTGGCAGCCAGTGTCCAAACTCAACAAAGCACACGCTCATTCGGTGTGCTTGCACGGTAACTCGTTTTGGAGTAGTGATCTTGCCAGATTTGAAATTAGGAAAGTGAGGGGTAAAGAATAGAGCCACTTTTAAAGTTTTGTATTCAAACTTGAGTCCACCTTTAAGGTCTGCTTTAGACTTCATAGGAGCTTTTCAGCAGGTGACTGTCATCAATTTCACTTCTAGAAAAGTAGGTTGGAGAGAAGGAAGATTTAATTAATGTCTTGGATGCTTGGATTATGGTGATGACTTGCACATGTGCTGTGCAAAAGTGATTTGAGTGATCCAGTCCTAATTTTAGTAAGATTTATATAACAACTTAATGCTTGTATAGTCTGTTTCTCTTGTATGAAATTCTAGGCTGTTGATGATCACTGCTAGTGACAAGCATTTCTGGTTCTGCAACAGCTGAACTAAATAAAATGCATATAATGTCAAACTAACTTTAAAAGGTTTTTTTGTTCCAGTACTGCCTGGAGTACAGGGTTCTTGAAAGTAAAATTTTGGTTTAGGAGTGCTTTTGGAGTGGCAACATCTAAATCTCCTTGGACTAATCTTTCATCGAACAAAACGGGTCCTAAGAATGTTTTATTAATGCAAGGTTTACCTTAAAATAATTTTCTAAGCTCCAAATTAAGTAATTGTTCAAAGATTGTGTGCTCTGTCAAAATTGCTGAACATGTTGTAGAAATTTCCCCATGTGGTGAAGGTGTGCTGCTGATGCTAAAAATGCCAGCAGGGTGGAAGAAGTAATGATAGGATAAAATGAAAAGGGCTCCTCAGGTGTTTCATTTTCTAGAAAAAAGGACCAAAACCCCCACAACTGTCTTTTGCCTACCAGGGCTCACCAGGAAGTAACTTCAGTCACTTCTCAGCTAAATTATGTTGACTCTGAACATCCCATTAAGCTTCTTAGAAGTCTTTAATGTAAAATTGAAATGGAGGATCCCTTCAGAGAGTTTGATATTATGACTAATTTAGTTTACAAGGCTTTTACCTCTGGCCTGATTTAGAACATGGCTTAAATGAGATGTTTTCATTAGAATATTTACTGAATCTAGGACTATAACTGGCTCCATAAAAGCACAGTAAAAACTTTAAATGCTGTTTCACTCCAGAAGAGATTTTACTTTCTTTGATAGTAATACTTACTTACATTCTTGAAGTGTGATTATTTTTTATAATTTCGAAACTGTCTTGAAGCAGAAGTCCATAAAAATTTATTTACTCTGCTCTTCTGAGTGTTTTTTTGTAAATAAACATCTCCATACTTTCTCAGTTAATGTGCCTGCCAGGGTGTCTACATACAGGCTACACAATGTATCGTATTTTTCCTCATACACACTAATCCTGCTCTGTGAACTAAAAAAAGTGTTCCATCAGTCAGATATTATACTCATCATAGCATTTCCAGACTTTTGATAGCAAAATTAACAAGTGGGCAGTACTGTCATGAACAGTGAGTTTGTCATAGATCTTAGACCACAAGTGTTAACCTCTGGCTAGTAATTCTGGGCAGTCAAATGGGAGGGACCAAAATTGTGTTAGCATGTAACTAAGGATGTGGAGGCGCAATTGTGCACTCATGGTGTAGTGCATGAGCATTTGATAATATACCTTACAGTTAAAGGTTTGTGCAATTTGGGTGAGTTCTGACTTAGAACTTAATGTGTGTGTGTGTTAATTTCTACTGTGCATGTATGAGCTAAGTTAAGAAACCAAAACTTCCCCTAATTCCGCTTAATGGCAAGTATGCTATGTCTAGGAAACAAAAGTGCGAGGTCGTTTTCTTGCAGGAATGAAGGCACTGACTGTCACTCTAGAGGGGAGGGATTCTTGTGCATCTAACTGAGTAACTCTGCAAAATGAAAGCTGGTTTTACCAGAATTGTCCAGACGATAGCTTCTCATCAAGGTCTTATTTCTTTAGCAATTACACTTTTAAGTTTTAGCTTTGCACCTCTCAAAAAAAGCTACCAGTTCTTAAATTAAAAGTTGCATTTCCATTTAATGAGTCTTGTTAGACAAACTGGATGTTATAGAAGGGGAAAAATGCTTGGAGGCAGGCACCAGGGCATTGTAGATCATTAATTTTCTGAAGTCTATAAGCAGCTGATGACAGAGGCAAAATGTGTCAGTTTGGCTTGCACAAAGCAGTTATTCTTCTTGTTTAGAGCTGTGCATGTCACTGTGAGTTCTCAGTTCTATATAAAGGGCATTTGTTTCTCTGGATGTTGATTTAGCATAGTATCTTTCCAGTTGACACTGGATGTGAAATGAGCTTCTTGGCATATTTAAAAATATTTTCCATGTTAATTGGTTGTTGTGGTTAAAAATAAAAGCAAGGCTGTTTATTGTGATTTTATGACTTAATAATTTGGAAAATAAATGTTACGGTAATGAAAGCTTATGTCTTTTAATCAGTAATATCACTGATTAAAAATGAAAGCTTATGTCTTTTAATCACTGATATCAAATAATCACTTTTGTATTTCCTGTTTTCTTTTGCTTAGGTTAAAAACTTTGCTGTTATTTATCTGGTGGACATCACTGAAGTACCGGACTTCAATAAGATGTACGAGTTGTATGATCCCTGTACTGTCATGTTTTTCTTCAGGTATGTGATGGTTCTAGAATGTAACTCATTTAAACTTTCTGTTTGTCAAATACAGTGTCTCAGCAGATCATTTCCAAATGTATAGTAGCACGCTGATGCCTATGTTTTCATTGCTCTACAAAAGAGAAAACTGATTAAATAGGAAAATAGCTTGTTTTCCAATTAGCCTGGTAACAGTGTTTGATAATAGAGTGCAAACTAGTGATAGAGGAAACTGGGTTTATTGTCCATTCTTAGTTTTAAATCTCAAACTTCCTGTAGAGAATACTGTAGTAATACAGCAGTCAAGCTTGCCAAACTTGCTTTCAAGATAAATCAGAAGTAATAAGGTTTTTTTGGAGTTAGGGTTTCTACATTGATGAGATAAAATGTTCTACTGACAAGCATGGAAGTGTCTCTGGAGATAGACAGTAGTGGGAAAGAAAAACAAACAATAAGGAGTATGCTGAAGGATAATTGCACTGAGTAGCCATTTTGGGGCCATGTTTGGAGTCCTTATTCTTGCTTTAAAAATTGGCAGTAAAATGTCAGCTTGAGTGAGAGGAGTGGATACTCTTCCTTTAATGCTTGTTTTGCAAGCCTCTCTATGTTATAAGGGCTTCCTTTGATCCTACAAAGCATTTTGGGGGGGAAAGGAGGTTTCTTTCTGAAACCATAGTAATTCTGAATACCATATTAACTTGGGTTTTTTGTTGTTCTTTCTCCTTAAAGGAACAAACACATCATGATTGATTTAGGTACAGGTAATAACAACAAGATCAACTGGGCAATGGAAGATAAGCAGGAGATGATTGACATTATAGAAACTGTTTATAGAGGAGCCCGCAAAGGTCGAGGTTTGGTGGTGTCGCCAAAAGATTATTCCACTAAATACAGATATTGATGTTTCTTTGGGCTGCCTTTTTTCCTAATCCTATGTCCACTTAAATTTATTTCTGTGTATGTGTGTACATATATGTATATTAAAAGAAAAAACCCTACAAGTCCTTGAATTTTGAGCATAATTTGAATTATTTAAAAGATTTGAGTTCTATTTGAAAAGTAGAAGACTCAAAGCCTGGAACTGTCTTGACTGTAGCTGAATTTTGGGGTTTTATTTTTTAAAGACTTTATCCTTTGTTGTCCTTTTGGTATTATGTATTTTGGTACACAGCCTGTTTGCAGAAAAACATTTCAACTGGTTTTGTTTGCTTTCATTACACAAATATCTGGGAAAACTATACTACAGCTTTTTTAAAAGAATATAGTGTGTTCCAATTATTTACCCTAATTTTTTTCAGCTAATTAAATTTGAGAATGAAGACAGGTGTAATTGGATGCAAATTGTAATGTTGAAGATGAAGACTTCTTACTTTTGTCAGGATTTCCTTGCATATCATACTAGTCCCATGTATCCACTAAAAATGTGAATAAACACGGTGCGTTTATTAATATTTAGCAGAGCTCAGACAAAACATCTCCCATGACTTTGCACATCACCACACCCCCATCAGCTTAATGGACTTGTGGTGCCGGACCCCTTTTCCATGGTGGTTGTGTACTCACACTTTGAAACACTTGCTGACTTCTGCAGTGCCCAAGCATAATTTCAGTTCTGGAGCTGGCTGCACACAGTAGCTGAGGAAACCACAAGCCGTGCTGTCACTTGACCTCCAGTTTGTCTAAGGGTACACCAAAATGCACAGGTACTTGGGAGACTTGGATTGGATTCCACTGTGGCATAGCTTTTGAAATTTCCATTTGCATTTCTGACAACTTTTATGGTAATGGAGTTTGTGTTGTGTGGGAGTTTGTTTGTTTTTTGAACTGATACATGCATATTTGCAGATTAATTAAAACCAAGCCAGGCAAGCTTCTTTCTCCAGAAAGGAGAAATCCAGTTTGCTACAAGACAATGTAGAATTTACTTCTACTACCAAGTGTTTTAGAGGACTTAGAAAGTGTCAAGGAAGTAAAAGGGTCTCAATTTCTGCTGAAGTTAATCTGGTTTAGAGTGATTATTAATTTTGGAATAATTTATATTGGAAGGGACCATCAGTCTCCCAGGAATAGTCAGTTCCACATGGTCAGGTTGCCCAGGATTGTGTCCAGTGTTGAATATCTTGGTTGGATTAAATGATCTTCAAGGTGTCTTCCAACCTTGATGATTCCATATTCTGTAAGGATGGCGATTCCTCAGCCTTTCTGGAAGACCTGTTCTGCTGTTTCAGCACCTTCATAGTTGAAAAAGGTGTTTCTTGCATCTAATGGGAATTTTCTGTGTTTCAGCTTGCCTTGAGTAACTGGTGTACAACACCTTCAGCAAGTGTCTGTTCCCCATGCTCTGCCCTGGGACAGTGGTTGGCAGCACAAAGCCACGGTTGTTCCTTAAGGCCGAACTAACAGATTTCTCTCAAATCTTGTATCTGCTGTACTCCACCGTATCTTGGTGGCTCTGTTTTACCTCCCTCACACCACTGTCTCTCTTGAACTGGGGGGCCCCCAAATTGACAGACTATTGTGGGTGCGGTCTCCCAGTGGGGTGAATGGATTTGCTGGCCCAACTTGTGCTAATACTGACCAGTGAGTTGCTGCAGCCCTTGCAGCCCGGGCACCCTGCTCAGTCAGTCAGCCTTTCCACCAGACCCCATTCCTGCAAAGCAGTGCCAGCCAGCCCCTCACACCCACCCAGCGTGGCATTTGCCTTTGAACTTCATCAAGGTCCTGCTGGCCCATTTCTCCAGCCTGTCCTCCAACCTCTGCCCCCAGTCTGACAGCGCATGCAAGTCTACACTGACTAAAGCATTAATAGGAATGATTTCTTGATATTAATGAAGGCTGTAACAGAAGCATTTCTCCCTCATTATCTGAGATATTCTGTTAACCTGGCAGTGCTTCAGTTCCTGCATTTACAGTAAAAGGTTCCCATTACATTTCAAACTTAAGTCTTTCCTGCAAAGAGTGCCAATGTTTTGGAGTACAAACACTTTAAAGTTAGTGCAGATGTCCTGTGTTCTGACTATCAATTTCTTCTGGACACACTTGGTAACTAGAATTCCTCATCTATCTCCAGGTTTTTAAAATAAACTTCTTTCATCAAAACAGTTAACATTAAAGAACTGAAATTGTCACAATATAAATACCTGGGTGATGCTACCTGCACCAGTGTGCACAGCCTTGGGTGGGCTTGTGAAAAGATCAACAACCAAGCAGCTGAAGTCTACAAAGACTGCCATTTTTTTAGTACAGAATGGTTTATTCTAAGAACATTTAAGTTAAAAAGGAAACAAATATTATTATTGTAAAATTGCAATAAATACATTTTCATACATTCAAAAGGCTTGTGATTGGGTAAGTTCACTATATAGGATATAGTTTTCTATCCAAAATAGTGGCTTTGCCTTCTCTGAAACTAACAGTTCTCTCTCAGCTCCAGGAAATACAGTGCCCCACTTACATGAACAAACACAGCTTTCTACTTTTTTCCTGGGGCAATAATTAAAAAAAAAAGTTTCAAGATTCTGTGATGACATGGTGTTGCTGTTGTACTGAGAACGGCAAAAAACGACACGAGTCCAGTTTCAGGATAAGTGGCCAAAATGGCTGTATTTAATTATATAAATCAGCTTATATAGCCTTGTTCGCAAGGGTGGCATGACCCCATTGGTCACTTGACCATCCACCTCTCAGGGTGATTGGCAGAATGCTATAACACCCATTCAAAATATTTTTTCCAGTGTACCAAAACAAGAGCTGGAAAACAAGTTTGCACCTGTGAGATAGAACCTTGGTTTACAAAAACCTAAAACTGTTTCTCAGCTAGCTTGCATGAGAAAGAACAACTTCACAGGATGCTGCAGCAGCTGGAAAATTCCTCTGCTCCTAGCACTTTAGTATCCACAACACGGTGCAAACATGTTTATTTTCCCTTAACATTTTTTGTCAATGTGTGATACTTGACTGTAAAATCTTGGAGTCAGTGCAGTGCTGTTCTGCTTTTAATCTTCCTTGAACACATCTTCATTTCAGTGCTGCAAAGATACAGTGAATAAGTAGGTTAGTGATTTATTCATGAATGTGATTCAGCGTGGAGATAGGAAGATCTCTGTACAGTTAAACACATCTTTGTGGATTGTCTTTCTGTGTTTCTGAAAATTATTGCGTAGCTTATGCAAAAGGCATCAGAATGAATAGATACCTAAATTACTTCAGAATATTTACAGACATTCCCATCTTTCACTGGGAAGTGATTTCAATGACAAGAATAATTGATATGTCTCAATTTAAATCAGGAAAGTGTGCAACAACAGGAAGACAACATCACTTGCATCCACAGAACACGGAAGCAGTGCTGCCTCATAAATACTAAGAGCACAGAGTCAGGCATCCATCAGGGAGGGAGTTGGCATCTGCAACAGACTGTTATAAAATCCAGCATACAATCCTGAAATGTAGCATGATTTTATATTATAAAGTGTTTGACTATAATTTACTGCTGTGTTTGGGATGAGTGCACGTGAGAGGTGTGCTCCCAGCCACACTGTGACACTGCAGCAGGTTTAAGAGCAGATGTACGTAAATTTGTACCAGCGAGAATCCTCAGCTAGGTTAGCATACCTGAGGGACAGGAATGGTGGGCAGGAGCACTTTAAGCCACACACATTTCACTGTGAATGGACAGCCTCAGTTTACACCATTGAGGTGAGTTAGCACTCCCCCCCTTGTATATGGCACTCAGCTGGAACAGAGGCAGCAAGATACAGTTTTTCTTTTGTAAAAATGGTTGCATTCTTTGGCCCTTGGCAAAAAAAAATTCCAAGATAATTTTAAATATGTTTTTAAAAAGTACACTTTCAAATCCAAGAAAATGCAGGTACAATAAATATGTAAATACTGTTTTCATGCAAGTTGCCGCCCATCACTCAAAACTAAGTGGAAATATATAAAATACAGAAAAACTTAAGTAAATGTCTTTACTCTCAACTCTTCATCGCTGTTTTCTACCCCAGCCTCTGTCATCAGGTCAGCAACACACTTCTCAAGGTCATTGATGCGCTCGCCCATTTCTTCCAGTAAAAAGTTAAAGATAACTTATTTTTAAATAAGAGTTCTATAATTTTACAGGCTTCTTCTTCTGTAAGAACAAGCAGCTTTCTTCCAGATGTGCCAGCCTCTTACTTGTTCACGTTTAATGCAAGATGAAGCATGCACAAGGTGGTATTGTTGGAATACAATCCCACATTCTCTTGTGACAGATAAGCATTCAAATTCTTAGTATCAAAAGCCTTTGCAAATACCCGTGAGTGAACTGTGTAAGAGGTTGTTTTCTTTCTGAGGAACTATTTTAGGTGATACGATGCAGTTAACCTAAATAATCAGAGTATGAGTGCCACTAAAACATTATTCAGGAAGCAGCTGCTTCCTGAAAGGTCAAGTTTCTGAAAAAGAATTTAGTAAATGCTTCAGAAAGCAGAGGTAGTTTCTGTAAGTACATGTAATGAGAAAGCTCAGAGCCCCTTCAGGTCTGATCTTCTCCTTTTGAGGGCTCACCTTGTCACACTCAGGCCAACAGCTGCTTTTAAACCGTGGCTGGTTTGAGTTGCATTTTTGAGGATGGATGCTTTTTTAAATGCACCTTCAGAACCTTTACACATAATTCGATGCCTATTTTACTTGAAAGCCAGAATTGCTGCACAGAGCCTACCTTGCTACTTGTAGTGAAATATTTTTTAGGATTTCCTTCTTAGATATATAAACAGGTGTGTGGGGGGGGAAGTCAGGTGTCTTTACGTCATAGGTGTTTAGCCACGTCACTCATTATACGCTAATTTGATGTTTAAGAAAGAAGCCCATCCTGCTGTTAGAAGCAAAGAGCCCGCCCGCATCCATCAGCGCGCAGGGGGCCCCAGCCACAGGATCCGAAATATCTGCAGCGGGGCGGGTACCCCACATTCCAAAGAGGATATTTCTCAGCGTTAACTTCTCCGTCAGAGCCTGAAAATTCTCCTGCAGCCGGCAGAGCAGATTTTCCGCCTGCGAGGGGGAAATAAAGACAGGGGAAGCAGAAGGCAGAGGCCCCGGCCGTACAGGAGCCCTGCGGCCAAGGCACCCAGCCCGGCCCCGCTCCCACCCCGGAGCCAGTCTCGCTCACCAGCTGTGGCAGCTCCTCAGCTCCCGGCGGGTCGGCGGCTGCCATCGGCTCCGGCTCCGGCTCCGGCTGCAGCCCCCACCCCCTGCCCGCCTCCGCGGGCGCGCCGGGGCGGGCAGCGAGCGCACGGCCCCGCCCGCACCGCGCTCCGCAGGGAGCCGGGGAGTCCCTAGCTACCCGTCCTTTATTTGCCAAAGAATTCGTCATTCCTCCCGGCAGTAACTAAATAAGGATGTCGAGGTTTGATCTTCAGAGGCCTTACTTTTTGTTTATTTATTTTAATTTTTTTTTAAAGGTTTGCTTCCTTTTCCCCGTGTAATTAAGTTTTGTGAGATGGAGTGGTAGAAGTTCCTTGCACTGCAGTGTCGAGCGAGACAACACCAAAAGCATCAGCAAGAGTCACACAGTGCCTCTTGCAGCCGTACCACCATCTAGGTCATCCTGGCTTTTGGGCTGCACAGTGTAAAAAGCTCCTGGTGCAGCTATTACAGAGGTGTCTTCTCGTTTGTGCAGATGACCTGGATGCTGGGACTGTTGTCTGATGTAAATGAAGAGGTTTTCAGTTTACTGTGTCTGTATGGTTAGGAGCATATCACTGTTGGGCAATAAATTACCTTAGTCAATTACTTCGCGTAATTACATATGCTAGATACGCCAAATATGTCTTCATCCACAAGAAACTTGTGAGTTAGGAATGACTTCAGTTGCTGTAAGCCTACCACTTAGAATCTTTCTTAACAAACTTAATTGCTTTCCTTCTTGACCTTCCCCACCTCATTTGTGAGGGTGTCTTAATCTCTGAGGTGAAATTCTGGCATCAAAGCCAACTTCTGCATTGCTACCTGCTTCCCGTAATTGTGGCTTCTCTCTACAGCCTTATCTTCCCACTCTTGCAGGTTGTCTGTGTTGTAAAAAGAAAAATCAAGCAAGTGTTGCAAAGCTTGAGTGTTCTAACAGTGTTACTGCTCTAGAAAGCTTCTACATAAAACAATTCAAACCATGTTATACATGTAGATAGGGTTTACTTTTGTATGTAGCCACTAGCTTCAACCACATAGACTTTTTGTTCTGTTGCATAATAAGGAACAATTGGTGCTTCTTACCTGTTTATTTGTCGGTAATAAATCTTTCCTTTAGGGCTAGGTAGCAGAGCTGTAGTGCTTTTGCATTTTTACTTCTGATAACAGCCATAGTCTTCCTGGTTTTCCCTCCTTCGAGAAGAGCTACAAAAGCTTCTCTCTCACGCAGCAGTATTTTCACCCAGAGGCAGTAGAAGCAGCTCTGTCTGCTTGTGCCCAGTTATCTTGAACAAATCCATAGAGTCCTATTTGTAGTGAAGAGCTTGCAAGGATAAAGAACCAGCTGGAAATGCAGAGGAGCAAGCATTATACAGACAACCAATTCACAGGAATTCCACATCTACATCTTTGTGGCGCCACATTTTAGCAATGGCCAGGTTAGAGTTCAACTGAAAACAAGCATAACTTGATAAAGGCTTTCTGTAATTAGCTCCTCATTTTTGTGAGGTAGGTCAGTGTGGTCAGAACAAAAAAAATATAGTATCCAGCTGGCACAGCAAAGGACAGGCAATTAAAAGTGTGAAAGAGACTGAAGGAAATATTTCACCGTGCATTTCCCCTTTCAAAGGTCTGGTTCTTTTACTTTGTGGGCTCGGCAGCTGATGTAAATGGCCCTCTTAGTTCAGATCTGGAGCTGAATTAGCCCAATAGTGCACAGCTGGGTTTATGAAATAAAAGTGGAAGTGTCTTTAAATCTAAAAGTGGTCATGGAAAGTTCCAAAGTTCAGAAAGCCTAAGAATAGAAGAGACAAATGGCAAGACGAAACAGAGTTTGCTTAACAATGAGTTTATTTATAATAGAACAAGCATGCTTGCTTTTGCTCTGCTGTCCTCTAGTCTCTCCCTTCTCAGAGGGTTTAGAAGTTCAGAGCTGAGCAGTTGCATACATTTCCAGGGTCTGAAATCTGGGGATGTAAGATGAGCCATATTTTAAAAGCATAGTCCATGTTGGGCATGCACCCATGGGCTAAGGGAAGCTGAGCAAAGACCCTTTCATTTTGTTTCAAAAGCAGAGGGTTAGCTGAGAACCAGTAAACCACCAGTGCTCATAAGAGTATTTACTGCAATAAGAATGCTTAATTTACTAAAAGGATAACAAGAAGTTCATTTTGGCAATGAGTACAAAAACAGGTCCTGAGGGCGTTTGAGAAAGGAGCAAAAGAGAAGATTTGACAACATAAATTATTTTTCCATGCCAAAATATGCTCTATGCTACTTTCTTTCTGTAAAAAGCTTAGACTTTAGACACTTTCAGTCTAAATCTGTCTTCTTGAACACGAAGTAAAAATAAAAAATAGGGTGACCTCGAGGCTGAGGTGCCATCTGCTTCCATCCTATTTCAGTATTGCAGACCTGTGCTGTGAACTCTTCACAGTGTGCGCTGAAATGGTATCCGAAACATGTTTCCCTTGCTTTTTCCTAGGGAAATTCCAGAATTCCAGTCCCTCCATGGCTGGAAGGAGAAGTCAGGGTAGCAGGATAGGAAATAAAAACATGTTTAAACATTTATAAGACCTAAGCTCCAAGTTCACTGCCATGCTATAAAAGCCTGTGGTGCGGAGAGATAGAAAAACTGTTGTAGAAATGCATTATTCTTGCTGTTTGGATGTTACATGGAGTCCCTTTCCCTCCTCTTTGCTGACAAATAAGATTTTATATACCGGGGTAAGGAATCCTCTGGTCATGTACTCCAAGCACGTCTGGCTCAGGGTTGCTTTGGAATAGAGGTGAGGTCAGAGAGAGCACGTCTCAAAGAGAAGCCAAATACTACCTGTGTGGTAAGAAAGAAAACAGGAAATTTACTCCTGGACAGAGACAAGGAGGCAAGTGTTCCTCGGCCAACATGGCAGCTTGTTTGGCTGCAGATCAGAACGCAGGATGCAAATGGCACTGCGAATTTTGTGGGTTTGCGCTTTTTTCTTCCTGGTAGAGGCATGGTCAATATGAAAAGTTTTCTCTGAAGAGAAAAGGGCTAGGTACAAGTTAGTACCTGCACCACAATCATGGTGCTTTTGCTAACAAATTGTTGGGCTGGGTCTTTGAGTCATGCTTCGCTTGATCCTTCCCTGACACAAGCTTCTCTTGTGTCATTTTGCAGTCGTGATTCAGAGGGACACAATGTGCAGAAACAACTGCCTGGCTTTGCTAGGTCATCAGCTTTTATATGCAGCAATCCTAAATGGCGCTGATAGTTCTTGCAGCAAACTTTAACATTTACCCCATCTCTTGACTGGGCATAATGCAGTTCACTGAAAGCTTGTTCCACTGGAGTACTTCCTGGGGAAGGCATCGCTTTCCTTTCATATGGTAACATCAGTAGAAGTAACAAGTTGTTATTTAAAAGCATGGAGGGACATGGTGAGTGAAATGCAAATGCCTCAGGCCGGGGAAAAGGCATTAGGGTCAGTGGCGTCTGACAGCTGGTGCTTCTTTGAAAGACAAAGTCATTTGAGGTGAATATTAAAAGCCTGGGTGTTTACTCGTGGTTCAAATTTCAGGTTCTGTATCTTTGAAGAGAAAAGGGTAATTCCAGCCGTTGGGAAACCTGATCCCTGATGGAGGTGCTCTGCCTTTAATAAAAGTGTTCTGTTTTGGGACTGCTGCTCACAAATTCCCTTATTGTGAAATTTTCCAGTCAGCCCCTTTCTGCAAGTTTCTTCAGAAAGAAAGCTGACAGGGTTAAGGATAATCTTGATCAGAAGTTCAGTGTGTGCTGTGGGCATCATGTCTTGCTAAGCAGCTGTAACAGAACACAGGGTGTAGTTTTCCCTGTAAGTGTTTTGCACCGGGGATAAATGCAGGAGCAGCAGAAAGGTGACTACAGAGGCTGGCGTGGTGGGTGGTGGTGGCATCCCTTAGCTCTGTGAAGAGCTGCATGTAATTCATGGCTCTGTGAAATCACCTGCCTAGCTGCTGTTGACTGAATTATTATGTGGTGATCCAGAAATCTCCAGCTGTGTTTCCCAGACGTGGCTGGTAAGAGATGTTGCTTCCTATGCTTTTTTGTGCTCCAGCCTTGCTCCATTGTCTTTGGATAGTGAGGGTGAAGGAATATTCACCACACAGTTCCCCTCCTGAAAGGCTGCAGGAGGGAGCTGGAGGTGTTTGTCCCCGGTGGTATGGGGGCAGGGTGTGTTTCTCTGGCCTGGTGGCCTGCTGCTGGCACCTGACACTGCATCTGATGTAAATGGCTGTGTTCAAACCACCCCGTGGCCTTGCTCCTTACCCGTGCACAGAGGAGCTTTCTCGAAGAAAATGCAGTGTGTAACAGGCAAGGCTCTGCCATGAGGGCAGGACGGGCAGCCCCTGTGGCACAAGGACAGGGAACTGACCTCACCTGTTCAGATCCCACAGCCTGGTGTGGCTCTCTCCCAGGGACCTCATGGCCCAGAGCAGAATGTGCATTTTGTGCACAGAGATTATACACGACATGGTGCGGTGTGTGATGGAAAGAGCATTTTTCTAAAATATTTGATAAAGAGAGCCTGTGCTGCAGAGGTTGGAAGCTGGGCAAAGGAGGGACTGGTTCATTGGAAAATGCCCATTTTGCATTTCCAGAAGGTGTAAAGAACTGTGGGTGAAGTTTCCTGTGACCAAGCTGCACTTATGCTAATGTTTTCTTGCAGCTTCAGAGACAATTTTTCTCAGAGAAGGCAACTGGAGTATTTTCTGGTACAGGCAGCTTAAATTCACCCTGAATTAGTGGAAAGCACTTAGTATGGTTGCATAAAAGATTAATGGATTAGGGCAAATATGGGTAATAACACTGAGGAACATCGGGTGTAGGACACATGCTCTAACAGCAAGATGTGAGTCAGTGAGCAATGACAGTAATAAAAAAAGCCAAGAGTGTGGTAATTTGATTCTTCGGCTTTTTTTTGTTGGGAGAAAAAGCTTGCCCTTTCTTATCTGAAACAAAGATCTTTTGCAAATATGCCCTTAAGACTGAAACCTTGACTGGCAGTGGCCTGCCTGCTTCTTCTGTGAGGTATTTGTGGCAGAGGGGAGGTGCTCAGAGTTATGACAGATATTTTATGCCACTTGGTTGCTGTAGGAGGCCCTCCTGCCTTGGCTCCATTTAGTGTTCCACATGGTGTTTGCCAGCAGGAGACATTTGGATGCATATTCCAAGCATGCCTGGCAAAAGGTGTCTGAAATTACAAGGACATAGAGGGGCCAGAGGGTGCCAAGGAACACTGCCAGCATAGGTAGCACAAGTGTCAGCTGAGCAGAAGAGTGCTGGAGACTTGGCCTTCCACAACTGGGGAAGAGGTGCAGTGGCATGGGCCCCCAAGGCTGCTCCCACTTTTTGGGGTTAGTCAGAGGGCCTCAGAGGACACATGAGAATGTTAATTTTCTCTCTGGGATAGATGCTGTATTGATCAAAAACACCTACAACTGCAGCTCCTTGGGGTTTCAGAAAAATCAGTCTGCAGTGTTTGTGTCTGTCTCATCTAAAGTATCTTCGATTCAGGTATTACTCTTGCAATAAGTTGGTCTTTGGGGGTTTTCCCCCATTTTGCACTCTTTGCTCATGGTAAGGAGAGCATGAATTTAGTTTTGTTCTGTTCTTAAGTGTACCAGAGATGTTGAGCTTATCTAACAGAAACAAGCCAGGTGTGTGCTACGATGTGTAAATGCCACCAGAAGCACTTTGTCCTTGTCCTAGAACAGAGAAAGAAAAAACAGTTTACAGGGTGCTGTAATGCTACTGACTCCAGGTCACCTGGTGGTATTTTGAATCATGATGAAGCTGTAGTTTCTCTGTCATTTTTCTTTTCTCTTTCTGCTTCTTATTTACGCCACAGCTTCATCAAAAGTGAGAGAAAATGAATCAGAGCAGGCTAGGGATAGTTCTCCTGACACTTTAGACACTGCATTTGCACCCTCACTTGTTCAGTGATAAAGCCAGCTTAAGGATTTCCCAAATTGCATTTCATGCCCTGTGTTGGCTCTGGCTAAGATGGAGCTAGCTTTTTCCACAGTGGCCCATATGGTGCTGTGTTTGATTTGTGACCAAAACAGCGCTGGCAGCACACCAGTGTTTTAGCTGTCACCAAACTGTGTTGCACAGCATCAAGGCTGCCTCTGTTTCTCACCCTGCCCTCCCCCACGAGCAAACAGGCTGGGGCTGTGCAAGAGGGTGAGAGGGGAAGCAGCCAGGACAGTTGACCCAGCTGATAAAAGGGACACACTGGATCCACAGCATCACACTCAGCAATAAAACCAGGAAGTTTCTTCCAAAGTAGCTGTTGCTTGGAGACTGGCTGGGCATCAGTCTGTTAGTGGGAGGTGGTGAGTGGTTGCCTTTGCATCACTTATTTTTGTTCTTTTTATTCACTACTAGACTTTTATGTCAAGCCATAAGTGTTTTTCCCATGGTTTCACCCTGCTGATTTTCTCCCTTATCCTGCAGGAAGAAGTGAGTGAGCAAGTGGCAGTGGGGGCTTCTCTGCTGCCTAGGATCAACCCACCACACTACACTTTCCCAGCTCACTCTCCAGTATCAGCAGCTTCTTTCAGAACACAATTGATCCTGTAATTAGTGAGCATTTTGCCCCAGGGAGGGGTGAAGTCCATGAGAGAGGGAGATGGTGCAGAGCTCTTTCGGCATCACGTCAAGAAAGGTCCAACAAAAAATGGCTTAATAAAATAGCCATTTTAATAAGATGAAATAAAGAGAGGAATCTGGATCTTTAATAGACCTTATATCCCTTCTGATGCTGAGCACCATGCTTTGGCTCAGCAATGAATGGAGCCTGCATGGTATTTTCCCATGGTACACTGTGCAGATCCTATCTGTGGAGACATCCCTCTATTACATATTTTCTTAAGAGAAAGCAGCTCTGCTCCTGAAGGTTGTTGAGGTGAGAACTTCTGGCTGCGTTGTTGGACATGGGCAAGGATGTGCAGGTGGATCGGGAGCTGCCTATGGGCATCTCTGCTGCAGCCAACTGCTGAGGTGACCTTGAGGCCATGGGACACACCAAAGGCATCCCAAGAGCAGGTGGGGAAGAAATGATTGTAGCCAGCTGGACCAGTTTGACAGAAGGGTAGGCTGTGGGTTAAGCAGTCCTGGTTCAGCTTCTTACCTGTGTAGCTGATTACTTCAGTAAGAAGTTGAACCAGGACTGCTGTTTGGTTATTTCCCCACTCTGAACTTCGCCCATTGTTTACAAAGCTGTAATGGCTGTAATGAAGAAGGGTTCATGTATCTCTGCCAGCTGTCAGGCTGATTCCTGCTCTGGCATGTTTGCTTTAGTGTTTTTTCTCCACTTGTCTGTGGAGATGGTAGCAGTCCAAGTACAGAGAGGAGTCTAATCATCAGCCTGCATGGTCCTGGTTCCTGCTCCTCAGTGCAAAGCATGTGACTACTGCCCAGGGATGGGCTTGTAGGCTTGGGCATGTTTGTCAGAACTCCTCCTTGAAAGTGCAGAGGGTGTTCCACTCATGCTGATATTCACTGTTCTGTTTGCAAAGCCGGGCACAGAAGGAGAAAGGAAAAGTGGTGAAGATGTGCAATAAAACTGCATCTCCTATTAACGCTAGCTTGATTCTCTCCATCAGCTGCCAAAACAGGGGCTCACCAGTGCTAGAAGGGGCCCAGAGGTAACTTCTGGCTCCAGATGCAGTGGGGAAGAGGACAGCTGATTTAGTGATAATACATTATTGTAGGAATGGCCAATTTCAAGACACTTAAGACCCACTTACTTGTTTCACGAACAGTACAGTGAATATTTCTTTTTAATCTCCCCATGGCTGTAGTTGTAGAATGAGATTTACAATGTGATAATTGAAGGGAATTTGGTTACCATAGGGATTCACTTTATCCTTATGACGATATTTATTGTGCAATGTGTTCAAGGAGTGACTTAGAGCTTATCTGCAGTTTGGCCTATGTCTTGCAGGGACTTGCTAGGCATGCTTCTGTGCAACAGCATTTCTCTAATGTAGAATATAAAATAATTTTAATACTTACCTTTCAAAATCACTCGACAGAACAGCAGTTGGGAGACTTGCAGCAATCTGCTATTTTTGCTACTGCAGTAACTACAAGTGAAGCACCAACAGCTGTCCTCCTCCTTCTCCTCCTCTTCCTCCTCCTTCTGTAAAAAACTGTAGAGGTAGCTAAGGCTTGTCATGAAACTGGTCCATTGGGTGGTTCATTCTTGTGTCCTATTGGTCCCAGTGTCATCCTGACAGGAATATGGCCATATGGAGTCACCTGTAGAAATGGGGCTCTGCTTACTTTTATAAGTCAGTAGACCTATTTGCAAAAACTAAACCTTATATAATAATTTTTACTACCTGTATCAACGTTAAAAGCCCTTTGAAAACATCCCATGTCTGTTCACCATTTTCATCTTGCTTAAACCATATCCAAAGATACTACAGGAACATTTCTTATCAGATTTCTTAATCTAAAATAAATAAAAGTTCTCATTATGTCTGGAGGTTTGAGGACTACCTTGTCACCAAAATGTTAACTGCTAGAAGCTAGTTCATAACTAGGTGACTAGAGCTGTTCACATAATCAATTTCAATTCTCCTACAGCAGATGTCCTAAAAAGATTAATTTAGTCTTCAAGGATCTGGTGTGAAACTTTGCTTCTCTTTTCTGAATGGGTAATGTAGTTCTAGCAATTAAAGGTTTGTGGTTTTTTTTAAATGGGGGAATTTTGCCAGTCTGTGTGGAAAAATAAATGCACCTGTTCTTTTTCTCCTCACTTGAAATAGAGGATTGCTGTCTAGCAGTGAAGCAGTAGTGTTTCTAGGGTAGGCTCCGCTTTTACACCAAGGGAACGGTCCTTCTGAGCTCCCTCTCAGTTACTGTCTCCCAGTTACTTTATCTCCCAGATAAAGAAATCTACTTTGATATGAAGCCTCACAAGGCTCGTTCTTATGTGACTGCACTCAGACCTGCAGGTTGCGGAACTTTTCCTTGATGATGCAAGACTTTCTTCAATCACCTGTTATCAGCCCAGGTTTAGATAAATTTCCTCCAGGACACTCTCCTACTGGAGTCTTTCTGGGTCTGCTGTGGTTAGATGTTTGTGTGCTGGGCAGGGTGCTAGGCTGGAAGCAGCAAGCACCTCATGATGGTACCACTACCAAAAAACCTACCCCTGGCTTTTTAGAATATCCTGAGACCTGAAGGGTCCCTCCCTGACACTGGCACAAGATTTTGGGCAGCTGCTCAGCCCAAGGAGTTCAGCCAATCTGTCATTCCTCCTTCTACCCAGTGTCTGGTGTCACTGGTCAGTTTAGCTTACATCCATGGATTAACTCCTGAACAACTAGGACGTTTTTCAGTGACCAAAACTGGACTGTGTTCACACAGAAACGTGCTATAATTCAGAGTTTTTACCTCTACAGTTTCAAGTAAGGGAGAACAACCTAAGTTAAGGCAGTTGTCTGTTTCCAGTTGAGTACTTTAGAATCTTAATATTGTGTACAATTTGTTATTGCATAGACTTAAGAGCATCCTGGAATAATTCAGGAAGCTAACCTGGAGATCTGGTGCCAGCCTGGGCTGTTTCTTCTATGCAGGTAACTATTACTTCAAAATACCTATTTTCTCAAGATCACTTCTCCATGATTTCTCAAAATACTTGTATTTACATGAACAAAAATTGGCTTCCTAATCTGAGCTACTCTTATTTGCAGCTTGAGGTTTGTTTAGACTGTTGTGCTTAAGGAAAAATAATGTGCTAAGGGCTCCAAGGAAAGTATGGAAAGAAGTTGGCATAACTGCCTGATGATAACAATGCACAAATGATATATGAAATATGAGCCATTAAATAATAAAATATGTTTTAAACAATGCAGTTTATACATAATTGGATTGTTCTACTCTCTCTGAATGAGTCAGATGCGATGAAATCAGGAACTTCAGAATTGTCATCCAAAAATCAGAATTCAAAACATCTGCAATGTATTTTTAACTTTGGCAGTCAAACTATCAGGTCTGTGTAATGGAACAGAGCTTTGTTCAAGTAGCAGAGCTGCTACTTCCTTGTAGGAAAGGTAAGTCTCAACATTATCACTGGTCACCTGATCTACATAGGAGGCTGTTTTGGATGTTGATAACGATGGTACTCCAAGAGTGTCTTTGACAAATACATTCTGCAGTAATGTGCAGGTTCCTGTGCTGCAAGAACTTGCCCAGTGGAAGAAATGGTTGCAGTTGAGCAAGGTGCTGCTACACAGGAAGCAAACAAAAGGCTTCTGAAGCCCTGAAACAGGTATTTCTGTTTTTAATTCAGCTCCTTTTCCCCTTTAAGACTCACAAAAAACATTTGCAGTTGCTGCTATAGAACACAAAATAATACATCACTCAGATGCAGGAAAACCCATCTCATTTCCTACCTGTCAGATGAGCAGCAGGGGAACTTAGAAGGTAGAAGGAAGCATGTCTGGGGTAGTATTATGGGGAGCCCAAGGAACAGCTTTGAGGACAGCTGTGCAGCCACTTGGATGCATGGTGGATGATCCATCCTTTTCAGTGTGGCTGAATGAGGTGGATGCAGTGTCCATGCTGTCATTCTACACACAACATCTGTGTGCAGCACTTGTCCTCTGCTGGCCCTGTGTGAGTAGCAGTACAGACTCCCTGGTTACTTTGGGTCTCCCCTGCTTTGGGTAGAAGATGCACATTTTCCCTCCCCAGCCACTGCAGTTCTGAGAGCCACAGAAATCAGAGAATCACAGAATCACAGAATGGTTTGGGTTGGAAGGGACCTTAAAGGCCATCTAGTTCCAACCTCCCTGCCATGGACACCTTCCCGTAGACCAGGTTGCCTGAAGTCCCATCCAACCTGGCCTTGAACACTTCCAGAGATGGGACATCCACAGCTTCTCTGGGCAACCTGTTCCAGGGCCTCACCATCCTCACAGTAAATAATTTCTTCCTAATACCTAATCCAAATCTACTCCCTTTCAATTTGAAACCATTCCCCCTTGTCCATGAGGTGTGACGGAATTTTCCGTAACTCCTGAGGAGCAGGACCCGGGGCGGCAGCTCAGTGCGGCCTGCGGGGGGAAGGCGCCCACGTGCGCCTGGGAGAGCCGAGTACCGTCCAGGGTAGAGCCGCCCGCCGTGTCCGGGTACCGCCCGCGGGCGGCAGCCGGGAGGAAGGGGAGGAAAGAGCGCGGGCCGATGCGGCGCCCGCTGCCGCCGCTCTCCGCTGGAGGAAGGGGCGGCCCCGGCGCTCATTGGCGGAGGCGCGGCCGCTTGCGGTGCGTCACGGGCCGCCCTGGCCGCCGCTGCCCGCCCGCGGAGCGGCGCCGGGGGATGGAGGCGAAGGCGGCGGCCGGAGCTCGGGGAGCAGGTGCGGGGCGGGCGGCCGTGTGTGTCCGCGGGGCGGGGAGAGCGCGGGTGGGCGAGGGAGGCGGAGAAGCCCCCTCGGAGACACGACCCGGGGACCGGGCGGAGGTGGTGGCGGAGCCGCGTGTCCGCGCCCTGTCCGGCCGCTGGCCGCTCTCCTCAGCGATGGAGTGGCGCGGCTGCCGTGCCGGGGCTCGGCTTCCCCTGCGGAGCGCCGGGCTGGGGCTGGTCCTGGGGCTGGGGCGGCCCCGACCCACCGGCGGTAGGGCGGTGGTCCGGGCTCGCCAGCGCCCGGCTGGTAGCGGCCGGAGCCGCCCTCGGCAGAGCCAGGCTCACGCTCCGTCCCTTTCCCCAGGTGCGGGCCCCGCGGGAGAGGGCGCAGCCATGGTGCCGCATCCCGGCCAGGAGCCCGCCCGTGGCTAGAGCCGGCCCCGGCCGGAGAGCTGCGGCGGGGCACCCTCAGCCTGAGGGCATCCCTCAGCCTGAGCGCCTCCCCGCGCGCCCCCGGCATGGAGCCGGGCGGCCTGGAGTGGCTGCTGGTGCCCATGCAGCAGCTGGTGTCGTGGGGCGCCGCGGGGGCCATGGTGTTCGGCGGCGTCGTACCCTACATCCCCCAGTACCGGGACATTCGGCGGACCCAGAACGCGGAGGGCTTCTCCACCTACGTCTGCCTGGTGTTGCTGGTCGCAAACATTCTGCGGATACTTTTTTGGTAAGTTGGCTGTGTTTCTGCTCAGTTCTAAAGGTGCTTGCTTGCAAGCTGTAAAGCTTTGATTGTAATATTTGAGGAAATAATGTTTTACGTACATTTTCTCTTCTCTCGAAGATCTAAATGCCGTCTTTCTATCTGTGTGAGTCTATTTTAAGTAGAATGAACTGGGCTCGTGAGCGTGGTCTATTTCCTTTGCCAGATCTGATTATCAGTGCTCTGATTTCCAAGATGAAACTTTTTAACTTGTTGGTAAAGAGGTTTATGCTAAGTCGGGTTTTTTTCTTGCTGACTGTATTTTACGTTTCTCATGCTCCCCTAGCTCCATATTCAGAGTGAAAGCCTCGGTCCCACTTATTCTAGTGTCTAGTTGGCATTAACGTCACTGGAACACTTGCCATATATTCTTGCATTTTCCTGGGATGCCAGCTGTCTTCAGAGGGGTTCACTTGTAGATCTTCATGCACAACTACAGATGAAAGTACTCATTCTTGGATAAGCAGGCAAAAGATGTGCTGCCTTTCAAAAGCAAATTTCTTTTGCTTTCAACACCACTCTCAATACTTAAGAGCAAGCTTGTTTCCATATTTAGGTCTTGTGCTGCTGGACAAAGAAAATGTTATTAGGGCCTGATTTCTGTGAATCAGGGGTATTAACAGCTTGCTTGTTACTTTTAATTATACAGATGCTACACCACTGAGAATGTACTTGGGAAACCAAAGACGAAATGGTCTGGGCAATTACTGCAACTAAGGACAGTTATTCTGTGATTCTGTTTTCACTACAAAATAATGCTTTGTAATCCATAAGGAACTCATAGGTAAAAGGCTGCATCCTTTTGTTGGTTTCTAGTTTCTTTTTAAAGAAACCTCCTCTGACTCTGTATAATGGCTTCCTGGATTCTGCTACAGCAAAATGCAACATGTAAGTGCTGTCCTGGAGTGGCAAAACTGGAGACCCTTTCAGGCACCACAAGCTGGCAATCAAACAGAGGAATCATCACTAGATCAGAGCTACTTGTTGCGTTGGACCTGTATTTTCCTCAGGAGAAGTGTATAGAGAAAGCAGAGGGCAGAAGGAAAGTAGAGGAACTGGCAGGAGGAGGAGAAGTGAAAAGCCTGAACTGACAGTTTGAGAAAGAAAAATAGTCATATTTTTGGGTTTACTGGAGGTAGTCAAAATATACAAATGACTTATATCTGAATGGAGATGCTGGCAGTTTCTAGGTAACTCAGGTGAGTGCATCTGTTAAGTGAGACTCAGACTATGGAAGAACTGAGAGATCTTTAATTTGAGTTGATTTTAAGTACATCTAGTTAAAAAATGTGCAAAAGTATAAATGCTGCAAGTAATGAAAAGTTATGATTTATGTCAATGTTGAAAGATTTGTCAATACCTCAAAAGAGAGAGAATGCACTTCTATTGCTACAAGTATGTAATTTTTTTAATGGGAGTATTTAAGCCACATAATAGTATCACTCCCTGACGCGTGTAAGCGCTCCGTAGGCTCTGGTCACCCTGGAGCTTAGCATGGAATGGCTTCCCAGAGCACGTGCACAGGTGTGTCTGGCTGCAGGGGTAGTGCAAGGCTTGCTGCTGGCCAGTGGTACAGCCACTCTGGGGAAATACTGCAGGCAGGAGCCTACAGAAACTTTTGTGTCTGTACTTGCAATGAATTGTCTCCTAGTTCTGCTGAACTAAAAGACAAAACAGTACTTGCATAATGATAATTCAGTGTTCTCTGGGAGAGAATATTTTGCTTGTCTGCCTGAAAAATTCGGCATCCCTGGTAGTTAGTTATAAGTAAGTCATGAAAAAGCATTGAGGGTGGATGTTATCCTTGGGCCATCTGTATGATTAGAGGAAGACTGTCTGTGAACATGGTTAAAATGCACCTACAGAGCATCTTGGCAACTCAATTTTTGCATTATTTGGTTAATGTTACCTATGGCCAGTGCATTATTTGGGACACAATGCTCTCGATAATGACATAAACAGCAGAATTATTTTAATTGTGTATGTAATATTCTTTGGCAGGAATTAGAAGGTTTTTATTTATTTTGTTTTAAATTAATTAAATAATTTAATCCATTCTGGTGCCAGGATAGAACTGTTCATACAAGTAATTTTGTTCTGTATATAATTTTTTTACCCAAGTACCAGTTGACATCTCCATCCCTTTAGCAAACCCAGTATTACTCTAAGTCTCTCTTCTGAAAACTTTGCTGCCATATAGCTGCTGGTTTCATTTGGTTTCTCTTCATTTACCCCTAGTTATTAAGCACATGATTCGAACCAGAGTAATTTTTCCTGACTTCCTTTCCACCCTGATCCAAAAATAAGTACTTAAACTGTTAGGCCTTAAAAACTTTCAAGTTTTAATAGTGTTGCTTTTCAGGACTTATTATTTCCTAGGGTGGCTGATGTTTCTACTGTTTTTTGTTTGTTTGTTTTGTTTTTAACTTCAAAGACATTTCTGTATTTTGTTTCTGTTGTTACTTCCAGGTTTTCCTTGAAATTTCATGTATTGAATTTGAGGCTCACAAGGACAGACTGTTCCAGCCTTTTATGCCATGTTGCTTCTGTATTTTTGCTCTTGAGTGGTGCTGGTCTTTCTGTATTTGCGTTACTTATAACACACCCAGTCCTCCCACCTTTCCCCGTATTTCCAAAAATATGGCTTTACTATACTTTGTTTGCCTCAGCTATGGGGCAATTCTCTCACATTCTTTTTGTGGAGTGACAGGTTCCACAGGTTCTTACAACTGTACTTGTTTATTTCAGGGGCCATCTTTTTTTGGTTTTATGTCTGGTTTTGCAGTGGGTTAAGTTTGACCTTTCATCTCCCCTCCAAACAGAGTATTTGCTTCCTAATCTTCTTGGCATGTTGTATGTGTCAACAGTTTCAGCTGGTGGATTGCACTGTGACAGTAGCCAATGAACAAAGGTACTGCTGAGATCAAGGGTAACAGTCCTGTTTCGAGTTACCTGTTCTCACAAATTCCGTTTCTGTAATTAGACTGTCTCCAATGGTAAGCCGTCTTTTAAAGTGAAGAGGGCTCCGTGCAATGCCTCTCCTTCTCATCTTTCTTACAGCTAATCACTTAATTTCAGGGTGTGCCCAAAGAACTTTCAGTTTGCTAGTGATGACAATAACACAATATCCATTTTTCATGCTTCTTTCACACAATATGTCAAAATGTCGTCTTTAAAGAGTTGTTGCTGCTTTCGGTTATGTGTGTTTGGCCTTGCTGTGTTCCAGCAATGTGCCAGAACTTTGTGTAAAGACTTTGGGAAAGGATTGGTCTGGAAGAATGAAGACTGGGTATGGATAGCAATGGACATCAATTGGGCATGGTTCCACTTCAGTTTGTTTATGCACATATGGCTTTTGTTTAGGAAAAAGAAACTAGAAGTTTGGCCATTTTTAAGTCTTTTGACCTTTTAAAGAGAATTCTTTAAAAAAAATGGAAAAGAATGGAGTTTGTGCTTACAGCATCACACAAGGGAGTCTCTGTTTACCAGTGTGAAAAGTAGATTTTTGCTGTACTAGATTCGGTACCAAGTTGACTTTATTTTTAGTAGTAATCTATTATTACAATTTTATCTAACATGTCAAAGCAATATTTATTTTGGGGTGCCAGTATAGCTGCTGGATATGATTTATGATTGCATCAGCTGCCCCTTTGTTTGTACTGCCACTGTCAGTACTGCTTCTCCTTTCTGTCTTCTCCAGCCCCGCAGGTCATTGTTTCTCTAGACTGCTCAGCGCAGGGAAAGTCTGCGCTGTGGATAGACATCAAGAGGCAGTGCAGAACTCCAGGTCTTTGTAATTCTCGTGCATATGAAAGTGTATGACCTGCTCCAAAAAGATCTGATAGTAATTTTCTTCCCTCTACATTTTTAATTAAACATTTCATTACCATTTTTTGGTAGCCTGTGCTGTATATCTTATTACACATTCTTGCGTTAGCTCTGTTTTCTTGCTCAAGGGATACCCTGAGCTTTGAGGTGATTAATTATCTGTTTAAGCTGTCCTAGGCTGTTTTGAAGTTGTGGGATGGCTCCGGGGTGCCCCGTGGCACTAGCTGGGACCAAGGCGCACACATGTTCTGGGTTCATGTGGCCTGCAGGCTGCCAGCTGAGTAGCTTTGCATCGTCATGGTCGAGAACAGGAACGAGAAGGCGGGTGAGAGTTGTGTAATCGGTTGGGGGTGGAGGATGCAGAAAAACTTACTTGTGAGTTCTCCCTCTCTTCCCCCTCTCTCTCTTCGCCCTTTCTTTTTAAAAACAGAGCTTATGATGAGATAAATTACAGTTTCTTCTAATATTAAAATCAGAATAAATAGCTAGAGGAAAAAGAACTATAGATTTCTTAGAAATCAGCTGTAGACATTTTTATATGTATCTCGACTAAGTGCAGCCAAAAGTACTGATGTTACCCCAGAAGTAACTTCTGCTATCCCCAGAAGTTTTTGGCTTTATTTTTCAGTTCTGCATTTTGTAAAATGGTTGTCATCCTCTAATATGGTTTGTATATTTTCCAAGAAGGCAATGTTCTTTCCAAAGGTTTTGAGCTGGAATTCCATGGGACACTGTCCTAAAACTCATACAGCAGTGCCACAGAAATCCAAAACCAGAAAATAAAGCCATCCAGTTTTGTAGTTGCTCTCACAAAATAGTTGCTTTAAGACAAACTGTGGGAACAAGTTCTGACAGCCAGGGACAGGATGGAGACTATAGAGTGTGTTATTTTTGAGCAAAGGTAAGGCTCTACCCATTTCACATCAGTTGACCTGAAACAAAAAGTCTTCTTAAAACAGCAATATCAGTAGAACTGGTAGCTCTCTGTGCTGGAGTCAATGGAATAAGCTCCCTGTTTAAGAATAGAGGTGTAAAGACTCAAGTATGGAGCTGGAGATAATTTATAGAGAAATGGTGAACTTGCTCTTGTTAGGGGCAGATTCCTATGTATTTATTATGCTGTAACACCTACAGTGCCACTTGTGGACCAGATCCCTGCTGTCTGGTGCTGCTCCGGCTTCAGAAAGCGGAGCAGTGATGTCTGTTTGAAGGACTTTCTGTGAGAACAAGAAACTTGTGCTTTTAAGGCTTCTGTTACTAAAATGGATCTTGCCAGCTTTTACCATGTGTGGAAAGTGGGATGATGCTTTAAATCAAGCTGACAGAATGACTACAACTTTGAAAGATTGCCTTATGTATGGCCTGCTGCTGATCTTGCTCAGATATTGAGAGCAAAAGTGTTATACAATTCCTCCTCCTTTGTATGAGTGCCAGAGAGCAGGGATAAGATGCGCTACATTTTTATGCAGAAAGTAAAGTAGAATTTTGTATGCCCAAATGAGGAGCTTGGTTTGAGATGTTCCATAAAGTCTTGGAAGTTTACATGTCAAGAGGAACCTCATATCAAAAGATCCTGTTGCAAAACTGGTTTGTTTCTTCTTCCTGCTTAAATCCTACAGGTTAAGTTCTGTAACTGTGCTGGATTACTTTCAGGACAGCTGCCATGCTGCTACCCTGGGCTATCCGTCGGGATCCTGGTGGTGTGTGGTGTATCCTGTGTGGTTTCCATGTTGCCTAGGGAACTATAACTTCCCAAAGAACTGAAAAAATTTATAGCAGCCAGCGGACGAAAGCTGGAACAGCATCCAGGAGTGTAGGAGGAAACAGAGTGGTCAGGGTGATGGTGATCTGGCTGCACCAACAGCAGTCAGTTTCTTTTCAAAGATGTCTTAGGAAAAGCGATAAGAAAACCTTGTATGTTTGGTCTAGTTTAGGCTTCTTTTCCACAATTGGCATTCGCTGTTTCAAGTAGGCCCAGGACTGGAATAGCAGGATTATTGCAACAAAATTAAATTGTACCAATGGAATTATGTGGTATTCTCAATGACTATTTAGTCTCTGCTCTGGCTTGAACGTGCACTTCTCTTGTCTTCATCACTCTGAACATGCATTAGTCATTTGAAGGCTATGGAAACACTAATAAAATGTAAGCCACTCCCTCCCTTTATTTGCGTATTTGACTAGTACAGGAAATAAAGAGTTCTTTTGTTTTTACAAAGGAAATAAACAGTGGAAAAGCTCTTTGTCTCTTTGTAGTCTGACATACGAAGTCTGAGTTCCTTGAATACCCCAAGTGTCACTGTTCACTTTATTACTCAACATTGTAGTTATGGGATGAAAATGCAGAATAACAGGGGTGACCCCTCACCCCCAGGACTTCAAAGCTGTTCTTTTCCACAAGCCTGTTCTAGTATCCTAAGGCTCTTCATCTTTCTCCCATAAGGTGCTTTAATTACCTTAATGTTCCTCCTCTCCTGGCTCCTGCTTAAGCAGAGACAGGAGTAATGTCTGCAAGGCAGAAAGGAAGCATGCTCTGCATCCCAGAGTGCTCCTGGCTCAAGCTGGCCTGAGGAGTCTTAAACTGGGTTAGTGTTGCTTTGCCAGGCCTGGATATCAGTGCAAAGTAGGGTAAGCAGCTCGGAGTGGTGTTTGTGTCCATGATCCTGAGAAAAATGGGTGTTCGGCTTTACTTTCACAGCTTCAAGAACCCAAGAGTGGTCCTTGATACTGGTATTCCCTTCAGTCTTGCTGCCCAGGTAGTGTGGTGTAATCCCTGTGGTGTAGTTTGCTCTGTCTGTTGGTCTCCATGGCAGCTGTTTGTTTTCCTGTATATGTGATCTAGTTTAGAGGGTTATGTTGCCTGGAAGACTCATTCTGGGGTTTGGTGTTTGGGGAGATAGGTTTCACATGAGTATGTTTTGTTGTATAACCTTTGTTGTCTTTGACTGGATGGTTGTGAAAAACCCTACAGGTGGTGTGCATTGTTTGAAATTCCCATAAGAATTTTTAAATTTCCATTTTAACTCTCTTGTGTGTTGTGAGTTTTGTTTTACATTTTTCTCCCCTAGTGTTTAAGGGGAGAGGGTCTGCAGCAATACTTGAATCTCATGACCAGTTGTGATCAGACAGCAGGTGGCTATGCTTATTTGTGTTTGTAGTGAGTGGATATTTATACTGCAAGCAGATTATTGTGACCAATAATCTCATCAGCTGGGAGAAACTAACCTTGCAGTAACCTGTGGCTGGATTTACTGTCATCACAGCTTCTAACTTGTACTGCTAGCTCAGCCCCCTCTTAAATGCATTACTATATTTTTACATGCAAATACATTTGTAATTCGAGATGGTTTTTCTAAACCTGATGTAAACCAGTTTATAGTTAACTGCTCTGCAGTTACTTAAAGTAAGTCTTTCCCATATTTTTTCTCATTCCCTGAGTAAGAGACAAATATAATAGTATTGAATTCCAGTAGATTAGGGGAGCTTTGCCACAGTCAGCAATACAGGCTGAATGAGCTCAGGAATCATGAGCCTGGGACATAGGTTAGGCCAAACTTTTGTTCTTTTCCCCTGCATTTGCAGTGAAAGCCTTATCCAGAGCACACACAGCCTATGATTATGCTTATCAGTTGTGTTCTTTATTTCCTTCCTCATTGTGTCCTCCAAATTTGTTACAGTAATGGCTCCATGGACACTAGAAAGAAGAGGAGGACTAAAGTCAGAGAACTGCTATTCCTGCAGTAGTTACTGGTGGGCCCCTGGCAGTGGTCTGGAGGCTCAAGGTGGGGTACTTTTCCTCAGCTGTATGCCATTAGGCAGGAAATACTTGGCCATTTTCACTGATGTGGGCTGCTTGGCTCTTCTGCACAGGAAGATTTCCAAGGAAGCTAGTCAAGGACTTTCCAGTCTCTCTCCTGTTCCTTATTAGTTGACTCATAACAAAAAAATCTCTCTCTGGTGAAATAGCTGCAGTGGAAATGCAGTAGTGTGAGAGAGCATGATGGTGAACCTAGCTGGTTTATACCAGCACGGAGCTCTGCCGTGAAAGTAGCTCAGGCATAACAAATTACATTTTGCCAGGGTGCTATAAAACAGGAACTGTCAAGAGGAGGGCAATAATTGCCTGTGAGCATGGCAATTATTGAGCATGAGGACTCTGTCAGCCTGATGTGGTCAAAGACTGACCTTAGTAACTGTGCTGTTAGGAAATTTAGAAAGCCTGTGTGCCTTACAGTGCAGGCAAGGGAGCTGGGGAGGACAGCAATGTGTTCTGACCAAATCACTTCCTCAGCATCTCTGTCTTCAAGGCATAAAACCTGGCAGAACTGAGCACAGAGAAGCAGCTCACTGTGATGTGTGTGTAACCCTCCTGTTGTAAATGCAGTGTGCTTCGAGGGCTGCACATAAGCGTCTACCTTTTACCCCTAATGCACTTACTGAGTGTGTGGTGGGGATTGCTGAGCTTTCATCAAGTAATGTAGGAAGAGGAGCTTGGAGCATTACCGATCTCCTCTGAAGGGTTCTCCTTTTCCTGTGGCAGAATCTTGTGCAATCACTTAAGAGTAAGCTCTTCAGTCAAGACTGGCCATAATCCAAGTTCACCTACTCTGTTGTGTGAAGGAAGTGCTCAGAAGCTCCCGTCACACATCATCTATACTTCCTTACTTTCCCAATCTTCGTCCAAATAAGACAGCAATTGATGAAATAGTTGGTCTGTTCTTCAGACCTGGCTTTTCCACCCAGATGTCTTGACAGTGCTGTGGGTATTTACTTCTTTATAGGACAAGTGCTATTGTTTTTATGACTTAATTTAAAAATGAAAAATTGAGAAAGAAAAGTTTTGCACAGAAGTCCATTTGAAATCTTTGGAGTGTGTGTGTGGAGAGCACACATAACTGGTGTTAACGTGGCATAACTCTCTGGTCTCTCTGTACTGACTTACTGTTAATGAATGTGCTTCTCCTTTCAAAACAATAGGTTTGCTGCTGGCTTTTGAAGCAAAGACTTAAGCTTCTTGCTTCAGTGTGTCTGGGATCAGTCCACTGGGATGTTGAAATAAGGTTCTCAGATACTAGATACTCCTGCTCTGAGCTACTGTATGTGTAGCTAGGTTTGTCTGGTGACTCTGACTTCCTCAGCCTTCCATACTTGTTATTTTTAGCATTTCCTTTTCCAGGTGCTTAGATGTTTTACATGTTTTCTTTTCGGTTTTTAGGTTTGGAAGGCATTTTGAATCCCCTCTTTTGTGGCAGAGCATTATCATGATCATTACAATGTTACTGATGCTGAAACTCTGCACTGAAGTTCGTGTGTCCAACGAGCTGAATGTGAAACGCCGCTCTTTTGCAGGTCAGTGATGGGAAATGGCTTTTGCAGGATAAATATTTTTGAAAGTATGGTGTGCTGTACTTAGTACAAAAGTTCTGTCTTAATTGCAATCCAGTCTCCCCACTGTAGCACTTTCTGAAAGTTTTTTTTTTTTGAAACTGCTTGTTTTCCAGATAAAAATGTACAGCTGAAATTTTATTTCTAGCAGGTCTTGATTCAGTCTAGAAATTGGAGTTTTCTGTAATATTTCATACTACATTCTGAGTATAGAGCTGGTTGTTATGCTGTTGTGTTAGCCTGGATTTTTTTGAAGATCTTGGCTGGAATAAGAAGTTATTTTCTTCAGCTGTTCTTTCTACCAAGTTCTTAGTTATGATCATACACTATTATCTAAATGTTGCAATTGCAAACATTTGCTTTTGTAGATAATAATTTTCTACTTACCTGAGTTACTGACTGTCAAAAAAACCAGGTTCTTCTTATCATAGTTGCAAAACTATCTCTTTTTATGTACCATTTCCTTTGGCTTTAGTGTGGAATTAGTTGGGATTTATGGGAATTTTCCCATAATTTTTATTTTGGTTAATTTTGTTAATTTTTAGGCATTGATAATTTCAGTTGGGCCAGACTGTTACTCTCTATTGAATAAAATGTTCAGTCTTTGTGCAAAGTCCTTGCTATTTTCCCTGCAGATAAGAAATGTGAAAGGGGTAGGTTTTTGTTTCTCTGTGTTGACTTTGACTTACAACATTCTATGTAACAGCTTATTACCAACAAGAACAGAATTAACACTGTCAACTTTCTGTCGGTTATTTTGTCATTAAGGGTGTATAATTTATTCTCTCCATCTGTTCTCTTCCACACTCCGTAATAATTAAGGGTCTGATCCAATTCCAGATATCCACAGCTGCCATTAGAAGGCAGCAGCTCCTGCCTCTGCAGTAGGGTAGTTTATCTAATAGCTAAGGAAGCTGCTTCCGTTCCTGCTCATTGTGGAGTGCAGTGTGAAACTATTCAGGTAAATGAATTCATGTGGAAGAGGAGCTGCGCTCCATCTTCCAAACACAAGCTGCTATGTTCACAGGGGTTGTCAGTCTGGCAGGATGAATGACTTAAAAGCTATTTTCAGCCAGATTTAGCAGCAGTTAAAATCCAGGAAGCATTTGGGAGGGGTATGTATGCTTTCCTCCTCCTCTGCTGTTTGTGCAAACATTTTGTGGAGTGACAGAGAGGTTTCTCTGTTTGCTCTCTCTGAGAGGAAATTGTTCTTGTGTACATTTACGTACAGGCTCCTTCAGTAACCTTTGGACAAGAAAAGCAGGCTCTTCAGTTTAGTATATGGTACTTTCAGCAACTCTCCCTGAAAGACATACAGTCTCCTAAGGGGTAATCAGTCCTTCCCTTGGCAGGTGATAGAAACTCCTTAAGGTTGCATTGTGTAATTTGATCTTTTTTCCTAAAACTCAGTTTGTCATATGGAATTTGCTAGAGAGATTTTTACCTACTTGTGGTATTTAATTATTTGTTTTCATCGAAAGGCTTGCATCCTCCCACAAACACTAAGAATAGTTGGAATATTTTTCTTACATGGGATTGATGTTTAGTAAGGACAACTGTATGATGGCTCAGAATAAACATACAGATGCATACAAAGCTCCTTTCAAGCTGGACGGAATGATAGGTTTCAAGCACAATACCAGTAGGAGTGAGAACTGTGTTTCTAATCATACACCTAATCTTATCTCTAAAGTTTTATGGTGATCTAGGCAAGCTGATTATTCTGTGTACTTACTTTCTTTCCTTGTAGCTTGCTGAGGCAGTGAAGGGCTAGGTTTGAAGTCACTGCTTTTTGTTAACCTTGCAGAGTCCTGAGGGAAGGCACACCATTTCTGTATGATAATATAGTTTATTATTTCTCACATGGCTGGTCTTAATTAAATTTTTTTTTTCTTTTCTGTCCTCCCTTTGAATGTTTCTGCAAAATAATCCAAAATATTTTAGAAAGAACTGGATATTTCAGTGGAAGGGAGTTTGCTGTTTTCTTATATTGTTGTTAAATGTGGTATTTCTTCGAAGTGGCATAAGTATATGTTTACCAGTGTGTTTTCAGTTATGTGGGAGTTGCCTTTTTTTTTTTTCCCCCTCACAAATTAGGTCCCTTAAGTAATAACTAGTTCAGAAGGAATCTGCTTCCTATCTTGAAGCATTAAGAAGCAATCTCTTCAAATCCTGACAAACTTGTTCTGTATTCTTTAGCTTGTTTGGTGGTGTTACTGGCTTAAAATACCCAAAATATCAACAACTATTCAGAACATAAAAAACCATTCAGTCAATTTGCTTGTACTTTGATAGGTAACTGTCAAAGTAGGGTAACTATCATAGCATGAAAAATGCAGTCTCCCTAGACTTTCTAGTAATGATTGGGGTTTTTTTTTAAGACTCTATGTAGAGAACTTTAAAAGATGATGTGAGTTTTCTTAAATTTTTTCCCTTCTCACAGTTACTTCTCAATTATGGGATTTTGCTCCCTGCTCCCTTTTACTATTGCAAAATGAAATTAAGTTGAAAGTAGTGGAACCCATCTTGTGCTGTTCCTGCCTTCTCTGATTTTTTGTTTTGGATACATAAACTTTATCCTTCAGTACATACTGATTGAAAACAGAGCAAGTCCTCTTCATATATCCAACGGTTACTTTTTCTCTATTACTTTTTTTTTTTAAACTTGGACTGTGTAGCATATTTTTAACAATTCAGATTGGGAAAAGCCAGCACCCAAAACAGGCAAAATATGAAAACAACAAATATCCCCAATTTCATTTTAAAACCTCCTGTGATAGGATAGTTCTGTCCCCTGCATATGAATGCTCTGAAAGCTACATGAAAGAGTCTTCAGGTGAAATCAGCAGGCATGAACAACAGCTTCTCATCTTTTATCCTGTATTTAACCTCACTGCATCTTAACTGCTCTAATGCAGATCTCCTGGTACCATTGTTGTGGTAACAATAGCTTTCCTTATTTGTTCCCAAGTTTTAAAGTTGTATCTGTGCAGCCATATGTATGTGGTGTTGTTGGCTCAGTACAGAAGAGGACGCCAGGGCTCTTGTTAACTT
The DNA here is from genome assembly GCF_017639235.1 of Corvus kubaryi. Lineage (NCBI taxonomy): Eukaryota > Metazoa > Chordata > Aves > Passeriformes > Corvidae > Corvus > Corvus kubaryi. The sequence continues at coordinate 1,325,553 of NW_024581137.1, read as the reverse complement.
TGTTGTTGTTTTTGTTGAAAGTATTGTAGTATTTTGGGGCATGATGGAGCTACCATGCTGAAGAGTTGAATATTGAAATGCAAATTGTGCATGTGCTATGTCTTCACTCGAGAGCCTAGAGGTGGCTGAAGCGAGGTGGCTGAAGCAAGGTAGCCACAGATACAGACAGCTGAAAACATCTGGTTGCTTTTGGGAATGTTGGTGGGCCAGAGCAGCCTCTTCCTGTTCTTGGAGAGACAGACACATTATGAAGAATCTTCTTTTTCTTTCCCCAAATCAGCCTCCCACCTCTCTCCAGCAAAGACTCAGTTCTAGTTACGCCCAAGACATTGTGACAAATTTTGAGCCCCCTGAATGTATGAACTATACTGAAAACTAGTGGAGAACATTTGTTAAAAAGAGGCTCTTGGACATCTCTCCTTACTTGTGCAGCCCAGGCTCCACAAGTAGAACATGGACTCCTGTGTTTTTACATGATTTCCTCTTGTCATTCATCCAGTTTTGCTGGTTGACTTAATCTGCTTTATAACTTGTATCTTATTATAGCACTCTGATCCTTTGAAGAGCTTTGGTTTTGGCACTGGAAAACACTCTTGTGTAATACATGGTTTTCGATTGGCAGAGGAAGGTTAGAGTGAAAAAAGTTTAGCATGCAGCATGGTTGCAGATGAGGTCTGTTCTCCCCTTCTTGATGTTGGGCTTTGTGACAGCATTTTTGAACAGCATTTTCCACTGGAGGCAAGGCAACTTACTGTCTCAGCTGTTTATGCATACATATCTACAGACCTGGTGTTGCTGAGGTAACAGCTTGTTTTCTCTGATCATGAAAAGGTAGAGCTTATGTAGTCTAAAGTAAGAATCAAGCAGTCTGTTTCATTGGTTTTTTAAGCCTTTATTTCCCCCTCATAGGTACACTACTGTTGTGTTGTGCACTGAGACTGTTCTAGAACTTCCTATTGCTCAATCCTATCTTAACATCATGGGGTGGGAGCCTTATAGAAAGCATGGGGACTAAAATTTCTGGCATGTTTTGGTCTGGATATTATTTTTTAGTGAATAAAATGTACTAACTGACTAAATGGTAACTCAAATAACCACTGTTGCATTTAATCATAAAAGTCTGTCTTTCCTTTCTTTTTTATTTCCCTTCAACTCTTTTTTTATGTAGCTGCAGATAGTAAGGATGAAGAAATCAAAGCACCTCCCAAGAGATCCTATCTGGGTATGTACTGTACAAACCCATTCTGCATGAAGCTGTCCTCTTAACTACATATTTCATGATTTGCTACTTTTTGTGATCATTTGATTGCATGATCATTTCTATAGAGAATGTTTGCATTACCTTTTCTTGACATACTAAAACCTGGTGTCTGTTGTTTTTTTTTTTTTAATTTTTCATCTGCCCACTTTTAACTTTCATAGAGGAAAAGATGCTTTCAGCTCTACTTCAGAAACCAGTTCCTTGAAGGCAGTTGAATTGACCACATTATGTGTTTCAAGGATATCTTCCCTTTCTCCTTCCCCAAGCTGGACAAACAACATATTACATGATACAGAGATCACCTCTTCAGACTCAGTTGTCCTCTTTCAGCACTAATACTGGAGGAAGGTATGAAAGATACTTCTGTATCTTTCAGCAGTGTTCAGAATGCTAGATGAGAAATTTCACACAACGCTTGATATTCAAGTGCCTGCATCCTTGCAAATATTCCTCTCTTTTTCACTATAGAGCAGCCTCACAATTGTTATTTGGGAATTAGTAATGCCCAAGGTGAGAGCTTCCAATCTTCAGTTTCAGAGTTGGAATCTATGTTGTTTAATTTTCCTAAGAAATAGGAAATACTGTGTGCAAACCATCCTCACAGTGTTTTTTCTACTCTTAATAGTTTGGAATGGCAATTTTAGTCAAGTAATTGTAATTTTGTTTAGATTAGTTGGGGTATTGCATCAAAGAAGTTATGCTGACACACAAGTTCCCCAAAGTCAACTTTTAGGCTGGTTTTAACTGAACTGATTCAGAATCTCCCACTGATACCAATTGTGCTCTGTTGTAGTTATTGAGGGATCAAGTGGAAATATCCAGGGCACAGAAGAACATTACTACAGCAAAAGGAGAGTCTCTGTATTTCTCAACATGCAGTTAATTAAACTGGAGTTAGCTCTGAGAAACACTGCCCAAGAGTGGTATTAACCTGAGTGCTTTCTTGAAGCCATAAGACCATCCCTGTTTAAGTTAAATAAGGCTGTCTTTTAATGATTCATCTTCTGGATCTCCCCTTTCAGATTTAGGGGCAAAATCCATGCATTGGGTGATTTATATTTTTTTTGTCTGATACCAGTATTTTTGCAAAGCACCTTTTCCTTTTGTATTCTCAAACCCTTATTTTTTCTGGATTTGGTATCAAACTAATTTTTTTTCCTGTTTGTCTTTAACTCCAGTTTGTGTGGTCATTCTCACAGGCTTGCAACACTAACCATTGGAATCTAATGTTTCAGCAGTTGTGTCTTTCTTGTGCCTGCATTCCTGTTGTCTTTTACTAGCTTTCAGCAATGCTTTATTTACAGTGTCAGAGCTAGAAAGAGTTGTCAGCTTCAAGTGGTTAAAATTAAACAGAAATAAGTAACTTAATGTGACCTTTTACTTATTTCAGTCAAGTTTTTTTATTGTCTTTTTGGTTAAAAAGTCATTTGTTGGTAGTTCGATAGCTTAAAAAGATGTAGAATAAAGCACCACACATCTTAATCCAGCTGATCTAAGTCTGAAACATTTGGTTAATAGGTATTACTTGACATTTGTTTTGGAATTGCTTAGCAAAATGGGATGAATTGAAGTATCACTAAGGAGCAAGACAGCCTTACACTACTGCTCAGAAGTTTGAAGACTGGGTGGGGAAATTTGAAATGTGATGGTTCTCACTCCTGTAAAGAAATTAGAAATGTTTTGAGCTGTTTGTGCATAATGTATGCACAGAAGTATGTGCTGGTGGTTTAAAGAGTGGGGCGGACAGTGCTTTATGTCACAGCATATGTTATATTCAGTTTACAGAGGGCTTAACTGAGCTGTGCCCTGCAGTGCAGTGTTTTGCTATAGCTCTGGGGAAGCTCACTTAGAGATTAGCTGAGGGGAATATTTGCCATACTTTCATCTGCTAGTGCATTCTCATTATGTTCTTTAATGAGTTTGAATTAAACTTCTGTTCAAGAAAAAGGAATTGGTTTTTAAATTTCCTTTGAATATTTCAGTGGTGTAAAAACTGTTTTTCAATATATTCTTAGCTTTCAGAAATTATTATATTACTCTTTTTCTGGTCATGTAGTAAATTATGTTTGTAATTGAAGATGATCTATGAGAGCTGTTTTGTTATAGAACTGTTGAACAGTTAATCTGAAAATGTACTGGGCTACCAATGAATTTTAGGTGAACTTGTTAGATAAATATCGAGGCATTTCTTGGTGCCTCTCTTTGAATAGGAACTGAACTCCTGCTGAGCTCCCTGAGATTGCTTTTAGGTTTGTTTTATTGTCAGTAGTTCAAGAAACCACTTAATGCCACTATTTTTCCACATGTCTGAAAAAGCCTTTATCTCTGTCACATGACTCTGAAAAGTGACTTTGCAGCATCAGTACTGAGAGAGAGTTGAGGGTATGGAGGAAGGTTGCTGCAGTTCAAGTGACCTAAAAAATTTACAGTATGGTTGGCCCCAGGGTGTAGGGTTTTCTGATTCCATACAGAAATAAAATTATTTCCCTTGTTTTTCTTGGCAAAGGGAAGATTAGAAAGAAGTAGTTCCAGTTCTGAAGGATTAATGCTTTATTTCCTTTGTTTTCTAATGCAGGTATCTAGTTCTACCTAGTGCCTGCTAGCATGGCAACTGCTGAGGCTGAGCAAGCTGCAGTTGGATGAAATTTGGGTTTTTGATTGTTTCTTGTTTCATGATGAGATGTTTTAGAACAAATGTAAATAAGTGTATTAATCTGTTTTGCTAAAATACAAATGCCATAGATATATTTTGAGCCCTGTGATTGTTGGAGACTGCTGGGGTAACAAAATCACTAAAGAAGTAACCAAACACTGCCATTGCTCCAAAGAGCCTGTGTTGTTTGAAGTTGATCAGAGTGGTTTCAGTGGTGTGGCAGGTGAGTGTCAAAGTGGATGGGACTTGTTGGTTTGTTTTTTTTTTTTTCCTTCTAAGTAGACAGTTAAACATTTTGAAAGACATTTCTGGGATTTCCTTCCCTCTCTGAAGATGGTTTTAAAACTTGCTGTATTACTGAATCCTGAACCTTGGTTTTAACTCAACAAAATCTCATCAGATAACATTAAATTTTAAAACAGGAGTAATAAAAACTGGTGGTAATGAAACAACAAAAACTTAGATTCACCAAATATCTGTTGCAAAATATTTTAAACTACGCTTTTAAGGGGGGAAAAAATGTAAAATGTGTTGTGTAGTTGACATCGCATGCTCATATCTGCATAATAGTGAGGAGAAAATAGTAATGTGAATTTAGCAGGTGCAGGCATCTGCTGAGTGCTTTCCACTGGTGGTGTGACAGCCTGGTGAATAACTCACACTTCCAGCTCTCCTTTGTCCGTGCTCTTTAGTTCACTCAGGGCATCAGCTGCCACGTGTTGTTCAACAACACCACCGCAGTGTTAACATATTCTAGAACAGCACTACTACATTACATGTGCCATGAAGGATGTAGACTTTATTTAATCAGCTCTCTGGTGTCTTCTGTTCAGAGTGTTTGGTCTGTTTGGGTTCAGCAGGGCATCCTGCACAGCTTGCAGGCGAGCACTATGCTTTTCCAGGGGTGCTCTGTAAGTAACATTCACAGTGTGCTTCTCTGTCCAGCCCCGACACCCTGAGCAGAGCTGGGGGCACAGCAGAGGCACAGCTTTCCTTGCTGATTGCACGTGGGTTCATTGAAAGTGCGTGACTTCTGCACTGAGCTGCGCAGTAGTTGAATTCCCTGTACAGCTGGAACAGCAAGAGCAGAGTTGTTGCTGGGCTGTCACCACCTCTGTGCACAACTGAACACGGAAGTGCTCTTGGAAGCATTTTGATCCCTTCTCCCCAGGATTATATGAATCCTTGTTAGACTAATTCCAGACTGCTTTTGTTAGTATTTTGGGGAGGGGATCCCCAAATAATCCCTCCGGGAGAGAGGATTGTAATGGCATGTCTGTGAGAAAATAGGATGCCAAAAGGATATGTATTTTTTTTGTTTTGCTTTGTTTAGTTTTGTGGTTTGTTTGTTGTTGTGTTTGGTTTTTTTTATTTTTTATTAACGGAGTTCTATTTGTTGAAGAATTCAGGTCTACTTTGCCTGAGAAAATGGCACCTGTCTGCACTGACACTTCAGTTGTAGTTCTGTGTATGGTGGGAACACTTATTTCCCCTTGTCTTTCTCTGCATCACTTTTTAGACCTTTCAGGAGACAAAAGAGAGTAAGAAATGGAGATTATAAGGATGTAGGGGCATTTTAAATTTGTTTTAATAAATACTTAAGTGGTAAACATTGGTGTCTTTTTTAATACCTAGTTTTGGTTTCTTTTTAGTTGATGTTGCAAATGAGACCAACACAAGTCTGGAAGATAATTTGTCTTTACAGGTATGGGTCTGTGCTGGAGGTTTAAGTTACTTACTATTCAAGCGTTTCAGAACAATTCAGTCCAAATAGAACACTATTGATTTTTTTTTTTTTTTAAAGCAGCTTAGAAGTTGTTTGCATACTGAACAGATAACCTTTTTTTTTTCTTTTAGCTACAGACACAGAGAGAGGGAATAGTTTCATTTAAAAAGTTGTTCTTTTATTTTCATGGGGAATTCATCCTGAACTCATTGCAAGATCAACATTAAAATAATTTCCTTTCAGAAAACATGAGAAAAATGGGTTTGGATCAGTCATTTTTCTGGGACCAGTTTTATGTTTCCCAGTAGATACTCTTCTTCAGGCTTTGAAGTTCCATTCAGCATAGATCTTTCTTCATGCCCTCAGGCTAATGGGCCTCCAAAAAAAAGTACAGTGGCCTTTTCTCTCCTGTTGAAAATGTTGTAAGTGGTTCAGTAGGAGGGCATACCTTTTGGCAGGCTTATCTGGTATTATTCAGAAGGTATAAAAGGGAAGGATAAATTTAAATTCTGTATTCCAGAGAGGCCTTTTCCTTTCAGAAAAGACAGCTGGTATGGGAGAAACCCAAAGAATGATTGTTGAGGCCTCTGAGCAGCTATGATCCTTGCCTCTGGCAGTTTGCAGTTTCCTTAAGGTGAGAGATCCAGAAATACACACACACCCCCTCTGCATCGGAGGTGGTGGCATGAGGCCAATCTGTTTCCTGCATGCCTGTGTGCTGTGAAAGCACATTCCTGACCACAGTGGTCAGGAAATGCTTTTCTTTTATTCTCCCCCATTTCCCTGTGCTGGAGGCAACGGGGCCGTGTGGCTCTCTGGAGGGCGGAGCAAGGGGAGAGGGAGAGTTGCAGTAAATCCAGACTTACAGATGAAGTGGTGAGGGATCCAGGTGGACAAGTCACTCTTGGAATGCATGGCATGTAGCAGGTTTAGGCCTGAGAGACAGGTGGTGGCTTGCATGAGAGTAAGGGTGGCCACCTTTAGAAAATGTGGGGGTATTTCTTTTCATGGGTGCATGGATGAACTGGGCATTAGAAGTGGAGGAGACTGACACTGCCTGCACAACTGATGCGGAAAGTATGAGGCAATAGGTTCCAAGTCTTCAATTGATCTCAGATGTGTTGTTTCATTCATGTACTGCAGATTTAACATCAGTAGTTGTAGTTAAGCCTTAGGGTATATTCCTGGGTTGTGGGCTCACCCGGGCAGGCAGCTCAGCCCAGCACAGCCGCACACTCATTCCCCTGCAGTGGGTGGGAGGGGATAATCAGAAGTGTGAAAGTGAGAAAACTCCTGGGTTGAAGTAAAGATACTTTAATAGGTGAAGCAAGAGCTGTGCACACAGGCAGAGCAAAATAAGAATTTAATTGTCTGCTTCCCATCGGCAGGCAATGTTCAGACATTTCCAGGGAAGTAGGAATTCATCATGGGAAGACAAACTCCATAATTTCAGACATCCCTGCTTCCTCTTCCTGAGCATGCTGCTTATACTTTCTGTGATCCCTTGATTAATGTGTGAGCCAGCACAGGCAGGCTCTGCTGTGATTTGATTGTCTCCAGAGCAGGGCAGGAATCTCAGGCATGTTTGATAGGGTGCCTCCTATCACAGGCCTATGTTAGCTAAACACGGATACTTGAGTTGCCTCTTGGAGAAATGTGATGAATTGTGGTTTCTATTAAAAAAAAATGCAGCGTTTTTTCGGAGTCCAAGAAATGCCAACGACTCCTGTCTTAAATCTGCTTTCTGGTTTATTAGTCTATGAGATCTGTGGAGCACTTGTTACTTCATGCTAGAACGTGGGTTCTTCTTCCCAAGTTGAAGTCGTATGTTCTTAGTCAGTGTGCTTCATAGTGGATTCTTACTGGGTCTGCCAGTTGTCTGAATATGGAATGACATGTCTGCCAGGTAATGGCTTTTTTGGCTGCTGGCCTGCTGTTTTCTTTATGTAGGTAGCATAACTCAGAGGAGAGGGGTCTCTTTTGGGTGGTAACACTTAATGATTTTTTCCAGAATTTGGGTTAGCACAATGACGGTTGAACAGGTTCCTACTGATTTCGGGCTTTGTTTTGGAACTTAGATATTTTACATTCATTTAAGATGAAGCTAGAATTGGTAGGCAGAGTCCTAATGTCCTTTAACAGACAACTTGGGGAAAAAATGTTTTCAGCTTTACAAGTTTTTGTGCAGGTCTGAAATAGAAGCAGTGAACTTCAAGCTCCATTCAGTTTGCAAGGTGCTTTTCTCCAAGTTTAACTTGTTTATCAGTTAGAACAGTTAAGCAAGTATAGTTGCCACCTGTCAGGTCATTGTTGCTTGTGGGATGGAGAATGGAATGAACACCCACCATGGAATATGGATGGGTGAGTTACATTTCCGGTTATATTTTTAGCAGGCAATGAAGCCAGCAGTTCTAGAGTCTGTAATTTTTGATAACCATTGATGAATTTTAGTTTCCAGACTTCTTGCTTGGCAACTTGACAAAAAATTTTCATCTTTGGGGCTTCACTCAGAGATCAGAGTTAAGGCAGAGGGCACCTTTGACAATAAAAACCCTATCTGGCGAGTAAGGTTTCCTCTCCTTAGTTTGTATGTGGGAGTTGGTGACTAGTGGTTCTTTCATATTAGCAACACGTTTTGCACCAGCACAGTTGATACACTAAATGAAGTATTTTGCATTCAGTGATAAATGCAGTAGCATTCCTGTGCTTTGAGAGCTGTATTGTGAAAAGTACTCTTTCAAAACACTTGAGAAGTTGGAACTGCCACCTGCCACTTCTTTTGGTTATTAAACTGAATCTTCTGAAACCTTAAGGATTGAAGGGGTTATTCTGATCTCATGTAATGTGGACAATAATATTTTGCTTATATTTTATTGTAGTGCATACAGTAGCTTGTAGTTAAACTGGTTCTTCATCACAGTTTAAAAACTTACCCATTCTTACTCAGCAAGGTTCAAAGTACCACTTGGTAAAGTGAAATGTCCTCAGTTTTTAAATTTTTAACAGGTTACCATTGAACAGAGTGGACTAAATGTCCTGCAAAAGGCTTTTGCAATCTAAACTATTGTAGGATTGTAAATAAAACATTTGTAATTTCCTCTGTCAACCATACTAGCTTTGTAATGTTTTGTATAACATATTAATTCATTTGGCTTCTGTCACTGGTGGTAATCAAACAATATACATCTTCTCTATCCCTAAAACAGGGAGTTGAGAAGGTGTTACCTGTGTTTACTTGTTATCAGGGCAGGGAACCTGGAGGACAGTGTTCTGTTTCTGCTGCTGCTGCCGCATTTTAAAATTATTATTTAGCTCCTTTTAAGTTTTCAGCTTACAGGCAGTAGGGAAATAGCCAACCACAGACTTGTAAAATCTTTTCTGAGTTAGAATCGTTTCAGTAAGATGTTACTTGGTGGTAGAGCATTATGTTTGGGCCTAAGCCTTTTGACCTCTTCTTTGCACCAGCCTTGCTGCTGCTTTTGAATGGCTTTGACACAAAAATGGGGGTAGGCTGTTGTTTTATGAACTTTTAATGCAGTTTACAGTGCTTGTGTTTATAGTTTAAGAGGATCTGCCAGACTAAATGGAGCATGTGAAGGGCCTTTGCCTGTTCCAAAAGCCTTACCTGGTGCAAGGAGAAAGGGGATGGACAGGCAGGCACGGGTTAGGTGGAGTGAGGGAGGCATGTGCAGTGTCAGGGCCTTTCCTTTGCCATGCAGCATGAGGAGCACACTGCAGTGGTTGGGAGAGCTGGAAAGAAGCAGTGCAGCTGTTGTTCTCCCAGCCTGTCTTTATGGAAAAAAAAAAAAAAGTGAGCAGGGAAAAGAAAAAAGTCTTTATCTGCTACCAAGAAATTTCAGTGTTACCTGAAGTTGAGGGAAAACTGTTGTTTTAGTCTGGGGAGAAGAGAGGTGGTGAGGGTTGCTCCCCAGCCTGGCGTGAGCAGCAGAAGCTTCACAGGAGGCAAGGCTCAGCACTGTGTTTCTGGAGTGTGCTGCTCAGGGTGCCCGCTCCGGCTGCTGGTACCCCTGCCCAGCCATCTGGCAGGCCTGTCATCCAGCTGTGTGTACTCTGGTGGGAAGAAGAGACTTGAAACAGGGACTGTTGGAAGAGCTGTGTGGCGGCAGAAATATTATTTATGGCATAAGAACCATGCTCAGTTGGTGGTGTGGTGGGGAGATAAACCTGTGAATAAAATGTGGATTTTGCTTGTGCCTCACGCAATTCATACGGAGGAAGGAGAGTTCCTAGCAACATCTAGCCACATGAGGGTGCTCTTGGGTTTCCAAAACTTGTCTGCTGAGCCACTCAACTGGAACCTTGGAGAGGAGGTTGAGCTCGCTTCCAGGGCTGTGGAAATAGTGAATAAATAGAGATATTGCAAAAATCTTTTCCTTCTCGGTGGGAGCCAGAATAATTAGGTGCTTTAATAACATCAACGATTAAACATCTAAATGTTCAAACAGAGCTGGTTTGTCTGCTCACCCTGCACATCAGGGAGCAGTGAAGCTGCTGCTTTAGTTTGGTAGAGTTTGGTTTGCAGTTGCCTACTTCTGGAGCTTGTTACATGTTGTTGTATACTTGGTTACGTCTAGATCTGAGTGGTGAGCATCATTCTTTAAATTTGGCTTGGAAGGGACTTCTGAAGTTATTTGGTCCAGTTCCCTGCTTGAAACAGGTCCAGTTAGATGAGGTTGCTCAGGGCCTTTTCTGGGTGAGTTGTGAGTATCTACCTCCTTCCAGGTAGTTGTAGAGCGTGATAAAACTAAGACGTCCTCTGAGCCACCTTTTCTCCAGGCTAAACACTCCCAGCTCCCTCAGCTGCTCCTCATCAGACTTACGTTCCACGCACTTCCCAGCTCCATTGGTGGACACGCTCCAGCCCCTCAATGTCTTTGTTGTAGTGAGGGGCCCAGAACTGGACACAGGATTTGAGGTGTGGCCTCAGCAGTGCCAAGTACAGGGTCAAACACTGCCCTGCTCCTAGTGGCCACACTATTGCTGATACAGGCCAGGGCCATTGGCTTTCTTGGCTACCTGGGCACACACACTGGCTGATGTTCAGCCGCTGCCAACCAGCACCCCCGCGTCCTTTCCACCGGCCAGCTTTCCAGCCACTCTACCCCAGCCTTTAGCTCTGCATGGGGTCATTGTGACTAAAGGCACTTGGCTTTGCTGACCCTCATACAGCTGGCCTTAGCCTATTGATCCAGCCTGTCCAGATCCCTCTGCAGAGCTTTCCTACCCTCCAGCACATCAACACTCCCACCCAGCTTGATGTCATCTGTGGACTTGCTGAGAGTGCACTCCAGTAGGTAACTCCAGTAGGCCAATGTCTTTCTTGTACTTGAAAGCCCTGAACACATTACTCCAGATCATGTGTCTTGTGGGCATTGAGTAGAGAGGAGTAAACACGTCCATCCTTCTTCTTGCCGCACATTTGCTCAACTGTACGGCTGGAAAGTGATTGATTGCCTTTACTATGGGTGTACACTCTTGACTCATGCTCAGATTGCCTGCCAGGCTACCCTCTACTATTCTGTTCTCTAGTGAGTCAGCCCTGTGCACTGGTACTATGGTGTGTGATTACTCCTTCCCAGCTGTGCAGTAACCCTGAACTTCATGGTATTCTTGTCAGCCCATATCTTCAGACTAACATCCCTTTGAGTAGCAGGGCTGTCCTCAGTTCATAGAATCATACAATTCTGGGTTGGAATACCATCCTGGGTTGGAAGGGATCCACAAGGATCATTGAAGTCCAGCTCCTGGCCCTGTAGAGGACAGCCCCAAGAATCACACTGTGACCCTGATGGTGTTATCCGAACACTTCTTGTACTCTGTCAGGCTTTGTGCTTGTGACCACTTTTCAGGGGACCCTGTTCAAGTGCCCAACGACCCTTTGGGTGAGGAACCTTTTCCTAATATCCAACTTAAACTTCCCCTGATACAACTTCATGCCATTTCCTCAGGTCCTGACACTGGTCAGCAGAAAGAAGAGATCAGCACCTGCCCTTCTGCTTCCCATTGTGATGAAGTTGTTTATTGCTCACTCTCCCTAATTTGGTATTTATGAACTCACCATCATCCAGGTTGTTAATGAAAGATATTAAAGAGCATTGGCCCTCGTATTAATCACTGTGCACTGCCTTTTAACTGGTCATAAATTGTATGTTTTTCCTTTGAGAGGAGAAATTCTGTGAGTGTGATGATCCGCCAATTTTCTGCCTTTTTTGTTGTTCATTTACCAATCAGTAATTCGTTAATAAAGATATTACAGGAGACTGTCAGCAGCCTTAAAGGCTGTGTTAAAGGCACTGTAAACAACACCCACTGCTCTCTTCTTACTCTTAATAGTATAAATTCATAGAATGTTAAGGGATTGGAATGGTCCTCAAGGACCATCTAGTCCCAATTCCCCCTCCTTAGGTGGAATATGTCCCACTAGACTGGGTTGCTCAAGGCCTTATCCAACCCGGCCTTGAACACTTGCCCGGGTTGAGGCATTCACGGTCTCCCTGGGCAACCTGTTCCAGTGTCTCACCCCTCTCACAGTAAAAAATTTCTTCCTAATACCTAACCTAAATCTCCCCTCTTTCAATTTGTACCCATTACTCCTTGTCCTATGCCTACAGCTGCTGAAGAGTCCCTCTCCAGTTCCTGGTAGGCTCCCTTCAGATACTGGAAGGTTGCCATCTGATGGGTCAGGTTGGTCAGTTGCAGTTTGCGCTTGGGAAAGCCATGCAGGTTGTCCTCGTCACCTTCTTATCCTTTCTGTGTTTTGAAGTGACTTCCATGGGGACTTCTTGCATAACCATCCCAGGGATGAGGTTATCCTGACTGGCCTGTAGTTCCCTGGCCTCCTCCTTGCCAATAGGTGTGATATTTTTAGCTTTCCTTCCCTCTGTCCCCAGTAATAAAAAATCTCTCCCAATACCGTGATCTTTCAGAGATGATGGACTAACCTTGCAAAGACATCAGCCTGCACCGTCATCACCCCCACATGCATCCTGTCTGTGTCACATGCATAAATTTAGGTACTCCCAAACTCCTGCTTTCCTGTTCCTAGGTACTGCTTCACTGCCTCAGCTTTGCTAGCAGGGCTGAGGAGCTGTAGGGGGCAGACTTCACCAGTGAAAGCACATTAAAGCATTATTAATTCAGGAAGGCAAGAGGTGAGTTTAGAGCCATGCTGACAATTAGTTATCTGGCTTTCATGGTGATGTCCTGCTTTGCTGCCTGCCAGCTCTCTTTCAATTTCTGTAAGCAAAAAGGTGAGAAGAGAAATGATGATTTTCTAGATGATGGCCAAGTTGCCAGTTCCGTGCAAAAGATACAAGTGAAGAAATATTTAAAGTGTGACTCAACTCCCCACAGAGTTAAGAATAAACTTTCAGGCTGAGGGGGTTTTAATTGTTAGTACAGATACGTTGATAGCTTGCTTTTTTAGTTTCCTAAGTGGCTTGTAGCACTGGCTGGCTTGGTGTGTGCTTAAAGAAGCACTGTTGCCCAGTGCTGCCTGTTCAGACATAATGGATTGTCTAGACAGCTTGCTAGGGAGGAAACTTCTGGTTGCAGCACATTTTTACGATCTTTTTATAGGTTCTGGAACATCCAGATTTTGTAGATTTCATGAATCTTTAAAGAACCTTGTCTTTGCATTTAGGTAAGTGGTATGGAATCAACAGTTCAACACATGAGCACGTCATCAGAGACAACATCTGCCAATGTTCTCTCCTGTACAGGAGATGGGGCATATCTTGCACTCAACTTTCTGCTGCTGACTTTCTAACATGTACTCCGTAGGAAAGGCAGATGTTGTCACTCTGGAAAGCTGTTCATTTGATATGTTAGGGCCTTGGGGACACTATTTACTCAGGAATTTTGCTTCTGTTGGAAATGAGCCTGCTGAGATAACCATACCCACTGCTGTATGCAGTGGGAGGAATGGACAGTGAGGTGACCTGAAGTGCTGAGCTGGTGGCAACACTCACTTGGTCCCAATTAAAATGCTGCAAGGGGCAGGTGTGACATTGGATGTCTAAGCTGTCATAATTTGCTCTGTGAACTGTATGTGGAGGTCATGCTCAAGGTACAACGTGATCATTGTACACAGCCTGATTTATTTTTTCACTGCATTTCATGTCCTATATGTTTTATTAGCTTTATTTAATTATTTAAATATTACTGGGGATATGAAGTTACTAGTTTCTAGTAAGCTGGAAATAGGGAATATATTTAATAAATCAATGCTTCTGAAGCTCTTATAAATAACGTTGTTTTAACAAGACATTTCCTTATGCTGGAGATTGAAAGGCACTTATCACTGGAACATCAGTGCTTTGCCATTTTCATTGCTGTATCAAGGGAAAACAAAATAAGCCTTTTTCTATCTCGACACAAATGTCATGCTTTTAGCCTGTAATGCAGGACAGAGACCATCCTGGACTGAAAACAATTGGTGATAGCTTTATTTTATGAAAAGATTCCCATTTTTTCCCCACTCTACACTCCCACTTTACAAGCAGTGATGCACCAAAGGTTCACTGGACAAGGATTTTCAAAGTCTAGGAGGACATTTCAAGTGAGAGAGACGAGAGATCTTAGCCAGTCTCCCTTGGCTGTTTGCTTTTGAGGGGCGACACAGGAAATTCTATTTTGCGTCCCATCTCTGAAGCAGGGATGTGAAGCAGTAGAACCCTGGTATTTGTATCCCACGGGAGTGCTGAGCAAGGACGAATTAGGGCAGAGGGCTTAGGTGCTCCTGCTTTCTTGTTCTTCATCCCCTGTAGCCACCACAAGAAGGTGCATGCAATTGGCTCTGTTTAGCCCTCATTGCCCATTTAGTTTGTGTCTGTCTCTGCCCTTGAATGCTTTTAGCCCTGTAAAGACTGGAGCTGAGCACTCCAGTTACACAGGCTGCAAAGCAGTATCATGGCTCATGGATGGGATACGAGAGACTGAGCTGCAGGCTCCTGCTTGCACAGGTAACTCCCAGTGTATTAGTGTGACCAGAGTGGCTCTGATGTTTTCCTGGTAAGCCAGGCTGCAGACAGGAGAGAGGGAGCCCTCAGTGGGAGCCTGAAGCCAGCATCCTAACCCTTAGGCTGTTTAGGTACTGCTGGTTCCCCATCTTTTAATATTAGTGTGATTTTTTTCCTAACTTGGGATGGAAAAACATCTGAAATCTCGGTGTTTTCCGTAAGAGAAAAAGGGCTCCTGTCTGGTTCTATCTGTGACTTACTGACTGGCCTGCAGAAGCTGAAGGCAAGCCAGTCTAGCCCCATGAATTGCAAAGGGCCTGAATCTGAGGCTCAGTCTGGTGGGTTGGAGTCCACATCTCACGTCTGATGAGATGAGTACTGCCTTCTGTGGTGCTGAGATCAGCCCTTCATCAGGGAAGACTGCCTGCCTCATGAAGTTTTACTTACTGATTTTCTTTTGAAACAGTAAGTTCACAGTTGGCTTTATCTGTTTTTATTGTTTGACTAAATTTTTTATGAACCTGCATGCCCAAGGTGTGCTGAAGAACTAACACCAAACCAAACACCCTTCTGGTATGGATGCCAAGTTGTCACTTCTGATGTTTGGCAGTTAACAGGTGCCCAAAGAGTGACTACAAATGCTGAAGAGAAGGAACTTGTTTACAAATTATTTGTCAGTTCTGTTCCCGCGTGTTGGGGAGGTGGGCGTTGCTATGGAAAATGGTGTAGACCTTGGCAGTAAGTGTGAAGGCTGTTTGATGGGAATGCTGAAGTGGAGCAGGTTTGGCCTAGGTATCAATTACATTCATCTGCACTGAGATGTGACGGTCAGCTTTCAAAGACAGGCAGTACATTATCTTCTCCCTTGCCTTCCAGGTTGATACTTTTTACTGTTGCATGCACCTGATATATTTCAGGTTGCATTAGGTATTGGGGCAAATTATTTAGACATTTAGTGGTGTGATAGCACCGTGTTGAGCAGTGCTGGCTTACAACCACATTCCAGATTGCAGCCAAGACTGCTGGAGAGTTGTACAGGACATGGTGTCAAGGAACAGACAGAATTAAGGTGGAAGGATTATTTTGTAAGTCATACCAGTTCCTGAATTCACTTCAGAGTCTTGTCCCACCAACAGTTATTCCCGTTTCAAGGCCCAAATCATCCCCTTTTCACTTCCAAACACTCTACTTCATTAAAGCTGTGATGAGGAAATCTTACATTGTAAAAGGTTTTTTTCTCTTTGTGCAAAGAAAGGTTAGTGTTGGAACTGCCTTTTCAAATCATGATTTAAATTACCAAGCAAGAAATATGGGAATAAAATAAATTATTTTGTGTCTTTACTAAAGAAAGTTTGGTTCATGTGGTGATATGTATAAATGGAATAACTATATTTTAGTGATGATCCATTTAAATTAAATTTTTTATCATCTTAAAAAATTAAATGGTCAAATATTGCATTACTTTTACTTGTAACTTATAGCAAGCTGTTTGGGTTGAAAATTGGTTTAAAAAAAGTGCAAAATGACTTAATTTATATTATAAAAAAGTAAATGAACTGCAGTATTTCTTCTGAAGGTTCATTTTGTGGAAATGTTTCTTTTTTAAAAACAAATGAAGGGGATAGATTTTCAGATAGATTTTTAATAAAATGAATTTACTCTTTTTTTTCCTCATTCTTTTATACTCTCAGTCACTAGTGAAAGACACAAGAACAAAGCAGATGTTATTCAGCTCCAGTCAGTTTCTTGTTGTTAGACTAAATGAGATATTTTCACTAAGCAAAACTGAAAAAGTAGAAAAGTTGTTTTTGCAGAAGCAGACAAAGCCTTCTAAGCTCTGGTTCCAGTGCACCAGCTAGTAATTCTTCAGATGTAGAATTTGACTCGTTAAAGCTGTGCAGTAGTGATTTAAATGATGTTAATAGGTTGGCAGGTATAGGCCTTATTAGAAGGGTGCATAATCACATTTCAAAATCTAATTTTGTTTTATGCTTCAGAGCAAATGTTTTTAGCTTCAGAGTGTTATTTTGTCTTGTAACTGAGTGGTGTGCAGTCTCTGTCTGTAGGAGGAGGTGACATAGCACTGAGCGAGGCTGGGAAGGAAGGATGTAACTTAGCTCTTCATGAGAAGATGCTTCCTGTATCATCTCGAATCAGCAGCAGAAAACGTTGCATTTTTTGGTGAATCGTGAATTTACGGTGTGGGACAGGGTGTACACAGTCTCCCTCCAAACACTTGGATTACTAGTCATCAGCATGTTTCCCTCCATGTGGAGGGAACTATACCACCATTATTCCTGAAGTTACAAAGGCCTCTTTTCAGATGCATTTATTATGTGCCCTACTTTCTCTTTGCTCTGCTCTGTGATCAGTATGCATTACATCTACTGCATCAGGATCCCATGTCCTCTCCCAGGGGTAGGGGAAAAAATCCAAATCCCAGAATTCAGTTCTGACAGATTTATTTTTACTTGCATGGTACATTTACAAAAAAGGATCTTGTTCATCCTGACTGATTCCATGGAGCAATAGAAATCTGTGAAAGGAAGACAGATCCTGTGTATTTCAGGGAAACATTTTTTATTTTTAAAAGCTGATTAAAGCTGTCTTTTTTACTATTACCCACTGCAACTCAGAAGTCTGAAGAGAATTTGGGAGATGGAACATTTTAAATATTCAGAACATCTGTGTTTCTTTGCTTAAGGTATGAGTGTCAGGATTTTTTTCACATCAAAATCAGGACCAGTACTGCTGTTTCTAAAATACATAGACTGCTTTGGTGTTACACTTCAGTAGCCCTTGCAAGCTTGCTGCATTTTTTTTGTGTGCATGCGCGCATAGTTAATCTTTAAAATTTGACATTTATCTCTATGATAATAAAAATTATACCATCCTCTCCTTTCTTGAAGTGGCTTTTTAGTAGGTTGCTTTGTACATGTCACAAACTCTGCAGTTGTTGCTAGGTAATTTTTTTCCCCTCCTTATCTCCAGTTTGTATAGCCTTTGGAAAAAAACAGTTGCTGGTCTTGAAATTCTCTGCTTCCCATCAGCCCTGGGTTTTTTGTGCTTTTATACAAACCATGACAAACTTGCAGCGACTCCTTGCTTATATCAGTGTTTTCCACTTTGTCTGCCCTTTGTCTTTGCACCCCTTGGCATGTAAAAATTGGGGGCAGTTATTTTAAGAAAATAACTTCTAGATTTTTTTACTGTGTCTTCAGAGATGCTATTTACTCCCTAATGCCTTTCTTCACCCCCTGTTGGGAATAGGTTGTAGTAGAAAAAGTAACTGCACTTAGGGAATAGAGCAAGCTTAATATGGAAATGGCTTAAAGTAGTCTTGTACACAAGTTCCCCATTTAGTTTTTGTGTACAGTAGATGTAAAAAACTGATCACTCTATAAAGAAATTCACTGTTTCTTCAGAGGAGAACTCAGAAATGTAATGAGGATTTTGTGGATAGGATTGTTGCTTGCAGCTCATTGTTTATGGTTCACCTGTCATCATTCTCCACGTCCCCTGCACTCCTGAGTACACAATGCGAAAGGAACACAGCAGTGGAGGGCAAATCCCAGGATCTCTTGGTCAGGGATAAAAGGATGGTGCCCTGTGGTGGCAAAGTCATCTCTTCGGTGAACACTTCCAGTGCACTCTCTTCTGCTTGTTTTGGTTTGGAGGCTTTTTGTTGTCCTTTTTATGAGTAAAAATGTTTATAAAGGATCATAATAGCCAAAGTCTTTTGCCTCCAGCAATGGCTGGGTGCCAGGATGCTTAGCAGTAATGGTGAAGATAGTCTTGATCCTCTTTCTCCCCCCACTCATTCTTGTCCCCTCACTTGTATTGACAGAACAGTTTGTGGGATTGTGTTTTGAACCAATCTTGCTTAAAATATGGGCTTGTTCTTTTTTTGTGTGTGTAAAATCTTAAAAAAAGAAAGAGAAAAGCCCACATTTTGTGGCTTCAGTGGGAAAGGCTTCAGGGAGCTAAAGAGTTGTCCTGTTACAGATTGAGGGGAATGAGAGGGGCTTAAACTTCTGCTGGGAAATGTGAACAATTTGTGTCACCATCAAACTCTTCATGACAGAGCCACTTACTTAAATCAACTACCTTTTGTTCTATGTCTTGAAGGTTTATTAGTTTAGGAGCATTGAACTGCAAGCTCATGGTGTTCAGAAAATGTGGTATTCAGAAGTGCACCTTACATAAAAACCACTGGTCTTGTCAAAACAGGGATTTATCTGTGGTCAAACTAAACAGCTGGGAAGTTGAAGGGGAAATTCTGTTTCATGGAAGCTCTGTCTCGCTTGGCTGCTCCAGTTACAAGTGCTGTAATCAGTAAGGCAGTCTGCAAGCTCTCAAGTGAAACTCTCTACTGGTCTCCTGTCCTATAAATTCCTTCTGCTAATGCAGTGGAAATTCCTGCTGCTTGGTGTCTGTATACAGTAATTTAGATCTGTGCAGACTTGCTGTAAATAGAATGAGTTTTGGTTTAATGGTTGTGAGGGGACACTGCAGGCATGGAGGTTCTGGAAAACCTTCTGCTACCTGAAATCCTTCTGTTCTCTTTTCCCTAGAAAGTTGCATGGAGATTGGAATTATTGCCAACTTTATCTACCTTTTTTTTTTTTTTTTTTTTTTAAATAACAGATGAATTTCCGTAGTCACCTTCACACTTTTAAGTTTCAATATACTTAAATGATGTTTATGGTAGCAAATGAGAAGTTAGAAACTGAGACTTTTTTTTGCTACTGCTGGCCGGAAATTTGTGAATTCATTGTTGGTGATAAAAGTTGTCACCAGTGAATGGTCACATCTTCACAAACATACATACATAAATTATTTTAATGAATTTGGTCAAAATTGGTCAGAATGTAGGAGATGCTTCCAGATCTGAGTGGATAATAGCTTCATGACCTGGTGCTGTAGGACATGGAAAAACCCAGGTGGAAGGTCCTTAATTCAAATCAGAGACATGAAAAGTTTGAACTGATTTCCCAAATCCCATCTGTATGTTTGCCTCTCTTCATCCTCCCTCAGATTTCCCTAAGTCTTCCTTTTTATTCCAGCATAGAACAAAAATCCAGAAATACAGTTTTTTTTTTGAAAACAGGATTCTTGTTCAACAGCCTACCCTGTTATTATTAACTATAATAGATATTTGAAAGGAAGCTCTATGAAATGGAGTAGACTGTGCCATCATTTTGAGATATTAGCATCTTTGTAATGCAGTTCAGATAATTAAAGAAAACATGTCTGACATTTTCGTGTGTGTAGCTGGGACTGGGCAGAGGGGAGAGGCAAAAAGAGGCGAAAGCCGAAAGCTTCCTACAATTTCCTACATGCTTGTGATTACTTTGAAGCATTTAGCTATTGATACTAAAATGGGTTATTCTGAGGTTAACTGAGGTAATCGCCAAGAGATGTTTAGCAGGCCACATCCCATTGTTTTAGCAAAGGAGGCAGCTGCACAAGGCATTCTTCTGTTTGGATGCTGAATTAGTAGGGCCAATTTGGGGGCTAGGACTTCTCTTGGCTGGTGGTGGGTTACCTAGGCAACAAGGATTAAACTTGTCCCCAAAAATCCTAAATGAGGAGATGAGTTTAGATTTTTATGAAGAGTGTCTAGCTTTGTGTTTGTATACATACTTACACATGCATTTATGCATGTCTGACTTCAGCGTCCCGAAAAAAATTCACAAACACCTTCTTTTTGTGGTGTCTTCACAGCAGAGGAGGTAGGGTGTCAGGCCAGTCAAGCTCAGACAAGGCTGAAAAAGAGAGGGATCACTTATCAGCATTTTTCTCAAAGATGTGCAGTTCAAAAGGTGGTAAAGTATTACCTGGTAGTTAACTTCCACAGTTTCTGGGAGTAACTTGCTGCATTATACATGCAACCTGGCATTGTAATCTCTGGCATGGTGGAATCTGAGTCAGACTGCATCTGGTCTAATGCACAGCTTGGTTTTGTAATGTTTAGAAGAACTTTTATTCATCTCTTTAATTACAGTCTTTAAATGAGAAAGGGCATATTATTTCTAATACTATAGTAGTCTTGATATCTTCTGAGATATAAGCTGCAAAGAATAAGTTTCAGTACTATTCAAAATAAATTAAACTGTTTTCACAGAGAGTTTATAACTCCCAATTACAAGAATTTTAGAGTCAAGGCTGCATGCTCTGCAGTGCTTAACTTACTCCATTTTAGTCTTTTTTGGAGGCCTTTGTCTACTGCCTGGTAGGGCTGTGGGTGATATCTTTGATAAACTATGCTGATGATAGTGTAAAATATTGTTAAAATTATTGTAAAAATAGAAAATTGGTACTACATGTTCTTCTTGCTGTGACATTCTCATCATCCCTGCTTATCTTGCTGTCAGAAAAAGAAGTCTCTGGCTATAGTTAGCATAGGAAGGCGTATCTGGCCAAAAGAAGAGTGAGCTTATCTCTTATCTGCTGCCTCCATCATTGGCACAGTTGGGAGCAAAGGCCTGACTTCACAGCTCTTCTTGCGGGTGAAGGGTTGGGGCAATTCTTTAGTTTGACTTGCTCTGGGGTTTTTGATGCTCCTGGTGTAGGAGGTGAGCAGAATCAGGAGTATTTGTAGTGAAAGCGAAGGCTGCCCAGAGTCATCAAAACTCTGCTATGGCATCCTCTGGGCTTCCCATTTCACTGTCACTGTTGCAGCTTTAGAGAAGGATTTCCTCCTGAGGTCCATGCTCAGTCTGAGTCCTGTGTCTTCTAAAGCTGTTCATGATGCTTTCACTCCACCTTTCAAACACAGAGCTTATTTCCATAGCTCTAAATCCTTTGGGCCACAGCTCTCTTATTCCAGTGGCTTTCCAGGCCCCATGATCTGCCTAATAGGCTGTTTTCCTTCATTGGTCCTAAGTCAGGTAACTGCTGCTTTTGCCTGCTGCAATCTCATGGACACAGTGACTAAGAACAACAGTCAGTACATTGGAATAGAAAGGAGAGAGACTTCTATACTGAACAGGCAAGAGCAGCAGTAACACAGTAGGGTAGTTTCAGTAGTGATGCTATTGGTGAAGCCAGTCTTTACAGGGGCAATACAGTGCTCTAAGTACCTTGATTTAGATATATCTAGCCTTAAGTTAAGTGCCTTGCCCTAGTAGCAATATTGGCATGTGTGTGGCGCTGGTTGTCTTTTTTTTCTTCTCCTAATCTTACTGGCCTACTAGTACACCAGGAGCGGAGACCTGGTGTTTTCTTCAGCTGGACTTGGGAAGCAGACAGTTTGGTTAGCATATGTTGCACAAGGTCCATTGGTAGGGGGCTTGCATGTGTACCTGCTGCAAGATTGCCGCAAAAGCATCTTCCATCTGGAGAACTCCAAGAAATGTCCTTGCTTTGGAAGAGACTAGTCCAGAGTGCTCTTCTTCATGCTTTTTGTGGGAGGGACTGGGGTAGGAGTTTGCTTCTGCCTGCCCCCAGGTTGGTTACACTCATTCTGCTGTGATGTGTGGAGATGGCTGGGCTGAACTGTACTGCTCCATGTGGATTTCCCAGCTCAGCTGGCATTCATCAGTAGTTTCTGAGCCCAACAGCTGGAACCTTGTTCACAGATACTATACTTGCTAAAACTTCCTCTGTATTAGAACAAAAAAAAAAAATCTCTGTTCTCCCCTGCTTACTTTTATAATTTTGCTTTCTTTTTAATGCTTATAACATCAGCGGTACTGTGAGGAAGAGGCATGTATGTGTATGCAGGCATATTTAGGTATAAACACGCAAATTAAATGTTGACAGGACTGGTATCAGTGCAGTACAACTGATGTAAACAATTCTGCATCCTTTTGTAAGACAGTGGAAATTCTTAAAGATGAGGTAAAGGTCAACCTTATTTTGTGGGTTTATATAACTGCATTTTTCTCTAATTTTTTTTTCTTCACTGTGGGACTCCCATAAACTGAAGCTGTGTACAAAGCAAATTAAACTGCAGATAGCACAGCAAAGGCTGTCAGCTGCATGGAAGGTGCCCAGGGTACAAATATTTTGATTTAGCTTTTCATTCCTATTGTCCTGTGTGTTGCTAGCAGCAGGGGTAAAACTTTCAGAATAAATTGTAACTTTTAAATTGCTGCTCTTTAAGGGTCACAGAATGGTCAAGATAGGTGTTACTGCTAATTATCTCTGGTGAGGACCACTGTGCTAAGTGGTATTCAAAGGTTTCCCTTAAACCAAAGGCTGTAAAATCAGGGAAGTAGCACATTAATGGGAAAGGCAGGATGTTAAGAAATAGAGTGTGGATTGTTTGACTTTTTCATATGTACTAGTGCATTTGTGTCAGGTTTTTCTGAAGTAGTTGTAACTCGTAATTGCTTTCTTAACCGTGCAATTGGTAATTCCCTTTGGTGAGGAGGTAGAGTGGACCCTGCAGAACCCAAAGGGGAAGAATAGAGCAGTTGCTGGTGCTTGTAGGTGTGTGCTGACGGACAGTGTGGAATATGAGTGAGAAGCCCTGGATAGGCAGGATAGTGCTGAAAAAATGTTGGCCTACTTATATGTAGGTTTTTGAGAAGGAGGAAGAAGACTGGGTAATAATCCTGGTGGGAGGGGAAAAAACATGAACTTGAGAGACCAGCACAGAAGATTTTAGAAGGTTGTGACGCTACGTAAAATGAGGCAAAGAAAACCAAGGCAAGTACTTGCCTTCAAACTAGAGAAGATGAATGAGGGGAGATAGGGATAATGTTGATGTAGAGGAGGTTTCATCAGACTTGAACTTCTAATCTCAGGTGTTCTGTCTCCCATCAAGTACTGAAAGCTTCATTGAGCTTTTAAAAACAAAAGTTCTTTGTGTGTATCTTCAAAGAAAATCTGCTGGTTACTGTTTGTTGACTAAAGGACTCATGCCGGGCTTTTAAGGAGAGTCAAATACTAAGAGGACTGGCTTCAATGAACTGACATTAGATGTGGCCAAGAGAAGGCACTGTATGAGCCAAGGGATATAAAAAATGGATTTCATTGGAGGAGAGTAATTTGTTTGCTATAGGCTGGGGTGATATTTTCAGAAGAGGTTCAAGACCCTCCAGAATGTTATGCTCCTATCTTAGATGGGCTAGAGAGGAAAAAGTGACAATGTTTGGGTACAAGTCAGTGTGAAGACCAGATAGAAGGGAATGTCTGAGAGATGCTGAAGTACTGCAGTGACAGGGTTGAGCAGATATGTAAAAGTAACTCAGAGTTTGTGGAATTCCTAGGTCATGGGCCTGAAGGAATGGAGATGAAGAGCATTGTCTCTTTATAGACAATGTCCTTTCAAAAAGACAGCGGTTTGGATCAGAGCCAGAAGTTTTTGGTGCTAAGCTTTCGTTTCTTCTGTTTTGTACCATGAGTGAAAGTCCCTTCTTAGTCCCTGTGAGTGTAAAAGAAATGCTGGTTTCAGACAGCATTTGCAGGTTTCTATCACTTCTTGAAAAAAGGGGAAGAAAATCTAAATGTATCAGTTCACACTGTCTGTCTGTAATGCTGCTTCCTTCCTTCTTTCTGGAAGGAAAGAGGAAAGTGCCTAGCTGGATATGTAGATGATTGAGAGTGAGAGAAAAAGTTTTGGATCACCCAGTAACAGTCATGCAGAGCCTTGCTGCCCTTGTCACCCCAGTTACTTCCTGGGTGCCCTGTGGGGTACACGGGAATTTCAGAACAGAGCATCAGAGAAACCCAGGTTCTGACTGGGAGCTGCTCAGAATGAGCAAGGTGAGGAGTGCTAGCTGGCGTGCTTCTCTGCAATTCGGCTGCTGTTTTTAGATGAGACAGCTGAAATCAGGATTGCCAGGGAGACAGATAATGCCTGAGGCAAATATCTGAGGATTTGCTGCAGCTGAGGAACTGTAAGTGTGAACGTCTCCTTTTCAGAATCCACTGCCTGGGCCCAACCTCCTGTGGCAGGTACCTCACAAGTCCTCTTCAGAGAATGTGGCAAAATTTATTTTTAAGATACCACTGCTTAGTGCAGGACCTGTGCTTAGCTTAGAGCACTCTTTGGAAGTGTGAGAGGTCTGAGTTAAGCTTCTCATGTCAGCCTGGGGATACAAGTCTGCATCTTCCAACTGTCCAAAGAGTTGCCGTTGTTGCCAGGCTGGGATGAGGAGCAGCATCATATTTGCCTGCAGCTCAGAGCTGAACCCCTTTTACAGAAGAGACCATGAGTTCTGGAGATGAGCAGAAGAGCAAATGAGGGAGAGAGTGTTGTACTGTAGCCCAGTGGCTAAGACCCACAGGGAGCACAGAGAGTGCAGGTTGCAGCTCCTGCATCTTCAAAGTGTGTACATTTTACAGTAAACAGACCATGGATAGTAACCTGAAATAATTCCCAGCCATGACTGCATTTTGTAACTGTTCCAGGTTGGATATATTACTGTTTTCAGGCTCTTTCACAGCATCTAAGCTCTCAGGTTTTGGATTGCAGTGTTGTTAAGGAAGGCATTGGACATCTGACTGCTTGGGCGGGAGTCCTTTGATCGTGTGGCAGGAACAGGTCAGGTGGGCAGGCATTGTGGTCCATAGTCAGATGATGGAAATTGGATGTCCTTTGAACAGCACCACAGTCTCACAAAATATAAGAATTAGCTGTGTACCAAGGGGTAGGAGGATTAACTACCCAGTCATCTGTTTAGAAGGGGACTCAGAGGTAGAGACTGTCCAGCATGCTCTTAGAAGGAGTTAGTGAGCAGTGTTTTTCATACAGCAAGTCAAGAGTTTAATTACAGGAGGCAGTTTTGCTGAGTGACTATGATGTAATGGCATTCATAAGGAGTGGGAGAGAGAGTAAAACCAGTAGCCTTCATAAGAAGAAAAGAGTTTATTTCCTTATCAAAGCTATACAGAGGGCTCAAATGCAAACTCTCCCACCTTGCAAAGACAGGCAGTGGAAATTGCAAGCTTTTCCTTGACCTCAAAACTAGGAAGGAACCAACCAAAAAGGAGGAGCTGGGTCAAATGTCTAAAGACAAGTGTAAGTGAATGTAGTGCAAGGGATGTAGGTACAGAATTAGAAAGGTCAAGGCACAAAATAAGATACAACTAGTAAGTGAAATTGAGAGCTACAGTAAATAATTTTTAGGATGTTAAAGTCTTCGCTTCACTTTCCCAAAAGGAACTAGCATGGTAGCTGACTTGGTATAAAATGCTTCTTGACTAAAAATAATGTAACTGTTTGGACCTCTGTGCCATCCTCAAGTGAAAGCTGATACTGTGGACTCTTCTTTGTGTTACTTGGCATCTATCCCACACCAGAATCTTGGATTTACTACTTTCATTTTGGCCCAACTGATAATAATCATTGTTATTTACAATGCAGTCTCTGCCTGCTTTACATTTTTCATATCTGACATGCAAAGTGCTTCCCACAGGAGGCCTTTTAATTTCATCCTTCTTCACCCTCAAGCTGTATAGAGTTTTCTCCAGTTAGTGCACAAAAAAACCTACAGAGCTGCTCCTTCCCCCAGCATGAATAGGCTTTTCCAACATAAATCTCTCATCTATCAATGGATTAACATGCTTAAAATGCAACTCACTGAGTGGTTTAAAGAGCTCAGCCATGGGTAATAAAGTACAGTACCTTTCATCGCAGTAATACCAATTCTGATCCACACAGGATGTTAGTGACTGGGAGTTACTGCTTGAACTGAATCAGCTGAATGTGGTTACAAACCCATGTCAGGAATTTCTCTCTGGGCAGAATGGAGTGAGCTGTGCAGGCAGTGCCTTCCTGTTTCAGGGAGTAGAAAGATATGCACCCACATTTAACTTAGACAGTTTTTAAGACGTTTGCTAGAAGTAAATGGTGGTACAGTGGGGTTTCTTGTTTTGTCCTTTTAAAGAAAAGAGATGATGGTGGGGCAAAAATCCCAATATCATACTTATTTTCATACTTTTCTTCAAACATGAATAATGTTTGCAATGATATTTATAACTTTGTTCAGTTCTCAGATGACATGGTCTGGGGCACTGATTGGTGTCTCTTACTATCTTCTTGGGGTAGGACTGGTTTGCATACACATGAATTTTGGGGTTTTAAGCATTTAAAAGATGGGGTTTTTGCACATACCTGTCACTGTACTCAGCAGAATCAACATTTTTAAAAAAAAATACCACTCCCATTACAGAACTAATGTGTTTGGACCCCCTTGAGAAGGGAGCCACTCGGAAAAATGAGTCACAGTGTATTTCCAGACCTTGAAGTAATGGGTATGTGATTTTTTTCCCCCTCTGAATTTTTTAAACCATTTGTCAAAGAAAATAAACTTTAGCCTTGGTTAAGAAGAAGCAGTCATGTGGCAAAACATTTTAGC
Source organism: Corvus kubaryi (assembly GCF_017639235.1). Lineage (NCBI taxonomy): Eukaryota > Metazoa > Chordata > Aves > Passeriformes > Corvidae > Corvus > Corvus kubaryi. The sequence goes on along the minus strand of NW_024581137.1, from coordinate 1,298,618 downwards.
AGTTCAAATAAGGGCTAGAGAAGCTACAACCCTTATGGAAAGTCAGGTATGTAATTCTCTGCCTTTTTTTTTTTTGGTAATGCAGTGTGGTGATGTGTAGTGTCCTGAAATAGACTTCTGCATCTGGAGAATACATCTGTTAAGTAAAGCAATTAATAATTATATATTGGGTTGTTTTTTACAACAACTCAGATGTGTTTCTGCAAAACTACTACCAAATATGATTGCTCTTACCTCTTTTGTTTTCTCTCTCCTTCTTCCCTTCTTTCTTGAATACATTACCAAGCAAAATTTGTAGCAGAAACTAAAACTTATAAACTTGTACAGTGAAATGGAGATTGTCTAGCATCATCATAGTTTTGAGCAAAAGAGACTCTCTGTGCTAGTAATTAGTTCTCCTGCTTCGGCTGAAGTCCTGTTTCACACAGTGTTTTTCTCATCCATGCTCAAGTGTTTGCATGGATCCATGGATTTTGTAGCTTGCCTCACAGTAGCTGTAGAAATGTTGACATTTTTGGTTTCATGAACGTCCTAAACTTCTGCTCCTTCGATGTAGTTTTAGTTCTTTGATTTCTATTATGAAAATGAACTGGGGAAATTAGGACTTGGTGTCCAGGGAAGGGTATTTTAAAAAGAATCCTTGAGCATGTGGAGAACGCAGGAGGAAAAACACAGTGTATGCAGGGCATATCTGACAGCTGGTAGGAAGGTTTAATGAGTGAAGGGCCATGGGCCCTTCACCTCCAAAAAAGAAAGGCTTCACAAAGCTCCAGAAATGCATGAGGCTCATGTGCTTTGGGCTGTGCCAGCACTGGGTCTAGCTTTTATTTAGTCTTGTGTCCCTGAATTTTGAGGCTGAGGAGCCACTGCCATAAAATACTGAAAGTCAGCATTTACATTGACAGTGGTTTTGCCAATTCAATTCCAGGTGATGGCTGACAATGCTGCAGGTTGAGTATGGCTCCTGGCCAGTTGTGCCTTCCTCTTTGGGTGGCAAAATAAAATGATTCAGCTGGGTGCAGTTGATGCCTTTTCCTGGTCTTAAAATGAAGAGTCAAACATGGTTAAAAGGGAAGAGGGGATTTTACCTTGGTATTTATTTTAAGGATCCTTAGGTGCACTACGTCCAGGTCGAGGAAGTCAGTCGTCACAGTCAGGAGGTGTCCTGAGGTGTGGGTTTGCCAAGTACTATAAAGAGAATAGTTATTAAGGGGTGTCTGAGGGCCAGACTGATACTGATACGAAGGTATAAAGAGATGCAGAAAATGAGACTATTACTTGGCATGCATATGTATCCTTAGGCAGCTAAGTGCTGTTTTCCCATCTCACTGAATTTGCTGCTAGTGTTAGTGGAGGTTGATGTCTTCCTTGCTTGAGTCAGCAGTGGGACTATTTCTTTAGCTTTCTATACTGCTTCTGAAGTGGCAGCAACAGAAATCTTCTAGTGATGTGCTAGTGATGTGCTAGTGATGAAATCTTCTAGTGATGTACCTGTCTTGTAGCACGGCTTTGGGCTGGTTGAATTAACCCTGTTAGGACAGTAGTTCATCACCTTGGTAGTTAAGGGAGTCCAGTTGGTCTGAAGTAGGTATTTTTAACTTAAAGTGCTTCTAAGAAAGGAAGGCAGGAACAGCACCTGCTAATGTGTAGGAACCCAGAGTGCCGAGAATATTTCTCTGCCTGTTTTTAAGGGTTCTTACCCCCCCTGAACAACACTGTTTTAGCCTCCAACCTTGGAAAAAATTACCAACGATCAGACAGGAACTAGAAAATACAGTGGTGTGAATTAGGTGATAGACTACTATGTAAGATTGTCACAGGGTGAAAAATTCAGAGGTTTTGGGCTTCTCTTTGTAGTAAATAGGTAACAGTAAAAAATACCAAAATGGAGGATTGTTGGTGTTCTCTAAACCTTCTCCTTCTTCTACTACTCCATGTTCTGCAGTAAAAGTAGTTTGGAATGATTGGATAGAGAATTCCGCAGTTCCTGCCCGTGTTACTGAATAATTGGTAGGAAAGTGAAAATAATGTACGTTTTTAGTAACTATTGGTTAAAATATCTTTAAAAGGCCGTGTAAATCTTGATAGAGAGACTCCACTCCTGCTTTTCTGTTCTCTGTGCTGTACCTGGGTCACGCTAGTGGCTCTGTTCCTCTGATAAGACTTAATAAACAACAATCCGGCAGCATTGAAACTCAAGGAAAAGTCTTGGTTTATCTTTGAAACTCCTTGCAAGGACTTTTAGAAAATTCTCTCCCATCAGGAGGGATTTGATTTGCCGCATGGTTCAGTGTCACTAATGAACAGTTATTGTAGCATTTTTGTTAAAAATGAAGTTTTTATTTTGCTATACAATCAATGGCTATGGGGTTGTGTATTTGATTATTCATCAATAAGACAGCTACATATCTTCCAGTGATATGCTGTGAATGTGCCAAGCAAATGCCCTGGTTGCTTCGTTCCTTCTTCTCTCCTTCCCTCAAGAGGGGTATTGTGTTTTGTGGCTCAGCATTTTGTTGTGACAGATGCAGAAATGGGTGCTCATCCCGCACTCCTTGGTGCTGGCAAAGGCAAGAGCAAAGTGTGTTTTGTCCTTGGAGTGAAAGCGGTGATGTCTGTGGGAGGCTTTTTTCCAGGGAAAATCTTGCCACAGTCTTGTACCTGTCTTGTAGCAGCTGCACTGGGCCCTTCACCACAGGCAGCTGCACTGCACTAGGGAACAGAGCTGTGGACTTCAGGTGACCTTCTAAGCAGCTTGGATTGAGGCACTTGGAAGACAGAGATAATGACCTAAGAGAAAAAATGCTTGCACTGCTGTGCTTGTGGCCTGTTATTAGTATTGGGAAGGCTTTTGTGAAACATTTCTTATTCCAGCTCCACTAGAGCAGTATCCAGAGTCCTTCATGTTTGATACAGGAAGGTATTTTTGAAATGCTTTCTTTTAAAAAGTTATCTTTGTAAATACTTGGTTGGCTTGCAAGCCTTTGTTTTATTGTTTCCTTTTTGAACACAGCCCAAAAAATGTTTTTGAAATCAGGACTGTTATTCTTTATTTTTCTTGTTGTTTTTGTGGGGATTTTTTGCGGAGTGTGGTGCTGGTTGTGAGAGTGTTTGGTTGTTTTGTTTTAATTTTTTTTCAATCCTATCCCTCATTTTCTGCTATTCCCTACCACCAAAGACTGTGGCCACTTCATGCTTCCCAATTCTCACTTCCACCCCGATTAACTTTGGGTTGGTTGGGAAAACATATTTGATTCTTGCATTCCTGTTCTGTTGCAGATTTTGACTTGAACTATTTTTGGCATTGGAGCAAGTTTACAGACTACGTGCAGTGCGTCCTCACCTTCACTGGTGTGACTGGTTACATCACTTACCTGTGGCTGGACTCCTCCCTCTTTGTGGAAACACTGGGCTTCCTTGCGGTGTTCACTGAGGCCATGCTGGGTGTTCCCCAGCTGTACCGCAACTACCAGAACAGATCGACAGAAGGAATGAGGTACGGTGCTTGTCCTACATCAAACACGTGCATGTGCCTCCGTGTGGGTTGTCTGTGCAGTGTGGGAATGCTTTGCCAGGAAGGACAGTGTCATCTCTACAATTGTTACTTGAAAATACAGCAGTGGTCAGAGTAGACTCTGTCAGTAGGAGCTGGTGCAGCACTGCTGAAGGCAGTGGGAGTTCTATGACGCCTCTGAAGTCTGACCCACTATCCAAGTCCAGCTGGACAGGTCCAAGGTGAAACATGTTTTAGTGAAATAAACATGTGAAGCCACTGCTGTTGCCATTAGCAACATGTTGCTGTACAACTCAAGCTGTGCTACACTGGTAATTAGAAATGGTCTAAAGAGATCTTGCATATCAAAAGTAATAAAGAGAATAAAAGTATTTTGAGCCTGCAGCCTATAACTATCAGTGTAACTCATATAATTAGTTTTTTCTCACGTCTTCTCATCACTTCTTCATAATCCATTATTACATTCGTAGCAAATGACATCACTGTTTATTTTTGTGTCAAAGCTTGAAACTGACATTTAAGAAAGCTCAGATGTGACTTTTACAGTCGTGACTAGGAAACCCTCTGTAAAAAAATGTGGGACAGAACACTTTAATCTTGTGCCCACTCTTGAGTCACTAAATCAGATTATCTTTTCACAATGTTTATTGGATAACTCCAATGGTACCACTAAGATTACAAAGGCAATTTATGAAGGGTTTTGAGAGAGGAAACCTTTACTGTGTTGTATGAGTGCATTGGTCTGTAGAAACAATACAGCAGCAAATTCAGTTCACAGAGTACTGTGATCATTTGCGACTCTGTCTTCTCTTTCATTGCTTTGTTATGACTTCTTGGCATTGCTTTTAAATTTGCTGGGATAATTTTTACTTTGGTCAAAACAAATAACCATGCCACCCCCAAACCAATGCAATTCTGTCCTCTGTTCACATTGTTCCCTTTACTTGTTTGGCTTGTGCATGCTTATACTAGCTACTTTGAGATCTTTTCTAACTTGAAATGTTGAAATGTTCAGAAATTTGCTTTGATGCTTCAGACATTTTCTGATTGAGAGCCCCTTCGGTACAGAATGAGTCAGGATTTGCTTCCAAAATACTGGGGTATTTTTCATGCATGTACAGTTTTCCTATTTCCTGTATATGGTATTAGCAAAAGGATTTAAAAAACCCTCTTCGGTCTTTCTAAACTGCTAAGCATAGTATTGCAGAATTCCCATCTAAGACTGCTTGGCAAAAGAGTGCTGCATTTAGTCAAGAGAAACTAGCATAAAAAGCTCATATTTCCTTGCCGTGGAACAGAACCAGGTCAAGGATAGCCACACTCTCTATCACTTGTGTCCACATTCCAGAATGCATTCCCCTCTCTGGTTCTACTCTTGAAGTAGTTCTTTGTGTGGCATTGGACATTGATGGGTCTGGGGACTGATGAGGTAATGCACAACTTTGTGCTGCTGTACTGCAGTGGGAGGCTGTTCATGCACATGTTGGTGCTCTTTCATCTTTTCAGGCTAAATTGCAGTTTTGTGTATGTTGCAGGTACCACACACACTTTGTAGTACCATGCAATCCTAAACTGATTGGATGTTCTCTAAGCATTAGTGGGCTGTTCCTTCTGTGAGAGTGAGTGACTTCTGCCAGTATATTGCCTTCTGTTGAAGGAGCTGTTGGAAATATTTCCTCTGAACTTGCCTTCCTGTGCCCGCTTCTCTAAAAGCACATTAGAGAGGAGACCCCAGTCATGGAAACAGTGAAGGGAGCATGTAACAGTGCAGCCAGCCTACTTGCATGGGTATTTACAAGCTGTGGACTGGCTGATGCCCAGGATAGCTGATACCCAGGATAGCTGATGCCCACCGCTCTGTGCAGTTCTGTATAGCTCAGGGCAGAAATAACCACAGGTGTGGATGGTTACACTGTCGGAAGCAATTGCACTGGGGATCTGGGCCAAAATGGCTGGCTGCCAGCCATGCTCCTAGCAAGCCTCAGTGGCAAAGTAAGAGAGATGAGTTTCAAGTGTCTCTGTGACTTTAAGCTTAATAGGGAGAGCAATGAGTATTAAGCTGTTCTGTATAGTGTCCTTTTGGTCAATCATTACATGCTGGTTGGAGGCGGTAACTTCTTAAACCACAGTAATTCTGTCAGCCAGTGCAGGAGTGCAGTCTGTGTCCCTAATAAAGATCCCAGCCTTTACTACTGCCGGAGAAGTGGTTGTTCACAGGTCCTCATGGCTTGGCTGAGAAAAGCAGTAACATGTATCTGTCTCTGAACTGGGACAGAGCAGCTGATACATTAAGTCTATTTAGCAAACAAGTCCTTTCATAAAGGTTAACTGTTGAAAAAGAAAGGGAGAATAAGGTTACAGTATGGCGCCCCATCTGGTCAGGGTATCCTGGCAGACTCCTCTGATACTCTTGTTTCTGAAAAAAGGCCAGAACCCTTTCCCCCCAGTAACACCTGTTCAAGTGAGAAGTTGAGGACAGCTCATACTTGAGGTAGCAGTCACTTCCTGATAAACAAACTTGGAGACCAGGGGCCATGAGAGAGGTAAATGGGAGAGGTGGCAGTGGCAGGCAGGATATCCTTTGGGAGTCTGTTGTGGAAAGGGTCCTATCTTCTCACTTCTGTATTTCCATCTGCTACTGCCTGAAAAGTGGCCTACTGAAAATGTCCTGTGTGTCTAAGGTAAATGTCCAGAGGGCATCTGCAGCTTAGTCAGTTATGTTTATTGTAATAGAGCATGGCCAGAGTGAAGGAATCACAGTTATGTGCTTTATAGTGCTCTTGAGAATGAGTCTGCTGGTTCTTTGATATTTCTGTTCTGCTGGATAGAGCTCCTCATATCTTATTTGTAAGTTTTCATTTTTCCCTTCCTCTCCCTTTTTCCTTCTTTTTGTGGGAGTATTACTACTAGGTCCTGTAGCTTCCTCCTCTGTTCTGAGAGGGTGGAGACCAAAGGAGACGTTGGAAAGAAATGAAAACAGTAAGGAGAGGCATGCTGAGTAACAGCTCATGTGGAGTGAAGATAGTGTAGTATGTCCTGGTGGGCTGATGATTGATGGGTGGAAATTTTCCTGTGATTAAGTAAACAACTAAACTAGTCAAAGGAACAGAAATTTTCATCATATTCTCTTTGACAATTCACCTGATTACTTTATGGAAATGAGTACTTCATGGAAACTTGGAGCTCTGTTTAAGTGTTTAAGTACTCTTGGATGGTTGCAAAGCTAAATAGTACAGTAGTAGTTATATAAATTGTGGTACTAAACTTGACAGAAGTGCTTTGTAATGAATTGTGTTAATACCTATCAAAGAAATAATCACTTTGTCTCCATTCTTTTCAAGAACTAAACTAGTTCTGTCAGGTTGCCTAGTAAAAGAGTAATTTAATTACTTTAATTATTGGGGTGGATTAGAATTATAAGTGATTATATTAGAAAAAGGACAAAAGCTGCCTCAAAGTTAAAGAGCGTTAGAGTATTTGAGAAAAAAAAGCACTATAACATTAAAGGATTGGTCATCACTTGTAAATTTTCTTTATGCGGTAAAATATTTCAAGATTTGACATCCAGAACACCTCCCCTCTATCACCTTTTAGGAGGCAGAGCTGCTGACTGCTACAGTTGGGATCTGATGCTCCTTGTATTATTAGCTGCTTTTGTTTTGTGACAAAAATCATAGAGACAGGAACTTAATCTGTCATTTATCTTTGCATCTCCACTCCTTCTAGGATAGTTGCCTCCCAGTCACTTTCTAATAAACTGCATTAGTGAGAAAAGGTGATGTTTAACAGGAGGCAGTGGAAAGGGCAGGAAGGTTGGCTCTGAATCTGCACACAAGAGGTCAGGGTGTTGGGAGAATCACATCCTTGTGTGGACAACAGCTTTTGTGGAGTTCCTGTACGGGGGCAGTGTGTACTTTTGTGCACGTGTGGGGAGAGCCTCTGACGGAGGCAATGCTGTTATTATGCACTCCTCATAATCCCATCTGACCTCCCTCCAGCAAAGGAGGAGGATGGAGAGTGTTCCTCTGTAAGGTCTGTGACCAAGTTGTAGGTGTGTGGTCCTACCCAAGGACCATGTTAATCTTGGGACTGCATGAGGGTTGATTTGCTCCAGGACAGTATTGCATTCCTGTCTGCTGCCCTGCTCCAGAAAAAAATAACTGCCCTTCATTGAAAGTTTTTTGCAAAAGCTTTTCAAAATCACCTGGCAGTAACCATTTTGACTGCTAGCTGCTGCTCCAACCCCATGGAGAAGCAGTTTCTTCTCAGTTAGAGCTGCTGTGTGGCACAATCTTCCCTGATCCAAGAAAGAGGTCTGGCAGTAGGACAGAGCTGGGCTGCACATCTTGAAATCTCAGAAGCCGCAATCCATCAGATACCAAAATGTGCCCATCAGTTGTTAGCTTGGAAACATGTGGGTTCAATAAAGCAAGGTCTTTTTGCAGCAGTAGTTGAGGTCCTGATACACTGTTGTCTCTTCCCTGGCTGCGCCCTCAGTGGATGGCCCTTGCTGTACCTGGCTCAGGGTAGGGTAGGGCAGCTGCAAGGTCAAAAGGACACAACCAGGGAAAGTCTGTGTTGTCCCTCTGCAAGCGGAGTCCCAGGTCTGTCTTCTTGCTCATGGACAGCTTTCAGTCTGCTTGGAAGGAACCTCCTTTCTGCAAGACTTCCGACTGTCGTGTTTGTCTGACATTGGGTCAGGGGCTCAGAATTTCACTGCCTGGAGACAGCCAACACAATCAGTGATTCTGCTTATATGTTGACAGGAGACTGTCTTGAGAAATCTAGCCTGAAAAGGCCGAATGAGGATAATCTCAGGGTTTAATTCAATCAGGTTATTGTGCTATGAAAGAAAATATTAATTTAGTCTCTCCCGTGGCAGTGCTGGGTCAGTCACAGTGATTATTCGGTTTTAAGAAGCACAAATCAGGGAAGGAGAAACAATTGGCATTTATTGTCTCAGAAGCTGCTGGAGTCAAGAGCTGCAAATTCTAAGAAGTTTTTTCATTCAGAAATGTTTTATAAGGTGTGCTGCAGCTGTGAGCTAGTTATGAGCAAGTATTTATCTGAAATGTATCCAATGAAATGAGTGTGGTGTAAAGAGGTATGAAAGAAATAAATTATATTAAATGACTCTAATATGTATGTATATTTAATATATTCTTTACTTTTCTCTTCTACAGATAATATTAAAAATAGCAGAAGACAGTATTTCTTTGGGAGATAAAATTTGTTGTTGGGTGCTTTTATTAACTACTGCTCTAAGGTTCTTCTTTTATGAGACGTGCAGCTCTTTATATCAGTTTCTAGGAGAAAATTTTGACTTCTGAGAACAGTGTTTGTCCCAGAGACAAATCCTGGGTTTATTCAAACGCTGCAAAGATTAATGAATGCTGCTGTATTTTCTCTGCCTGTATTGGATTAACCAGGTGCTGTGATGAACAGATGTAGAAGGCTTTATTCAGGACTGGCTAACCAACGTCTGGCCACCTCATTTAGTGAGATTTTAGATTTAAGGAGAATGGGTAAGTGCTCTAAAAATGCCACTGCTGTGGTTTCCTGGGATTTTTTAGCCTGAGGGAATTTTTTATTTGTGAGTAAGTAAAACAGCTTCAGTGAGGTACCTTTGGAGCAACTTTTGAGTTACTTCCTTTATGCTATTTAAAAGAAAACAAAACACTATGCTAGAGGGAGGTAGCAAGAGTTGTTGCTCAGGCACCAACTGTGTATTAGCTTCTTAAGAATAAATTTGGTTCCATTAAAAAGAGAGGCTATTCACATCTGTTATGGCAACTGTGTTACATATCGGTGCTTCTTTGGGGAGGCTCAGTAAAGGGCTAAGAGAAATTAACTGGAAAAGAACTTAAAAAGTGCTAAAAAGAAAAGAAGTTAAAAGAGAATGATGCAAGCAATGGAAATATTGAATGGTATGTTTTTTTCTCTTCAGCTCCTGTTTCTCACTGTCAGAAATTGCATGGATGAGAGCAAAATCAAAGAAATAGGAGTAGGGATAATGGATGCCTATGTGAAAGATTTCCTTTTCTGAGTATGCCACATACACAAAGCAGACACTGGCCGCCAGTACAGTGGTGACCTGAGTTAGGAGTACATTGTGTCCAGTCCAGAACTAACACTGAGGAAGATGCTGAAAAGAGAGAGAATTGTTTCCGTCAGTCTTTGGCATTGTACTCTCCAGGTGCTGATTAAGCAGTGTCTTCTGTCATTCTTAAAATAGCAGCTGCTTTATATATTAAACAGACAAAACGGAGAACATGGACGAGAGGTATGACAGGTGAGAGCCATTTAATTAAAAACAAGCAAACAAACCCTAATATAGCTTTGTGGATTCAAATCATCTGACCCAGCTAAGAAGCAGGTTTTCATTGCATAAAGCATTATGCAGACAATCATAGGGACTACGTTATGAAAGAGAAAGTAGTCCTCAAGGGACTAGTTAGGACCTAAAAGTTAAGTCTGGGACCCTGGCAAACAGAGAAATCAAGGTCTTAAGCATGAGCCAGAACTACATAGGGTAAATGTAAAATTACTAGCTCTACTTAAAAGTGGTTTGTACGTAAGGTTGTATAGCCCATTCCTTACTTTCACTGCCTTTCCTATTGCACTAATCAGAACTGTCACTGTGCTTACAAATTGCCTATTTTAAACTATACATGTAATTTACTGTAGTTCTGTGATTTTATTCTTTCGTCTTCCTAAATGTTCTTCCTACTCAGATCCTTAGTTTTCTTTGTGGGTCTACAGAAATCGTTGTCGTTGCTTCTATGGCTCCAGCCAGCATTTGTAGTTTTCTGGGGAAGTTTTACTTGTTTGATTGCTTTGCTTTGCTGACCTTTCATTTTCTGCTCCTGGTACTGATCTGCTGGTTGCTATTTTCCTTTATGATGGCTTTTGTATAAAATACTCCAAGGTTTTTCATTTCTGGATTTTGCATACACAGCCAGGTTTGCATAGTAGTCAGTGAACAATTTTCATGACTGGATGGACCAGGTTTTTGTACAACTGTAAGGCTTACTACAAACAGCTTGTCTTCTCTCTTAACCTTTCCATTTGTGGTTCTAATAGGCAACAGGAACATCAGATTCCTTTCCCAAATATGCCTGTTTTAAGGCTAAGAGATTGAAGAAAGTCATCTCAAGTCTTCAGAAGATTTCTAGTTTCTTCTCCCTTGGAAGTGTTACTGCATCAGGAAAATAAACAGGCTTGGTCTCAGTGTACTCAGATTGAGGGCAGAGTCCTGTTGGCATGTGAACAGATAGACTGAAACTATTTTGTTCTGATCCTAGGAGCTAAGTGGATTCTCTCCTCTTCTCCAGACCCTCTTTTCACTCGGAACAGACCTGTGATCGATGTCCCAGGTTCAAGGGCCTGCAGTTTCTGCTTGACTCTCTGCAGATCTGTGGCCGGTGGGTTGCTGTGCTGGGGTCAGCAGTGCAGTCACCTCTGTGCTCTCCTGCTGTGTCTCCCCAGAGCTGTTCTCTCAAAACCTACAGCAGCACAGTATGAGGCTCCAAAGACAGTTCTTTGTGCCCTGTGCACTCAGCATATCTGAAAATTTCAGGAACTGAAGCAAGAGGCAGGTGGAAAAATCCAGGAGAGGGACCTTCCTTCTCTCAGCCTTTCTGACAGTGTGAGCAGCAGTATCCACTTCCCTTAAGCATCTCTAAGGTTGTAGCACAGTGTGGACTGCTACAGCTCTTGCACATATTGAACCTCTTTCTCATTTCTCTTCCCCTGGCACCTCATCCCCTCAGTTCAAACAGTAAATTCAAAGAAAATTACTTCAAACCAAAAGCATTCATTTTTTACTAATAGTTCAAGGCTTCTGGACAGTAATAGGAATAAAGCTCTGCTGGCATGTTTAATGAGTGCTCTCTCAGTTGGTGCTTTTCTCTCTGCGCTGAAATTTGAATTACAAGAGAAAATTTATTGTACTTCTGTTACAAAAGCATTCCATTAAGTTCAGGTGCTCCATCTTCCACTGGCAAGGAAGTGTCATGCAAGGTATTTTGCATAGTTAAGGCCAGGTCAAGGCACAAAAGGTGAGAATTGAGCCTGTCATGAAGACACCTGAGAGATGAAAGTTTTCTTAAAACGTTTTCTTCCTCTGTTACCTAACAAATTTGGGAACAAAAGTGCCTCAATCCTTGAAATTCCAGCACCTGTATTGTTTTGTCAGAGTTCACCACAGCATAAGTGGGATAAGTTACCTGCTTATGTGGTTGCAGGGCTGTCTCCCTCAGTTAAGTAGGACTGAGTGGTATTAGAAATACAGAATGGAAGTAAACAGATTTGAGTTGGAAGAAATGTAGGTTGAGATGCAAGGATGCAAATATCATCAAATGCAAATATCTTCATCACTGACTGTGATGAAGATCTGTAAAGTCAGCAGAGTGGTGAGTAATTTAAGTAGTTAATAGATGAGCCAGAACAGCAGATAAAAGAGATCAAAGAACCTCAGGCCTGGAAGTGACTTTGCAGGGTGGTCCAGAAAGGCAACCTAGAAGAATTGGGTAGAGAATGGGAGTTGGGCAGATCCAAGTGGGTCAACTGCAGAGATTTTCTGTTTCAGCTTTGACGTGTAATGGTGCATTTGGTCCCCTGCTCCTCAGACACAGAGGGACAAGCAAACAGAAGAAGAGTGGGAAGTGCAGAGACTAACATACTGAACAATCGGCCCAAAAACTGAGACAGGGGAGTAAGTGCTCATAGTATTCTTGAGTGGAATGTAGAAAGAAAAAATCTTGGATGTCAGAAAAACCTGTTTCAACAAGGCTGAAAGGTAGGGTTTTAATTTATTCTGGGGAGGATGGCTAGGAATGATATATGTCTACATCACATAAGGGAATTACATGCCAATCCAAATGTCCTGGCATTGTCAGGCAAGCTTTCAGGGTAGTTGGGGAAGCCTTGTCCCTTCAGATACTAAGTCTTGTATAAGAGAATTTCCTAAAACAGGATTAATAGTGTACAAGGCAACAGATGGTAAGAGTTTGGGAATGAAGATAGGCTAGCGGATGTCTATTCTTTTTGAACTGCAAAGACCCTACTTGGGCTGAAATTTCGTTGCATGCTACTGTGTGTGGGATGTGATCGTGATGCTTTTATTTCTTCCCTAGAGCATTCATTTCTGCCTACAGCAGGCCTTCAAAGCTCTGCAACCGTTGTGGGTCTGTGGCAATGCTGCATTTGGGAAGTGGCTCAGAAAGGGTTGGTTTGTGGTGGCACCTGCTGACAAAGCACAGCCTTCCCACTGGGCTTTGCTTTGAGAAGCAGCACGCAGGTGTATGGTGTGTCACTGTCACCAGTGACTTCACTTCTGCACCTCTGTGTGCACATGAGCATGTGGAAGGAAAGGAAGAAACCTGGCATTTCAGATAAAGAATCAGGTGGTGACATACTTTCATATAGAGCTTGCGATGGGTTATTTCATAGAATCAGTAAGGTTGGAAGAAGCCTCTAAGATTGCTGAGTCCAGCCATTGACCTAATAACTGCCAGGTCCACCGTTATTTCCTTACCATGCTAAGGTGTTTTGGAGAAGAATGCAAGCTTTGTTCTTGCAAATATCTGTAACTTCTTTCTGGACAGTAATCTGGACTTCGTCCCTGAGTGATCACTCTTATTTTACCCACTAGTGTGTTTAGGATTTTCATTTCCCCAAGTGTTTTCCTAGAATGTGAGAAGCATTTTTATTAACTGAAGGATGTGATTATTATTCATGAAAAGCAGTGACTGCAACATGATTAGATTTTGTCCTTGTGGATGCTGGCTTTGAAGACAGCTGAACTCCAGTCACCTAGAACAAGGAAAGCACTAGAGCTGGGACTGTTACCTTGTGTGTGCTGACCAAGAGGTAATTGCAGTTATTGAAGTGGGATACTAGAAGTGTGCTCAGCCTATGTACTCGTTACTACATGAAGTTGAAGAGAAAATATGCTCAAATTACCTCAGATTGAGCTGGATGAAGAATCTGATGATCTCTTGGTTCTCTAGGGCAGGAAGAAAGGGAAATTTAAAAGCATTGCTTTGAGCCTTGGGATACACAGCTGGGCTGAAGCAAAGCATGTCTTTTTATTTCCTTTCAAACTGAGTTTGTCCCAAATTATTTAGAACCAGAGCAGCAAATACACTGAATGGTGTTGCACAGGAACATTAATGTTGCCACCTCTTGGCATTGGCCTTGCAGGACATAGCAGTGACGTCCCTCCTGGCAGTGGGCGGGGGGGCAGGCTGCAGCAACTGGGATGTGGCAGGCCAATTCACCCTGTAGGGATGCGAGCCCAGGCAGGAATGTTGCTTCCTGGGATTTGTTTCCTTGTGGCCTTGCATGGTAGCAAGTCCTTTTGTCACCCACCTTTCAGTGCATGATGTGAGGCCCCAGGGTGGGCTGTGCCAAGCGGCTGGCGAGAAGATGGGCAGCATGAGAGCATCTAGAGCAGCATGATCCAGCAGCTGTGCATGCAGCTCCACCAACTGCAATGCCATGAGTGGGAGGTGAGAGACAGGGAAGCAGGGATAGATCCTCAAGAACAACTTCATGAGTGAGATGTTGAAGGATGGTGTGATTTAGGTGTACTCTGCACCATTCTCATTAAGTTGCCAGTACCATGTGTTTTGGCAGCTGACTGTCATTATTGTGAGAAGTGCAGGACGTGATTTTCTGCCCTGGCACCAGAGCAAATCAGCTCCCTGCCATGGCAGCAGGTCTCAAGCTTCCCAATTCACCAGCAGCAGAAGCAGAGCCTGTCTGATGTGTGTTCATACCACATGTCTGAGCAGACCTGAGCTTCGCAGTCTGGCTGGCATCCATCTGTGTCTCCTGCAGGAAGGGCACTGGTGTGAATTGTGGCTCAAATCTCTCCTCTGATCTACAGAAGAGATTTATTTTCACACCTGCTTCACAGAACTTGGGGTGTTTTGGGCTGTTTAAGACCTGCTGCCCTTCTTTTTTCAGCACAAGTTGTAGAGTACTAGAAGTACTTTGTAGCTGTTAAGGGTTACCAGTTTCTGGACCCCTACAGACAAAACTTCAGGTACAGCTGCTTGGCATACCTGGAGGCCATATTACTGATCCTGGACTATCCACCGGCCCTGTGTGGCATGTCTTGTAGTTTCTCCTTGACTGTCCTTTCATATGCCTGACACTCTGCCATTTTTGGGAGTTTAGAAAACAGATAATCATGAAAAAAAATTGACAAATACCCATTTACCCTGTTTTTCCATGAAACTTTGTTGTTCAACTGCACCTTCTTGGGTTTGTTTGCCTGATGGTGTTTCAGAGTGAAATCCTGCATTTCATCTTTCCTCAGTGATGAGTACAGTCCCTGATAATCACAGGAACTTTCAGATAGTTTGCTCTTGGATTGCAGCTGACTGTGGTATCAATTGCTTGTGGATATGGCTTTAATTCAACTGCTTCAGCTTAGTTACAGAGGTCCAAAATAAATGCTGGATCTCTCTTGCTGCATGCTCCTCTTAACTCCTGCTAGTATTGTGGGGCTGGACAAATGTCTTGCTCTGGAGATGGTCAGCGCTGCTCCAGCCTCAGAGGAATTGTTGAGAAGTGAGGTAAGGCACCAACACCAAGCAGGGCACGTAGGACTGGTGAACAGTTTCATGCTTGGATTCCCAGCTGGCTGTGCAATATTTAAAACAAGATCTTTGCTTGTTCACACAGAAGGACCTGTCTTAGGGTATGCACATTTAGCTTCCATATTTTCAAACTTCAGACACTTTCGATATATGATCCCTGTGTTTTCTTTTTCTTCTTTCCCTTTTAATAGTTTTTGGCAGGCTAAGCAATTTGCTTAGCATGAGGAGAACTCCTTTTTTTGTTAAGCCATATGGCATTTTGTTAGAAACAAATGCTCTGTTTATTAATTTTTGTTTGTTTTGTGCAGTGTTAAAAATAACATGGCATTCATGTTTCATGTTTTCTGGTTTGTGTTTCACTGCTGTAGGCAGGCCAGCTTCTGATTGAAGCGCAGTGTTACGGATGCTTGCTGTCTTTTCTAAGTAGACTATTTTGGAGCTGCAAATGGGAGCTGCAAGTTTTCCAAAGTCAGGATGTTACAACTGAATCTGCTTTCTCTTCCAGACATTCCTGTGCACATGGCTTGTGGGAGGTAGCAGCTTAAAAGGCTGCAGGAGAGATACCTTCTGTACCTTCTTCCTCACTTCCCAAGATCAAATGCAGTGTTGAAAATACTCACTGACAGGCTGTTTCCATGTGGACTTTATTCCTGAACGAAATACTGTATTGTCAGCTTTTATATTATTTTATTCTTCTTTTATATCCCGTCATTCAAAGAATTGTCACTGTGTTTTAACATGTATGAAAGTCAAGTGCTAATATATGAAGAAATGTCTGAAACTGTGGCAAGTCTAACCACATTTTCAGATTTGGCAAAACCTGTGTCATAGCCAAGATGTGGGGAAGTTGGCCATGATGTGGGGCCATGATGTGTGGAAGTTGTGGATAACTTCCACTGATTCTTGAACAAAGAGTCCAGACTAATTCTCCTCTTTAAGTAGGTAAAGGTCAATAAATTATATTATTTTCTTCTATTATTGAAAATAACTTAGAAGTTTTGAGTTCATCGAGTGTCCGAGCACAGTTAGCCCCAAGATTTTGACTGTAGCAGGATGTAATTACATCAGGGCAACACGTACCTCCTGTTGCTATTTGTGCTGAAACGTCTGCTCAAACCACTACAGGATTTTTCAATGGAAGTTACCGTCTAATGTCTGATTCTCTTTGTGCCTTCCAGCGCGCAGGGTATTTTTGGGTTTGTGTGTTAAGCTGCAAACATGCAGAGTCATAACATCAGTGTGAGAAAATCTGCAGTGCAAATGGGGAGTGAGGACTGCTGTGTCTTTTTTCTTACGTTTTGTGCTCAGTCCCAGCTTGTGTTCTGCAAACTGCTGCTCTGCAGCCCTGCTGCTGTTTGTAAGCTGTTTGAATGGAGGGGTGCAACAGTCTTAAGACAGACTGGTTCACCAGAGAAGTGGAAGAGGGGGCTTCACATCTCATGTTTTTTTACAAGATCCTTCTTTTTGGTAGTTTTTGTTCTTTCAGATGAAGGAAGAAGAAAGGTGTAATGACCCACAAGTGACTAATGTTGAGCAGAGTCTGCAAAGACTCCGAGGGAAAATCAAGAGACTGGAGACTGTTCCAGTCAGGTTTTGTGCAGAAGGAATGAACATGCTGAAAAGCTTTGATTAGAATAGCATTAGTCCTGGATAAGGCAGATTGAGCCTGAATATCTGGCTGACGTAATTGTTTTTAAAATTACTCAGCCTCTAGTATAGTTCCACAAAAAGAAGCACCGGAAAATGTTCTGGGTTGTTTTTCTCTCTTTTGAGTGCACTTTACAAGCTTTTTCTACATCTAAATAATTCCAGAAATAACTCTGTAAAAATTAAGGTTTGTTGCCTGACTGCAGATACCGTGTTACTGATAGCTGGTTTTTACCTCTAGTTGCTGTCACTTCATGATTAATATACAACATACAGGGAACGTGAATGAAGCAAGTTGTTCCATGAGAAAAGTGAATGCTGTTTTCCAGCATGTCATTTATTTATTTAGCAAATGAAGATGGGTACAGCTTGTTTATGAAATCTGCTATCAGTGGTAGAGAACAGCAGCACCATAGGGCATTTTCATATTACCATATTAAAAACCAGCATTTAGCAACCCACCCCTAGTCTAGTGTCTGATCAGAAGGGCTGGTGTCTTTCTGAGAATTAATTCCAGCAGCAGAATAAATAAGTGCTCTTTCAGATTTTAAAAACAGTTGAAAAAATACCAGCTTTTCCTCTTTGTGGTCATTTGCAATTTACACAGACTTGGCACTGGCTGTTACTACATTAACAACTCCTTCTATTGAGCTCAGCTGTGAGGAAGGCACTTACTTTTTAGGAGGTTTGTTGTCATTGGATACTGCAGTGCTGATGTACATTACTGGGAAGTGCTATTTTTACCGCAAGTCTGCCTCAGCCTCTGGCAATACCAGCTATTTGAACGCAGCTCCTGCCTCCTTCCTCTCCAGTTGGCATCTCTGTTGTCACACAGACAAATGCTGCCATTTGTTTATTTCTGCATCCCCAGGTTGCTCTCTGGCACTGCTCACCCCTAACCTGCTTGCTCATTTTCGCTAAGAGCAGTTGTGCTGTCCTACTAGAGCATATCCTCCATATCGACAAGGTGAGCATTTCCTGCCTTCCACATCACCCCAGCTTAGCTTTGGGCTATTTGGCTATTTCAGGAAAGAAATATTTACTCCTAAGTCCTGCTTTGCTGTGTAGCCAGTGCTGCACAGAACAGCTTGGCTTGTGTGACTTTGCAGATGTTAGGAAGATGGAGTGTGAACTTGGTATTTGTGAGATAGGTTGGGAAATTTTTGGTGCATGCAGCCTCTTTGTGCCGTGCTCTCCAATCTCAGGCAGTGTTGGTGGTGGGCCCTGACTGCCTACGGTAGCAAAGCCTCCTCTGCATTAGCAGTGCAGCATTTTCTATTGCACTGTGAAGCCAAGGGTCAGACTCTGGTGTGCCAGTGGGCTGTGATCTGCCAGCCCTTGACATCTGGCACATGGCAAAGGTGCAGATCCATGGGCTGAAGTTGGTTGTATGAGCATTGCCAAGAGCAAATGCCAGGTCCTGCACTTGGGTTGCAACAAGCCCAAGCTACAGGCTTGGGAAAGTGTGGCTGGAGAGGTCCTCAGCTGAAAAGGACCATGGGGGTGCTGGTTGACATCCACCTGAATATGGAGATATTTAAAAGATGTGCAAATGCATCACTTAGGGGTGTGGTTTAGAGGTGGGTTTAACTTGGCAGGGTTAGGTGAGTTTAGGTTAATGGTTGAACTCAATGATCTAAGAGGTCTTTTCCAACCTAATGGTTCTATGATTGACTCCGCAAAATACAGGGTTACAATAGAGAGCAAGGGCTTGGGTGTGCTCTCCCCTATTTATTCTTTCTTCTCCACAACCAGCTGAATATTCTCATTTCTTTTGGGCAACAAAACACTCCCTTTCTCACAGACACTGCTCTTTTCTCCACCAGGGTAGGTAAGGGGCAGCTATCTGCCCAAGCTAGATTGGTGTCTTTCTTGTCTACCCCAGAAGTAAGAACGAATATAAGAATTACCTCTCTTCTCCAGGTGACTGGGTGAAGTTGAGAAGCTGCAGACAAAACCTGTCTTTTCTGTGCAATGTGGCATCCTGAAGTGACACAATAGCTGGAAGTATGAGAACAGTGATGGTGTATCCATGCATCCATTACTCATAGTCATATACACACCACTGCATCATTGCAAGTGACATCTGCATATGCAGCAAGGACAGAACAATTGCAAATTCCAAATTGGGGGGAGGACCATTACTATTGCACTGAGCGTCTGGAAGCTAGGACTTGACAGAAGGTGTGTTGGTGCTGTAAGCTTCATCCAGCCCATCTCCCAGCCCCCTGGAGCACGGGCCTGTGATGTGGTAGTGGGGGCAGGGCCAGCTCTGTTTCCCCCAGGGTGCCACACAGACGTGTTTCTTGGCAAGCTGAAACTTCGAGGCTCTGTGTGCAAATGGGTGCTGGTTGAGATGGGAGGGAGCCAACAGCAGCTGTAGCTTTTCCCCTCCCTGGAGTTGGCACTGGAGGAGTGAGACACGTACTGAATTGGAGAGGGTGCTGAGGGCATTCTGGGGTGCTTGGAGTGATGATGCAGGGGTTCTGGGCCAGCACACACCTCTTCCCTACCTTTACCCCCGTGGTGGATTGATGTTGGCTGGATATCAGGTGCTCACCAAGCCACTCATACCGCTCCTCCTCCTCAGCGGGAAAGAAAAATGTAACAAAAAGCTCATGGGTCGAGATAAGGACTGGGAGATCACTCACCAGTTACCATCACGGGCAAAACAGACTCCACTCAAGGAAATGAATTTAATTTATTCCCAATCAAAATCAGAGTATGATAATGAGAAATAAACCTAAATCTTAAAACTGCTTCCCCAGACCTCTCCCTTTTTCCCAGGCTCAGTTTTATTTTATCTTCTCTACATCCTCCCCACAAATGGCACAGAGGGACAGGGAATGGAGATTGCAGTCCATTCATCAAATGTTGTTTTTGCTGCTCCGTCCACTTCATGCTCTTTCCCTACTTCATCCTTGGTTCCTCCCAGGGAGACAGTGCTTCATGAACTTCTTCAGCACTGGTCCTTCCCATGGTATGCAGTTCCTCATGAACTGCTCCACTGTGGGTCCTTTCCATGTGTCCTTTCCATGGGGTGCGGTCCTTCAGGAGTGGATTGCTCCATCGTAGGTCTTCCCTGGGGTCACAAGTCCTGACAGAAACCTGCTCCAGCTTTGCTGCTTTGGCCTGCACTCTCCCTGGGCCCATAGGTCCTGCCAGGGACCTGCTCCAGCACAGACTTCCCATGGGGTCACAATCTCCTTTGGGCATCCACCTACTCCAGGTTGGGTTCCTCCACATACTACAGGTGGATCTCTGCTCTCCCATGGACCTCCATGGGCTGCAGGAGCACAGCTGCTTCACCATGGTCTTTACCATGGACTGCAGGGGAATTTCTGCTCCAGTGCCTGGACCACTTTCTCCCCCTCCTTCTGCACTGACCTTGGTGTGTGAAGGGCTGTTCCACTCACATGTTCTTGCTCCCTCTCACCTGGCTGCTGTGTAGTGCAGCAGTTTTTCCCCCCCCTTCCTAAATACGTTATCCCAGAGGTGCTACCATTGTCACTGATGGGCTCAGCCTTTGCCAGCAGCAGGTTCATCTTGGAGCCAGCTGGCATTGGCTCTCTTGGACTTAGGGGAAGCTTCTGGCAGCTTCTTACAAAAGTCACTTTGTAGCCTGCCTCCCTGGCCCCTGCTACTAAAACTTGGCCACACAAACTGTCCACCCCAAATTCAGGGCATTTTCAAGGACTGGTGTACCAAGTTTCCAGTTCTCTTCCGTTCCTGTCATTCCCTGTCCTGCTCCAGTCTCTTTTTTCTATTGTCTTCTCATCTGACCAACCTCTTGGCTCCTCTGCTGTCTCCTTTGCTTTCCTCTGTGGCCCTTCATTGCCTTTTCTCACCTCCTGCATGACACTGTCCCCATTTCCTTGCTAAGCTCTTTGTGATTACCTCATGCTCCTTTTGGTCTGTGCTGGACACGCTCCTTTTGTCCAGTCCCAGCCTCTCCTCTGGGAGACCAGCCAGCAATCCTACAGTCACTACTTTGCATCAGCCCTGAGAACCTTGCTGCAGCTGCAGTACTAAGTTTTGTGAGATGTCAAATGTTTTCTATATTTTGTTTTTATTGTACCTTGCTGATTTGCAGGTTTTCTCTGCTGTTTTGTCCAAGCTACTGGACAGAGAAGGATGTATATTTTTTGGTATACAGATAGACCAGTGGCATTATCTTCTTAAACTATCTGTAGCATTTTTTAAGACCATTTTTGTCAAGGACAAATTGAGATTTTCGTGTATGTGGAGTGTTGTAATGTCCTAGTCAGAACTCCAGGCATGATGATGATGTCCTTGAGTGTCAGGTGTATGAGCTGAAGTGTGGGCTCTGGAACATGCAGAGACTGTCAGAACATGCACCAAGTTTTCCAGCTGGTATTGCAGACTGTTGAGTTCACAGGTGGCTTCCTAGCAAAACACACACTTGCTTTGGCAAACTTGGCACAGCATGTGACACAGCTAGAGGTGTGCTTGGCTCCTGTGGTGCTGCTGAACTGCAGGTGTCCTTAAGTTTTTCCTCAGTGATTGATTATTCTTTCTTTGAGGGGGTTAACTCTTCCGTAGGCTGTACATCTTCTGACTGTGTATCTTCTCCTCCACACTTGCACTGCACTGCACTGTAAGGTCACTTAAAAAACCCAGCTAGCTTTCTCCATAGGGAATGTGTGGCAAATACCTTTTGCGTTAAGGATATTTGTTAAATTCCTATTCAGCTATCTCATGGTATAGCTGAATTGCCCTTCTGTCAACAGTGAGCAGTTAGTTTGATTGGCCTGGCTGAGCATGTGCTTTTAGTGAGGATGCCTAGCCATGCCAGGACAGATTCACAATTAAATTGTGATCGGTTGCCCAGCAAACACTAATAAGCTTAAAACAAAGGAGGAGGTGCCAGTTTTATTACCCTCAGAGTTTATTGCCCTCCTGACTAAAATCTCAATCAATCCCGATCACCACCTGCATCTATGAATGTCCTGTAAGTGTGATGTAAGGTGACTTGGTGTGACTGGAAACATGCACAGGGCAGGTGGTGCAGGCTGTTTGCACCACGCACAAATGACGTGTAGAGTTCAGCCGTTGTTTTCTTTCTCTGAGTATTTATTTATGATTTTAGAATGACCTTGGGTGGGGAATGACTGCTCACTCGACCCCGTATTATCCTTGCTTGCACTTCCACGCAGGTTCTGTGGAAGGTCCCGATTGTAGACCTGTTTTGTGCTCTGGGCCATATGACATGAGTTACAAAAGGCTCGTGTTTCCATAGTGTGAGGGGGCTGTACAAACTGATGCTCTTGGCCACCCTTCCCATGCAGGGAAAGAACGGGCTGCAGCATTTGGCTTGCAATGGCATTGTGTGCTTGTGTCCCAAACACAAATCCTGCTAGCTCCTGCCTGAGCATTGGAAAAGGGCAGAACATTAAGTACTGCCCTGCTGCATGGGCTTGACTGTGTGTGATGGCGTCTGTGCTGGCAAAATGTAAATTGCTTGTAATTATGACAAATCATGTGCAGTGCTCCTACTGTGAACTACATAGCTTTTGTCCTCCTGATAAAGTGCATGAAGCTCAGAAACAGCCTTCCAGGGGTGGTTGTTCACATTTTGTTGAGGACACTGAAGGTAATTTGGTCTGTTTGAAGAACTTGCTTCTATTCCCCGGAGTTTCTCCTGATGTGGGGGAGCAGGAGCTGGACTACAGGACAGGGAATGCTCAGCAGAAGAGCAAGATGAAAGCAAGTTTGGCTATTAAAAGGAAGTCTGAGCATTGCTCTTGATCTGTGTCCTTGATAAAAATCCCTAGTGCTGTTCGTCCTTCCAGTAACAGCTTCAGGCATGTAATTTCTTCTCTTTCTGTATTACTGAACAATCTGTCTTTCTGCTTTTTTTGGTTATGCATTTTCTGCAGTAAGGAGTGGTTTCATCTATCTATTTTGTTTGTTTCAGCAAGTGCTAAATGTGTGCATGCACGAGAGAGCAATCTGTGTGTTACTTTACCTTGCATGAGCACAGAATGGCACGCACAGGAAGTAACTGCTGGGATGAATCGCTGTTCTTTTCTGTGCACCGTTTTACTTTGGTTTATGGTCAATGCTGTCAGCATGTGGCAGTCATGTTTACAGAGCACCACTGAGTCAAATATCCTAGCTGGATATTTAAACATGTTGGATACCTTCATAGCCACAGGTATTTGGAGCTGTAATTGCTGAGATAAGAGTGCTGCAGTTTGTGGAGCAGAGACTTTGATCCTCCCTTCCAAGTTCAGTGGTGCCTTGGCTAGGCACGCAGTCTGCCCATGTCAAGGGGAGTCCCAACCCACTGTTGGGTATAAATTTTAGCTGAAGTAGGAGGGATCCTCTGGCTCAGCAGGTCTTATCCAAAGCCAAGTTCTTCTCAGTTAACACTCTTACCTTTTCTCTGTCTTTTAGCATTAAGATGGTGCTGATGTGGACCAGTGGGGACACGTTCAAGACTGTTTACTTCATCCTGAATCAGGCCCCTTTCCAGTTCTCCATCTGTGGACTCCTGCAGGTTTTTGTGGACATCGCTATCCTGTTGCAGGTTTACTTGTACAGCCACTACCCTCAGAAGCCCGTGTCCCACACTGCACACCCAGCCAGCACCAAGGCCCTGTGAGGAACTTGGCTGGACGGGTTGAAGGTCAGCAGAGTCAGCCATGACATCTTCTTCCACTTGTAAATACTCCTGTGTTGCCGAGTTGAAAGCAGAAATGAGAACAAGGATGGAAAATCTGGCTGCAGTTCCAGCTCGGGAGGTTCTGTGTTAAATAACTTGCTCGCTCTGTTTTCGGACTTAGCTGTACAGAACTGTTTCTTGGTGGGGGGAGGGGCACTTTATTTTTGCATACATACCTATGAGCCTTATCAATTCACAAATGTTTGTATATTTAATCACAAGGGCTGGATGGTTTGTGGTTTTAATGCTATTTAAAAATGTTACACCACATAAATTACAGGATATTTTGTCTGAAACTTCTACCTATTTATATGTAATATAAAGTCTGTATATTGGTGGGAAGTTTGTGACATATACTAGCATTCAGTATCTCCGTGATGGAGGAAGAAGTATTGAAGAGCAATCCAGGAGCTTTCTCTTTTCTCTTTAAGGGTGTCCAGTGAGCAGAGAAGGTGGGGGTGGGAGGCCCTGCAAAGAGGTGAGCAGCCAGAAATGAGCCGGCCACAGAGGCTAAAGAGTGAGCAGGTGTTCACCCTCCCTGCAGGAGGACACATGGAGGGGATGATGGAGGGGGTCTGATGGTGCTGGTTCTGGAGCCATGTCTAGAGCTGGCACAGCCAGTCAAGCATCCAGGCAAAAGGAGGAGCCGGCAGGAGACTGCAGGGAACTTAGGTAGTCGTGCTTTGAAACCATGGGGTGTGGGAATAGCCTGCCCTGCACTTGGGGGGCAGCCCCAGCAGCTGTGCACAGGACAGAGCTGGCCTGTGAGGTGTCTTTCCCAAACCAAGGGGCCGGCAGATGGATGTTGCCAGTATTGCCAAGCAAATACTTCTAGATCGTGACTGAGCCACAAAGACAGAAGCAGGTCCACTTTCATTGGCTCAGAAATGAAAAAGTTTGAGACAAAGAAAAAGCTGTATCCCCTGGAGTAGGACCAGCATCTGACAGCTTGATTTGTTGAGGCTGAGATTTGTGTTCATGTTGTTCAATGCCAAACAAGAACTAGGTTATGTTTTGGGGTGTTTCCTGCATTGGCCCAACAAGGAACGAGTCCATGTTTTCCTTTTACTGTTGTGAACTTCTAGGCTCTTAAAGAAGAGATTCTTCTCTTTTAGAAGAATCAACAGCGTGTACTTAGAGGGACTGAGAAAGCCGAAAGAGCAGAGTTTATGTAGCTGTTGTCTCTAAAGGCTGTTTGCCAGCATAGGTCACTGTGCTTTGTCTGTGACGTGCAGCTGCTGGTGGTGTGGACCCGTGGGGGCTGTCACCAAACCCCTGGGCTCCTGTTGTGATGCTGCTGTCATGAAACTGCCCTGGGTGATGTGAGGAGGCTGTAGCAAGGCCCTTGGTCCAGGAACAGCTATGCCTGTGCTGCTTCCTTCATGAGGCTTTCTCCCTCTGCTGGGTGAGTCCTGTCTGACCACAGGCAAAATGTTGGACAAATTTTTCAGAATCATTTTTCCTCTAAGAATAGCACAAGAGCTTATGTTTTCTTAACCAGTGGCAGCAAGTCTGAGGTTTGAGAACTTCAGTGTATAAGTCAGATACTTCCCCTACTGTGCTTTCTTTGGGAACCTCACAATTTGCATTTGGACTGTCTTCATTGGTAGCAAACTGTCCAGCGGAGGGGAGTCACACTGTGCCCAGGCACTGACCCCATGCTCTTTGTTTGATACTCTTCTAGGCCTGAAGTGACCTTACAAAGACAATGTACTCAGCATGGCAGACTATGAATGTTCTGTTCCTCTCTTTTCTCCAGTGTTCTGGTTGTGTTACAGGAACATCTGGGCTTTTGTCTTTTTTAATTGAAAACTTAACAACTGGCTTCTCCGGTATGCTGCTTTAATGAGGATTGTATTTCTACTGTTTGAAAACAAACACTTTCTTGTGCGTTTCAAGGGTCTGAAGGGTTTTTTTATTAACTTGTAATGGTAAGATTTTTGTATTTGGTGGTCTTTTTCTAATATTCTGCAAAACGGGGATGTAAGAAATTAATGGTTTGTAAGAAACATACTTCTGTATGTTATACCTTCACCTGGGAGTGCACACTTTTTGGCTGCCTCTTTGGCTTTGAACTACAGGTATTACTGAGGATTAAACAATTTCTGTTTTTTCCATTTGGGATTCTTCCTTGTGCGGATTCTTGAGTCTGTCATCAGTACCCAAACCAGCAAGCTCTGCAGACCAGTCTCATTTACACTAGAGCAGCAACTGCTGGAAGAGAAGCCAGTGAAACCATGTCCAAGTCATCTTCTGTATGTGGCATTTAGCAAGTAGGACTCTTGGCCAGGAACTCTAGAACTTGCAAGGTACTTTAGGGACAAAGTGTTACAGAACTTTTGTTTTGTTCTCTGCTTGTCAGGAAGTATCTGTTTCAATGATCACCTCAGAGAATAAGAAATCGATTACTCTAAATACATCTCTTTGAATGTATGGCACATTTCATGGACTTTATTTTTTCTGTCAGTTGCAATGTTTTTTTAAATAAAAATTACCTATTATATATAACTTGCAGTGTTGCTTTGTTTTGTTCAGGTACAAAATGTGTGCTTCTTAGCTCTTACTATAATTCATCTTGTCAGGAGCATTGGTGATAGGAATAACTAGTGTGCTTTTTCCTTCTGATGAGTGGGTAAGCAGAAGGCATAAATTGTTCTAAGTCATGATGCGCAACAGGGATTCTGGATTTCTGTCCCCTGCTCTTCCATACATACTAGGGTGAACTTAACCCTCGTGACCACGCAACTTGTTTGTGTTTGCAATGCTCACAGTAAAAACCAAATCGCTAACGGATTACTACGTGGCTTTTAAAGAAGCCTGTGTCACACAAACTGCAGAACGAAGTTGAAGATGGGATGCAGAAGAGGGATGTGCTCCTGGCAGCCTCTGCACAGGAGATGAGGACACTGAGTCTGTCATCTCATGGCCAACTGCTGCCCCAGGAGAAGTCTTGGCCACCCTCCCTGTTCTTTCTGGATGGGAAAACAAGCCAGGACTGTCAGGAGCAGCATTGCAGATGCTGTGCATCTTCTGGATCCTGCCAGGCTGCTGAGCCAGGATGCTGGGCTGCTCTGGCATGGGGAGGTAGTTTGCTATTGCTGTGTGCAATGGCTGCAGGAGCTGGAGAAGGGGAGATGGGGAAGAGAGAGGGCTAGAGACACAGGAGAGAGGGTTGGGAAGGGTGGGAGGAGAGATATGGGAGGGACTGAGCTTGCTCAAGTAAGGAGCTGAAGGGAGATACTCCGGAAGGGAAGGGAAAGAAGGAAAACCAAAATCTGAAGGGTAAAGATAGGTAAATCAGCAAAGTGGGGAGGAAAGGAGAAGGAATGTGAGGGTGGGGAGTTAAACCCTGCCTGCCCTGTTGCAGCCTGCTGGCAGCGGAGACCCAAGCAGTTCTCACAGCAGCCGAGCCTGCTCGGCACTTGCAGTGCTGCACCTTCTCTCCCAGATAGTGCTGCTGCTTTGGCATTCAGTGTGGGGAAGCCAATGGTGGAGGAAACAATGGAGAACCCGATCTCTGGGTGCTGCAGCAGCCCAGCGCTTTTCCTGCTGGCTGGTGCAGTGCTGCCCCAGGCTTCCCTCAGGGCAAATCTCTCCCTCTGCTGTGCATGGCAGACGGTTGTCTGCACTGTGGCTCCATGGAGGGAGAAGTGTCATGGTTAGATGTTTGAGATGCATGCAGTTAGGTGCGATTAAAAACATTTTAAGACATAAAGCTCACATTTGGTACTGGGTATGAAAGCAAAAGTTGGCCACAGGTTCTGTTTGTTAAATCTGATTGTGATCCTTGTCTTAGGCTTGAGAGCCAAGGAGGCTTCAAGGACCTGACTGACAACTGTCGCTTTGTTGGAGGCTTTCTGTAAGAAAGAAAACATCACTATGTAAGTCAACAGTGCGCCAGTAAATAAACACTGCCTGCATACCTGTGCCAACAGCAGTAAACAAGAGATGGGGACTAGAACACAATGTGAGGTTCACCCTGGAGCATGGGCAGGTCTTCCTGGAAACAGCCTTGTGAAGCAGCCAGTCCCAAGTGGATGTCAGCATCTAGAAATGCACTGACAGCAAACAGCATTTCAGACCCCCATCCTGCCCTTCTGTGTCTGGCTTGTGTGCATTTGGCTCTGGTAGGTGCTGCTGGGAGACTCAGGGGCTTTGCTCAGCCTCAGATGGGCCAGCAGAACCATGCTGGATTTCTCTACCTGTCAACCCTTCCATGCACCTCTGTCCTCTTCCATGCCAAGGCTTCACAGTCCTCTAAGGCTCTAGCTTGTCGGTGCCAAGGGGAAAGCCAAGGATACTTTGCCCCTGAAACATCTGCAGTGAGGCTGCCATAACCTGCACCTGTTCTGGCCTCAGCAGCGTGGGACAGCAGCCTCTGTCTGGCTTACAGTTGAGGAAATGACACCAGTGTCACATTTTTCTTACCATTACTGCTTTTTCTTAACTGAGGCTGCTGCGAGGTAGGAGGTGGCTGTGCACATGTGCTGTATGAGCTGTTTGTGCTATTCCCTTTAACTCTATCCCTTTATCAGGTAAGACAGCCTTAGTTCTCCTAAGTTACAGTTTTCATGACTATTGTTGCCAGCTGCCAGAATTTGTAGGTCTAGGTCCATGGATGCTGCCACCAAGGCAGACATGTAGAAGAGGTGGCTTTGCTCACGTTTTGAGTCTTTGTCCCATATGAGAGAGAAATATTTTTTCCCTTTTTTTTTCCTTGAGGCAAAACTAGTGTGCTACAATCGTGAAGCACTAAGTTGTTCAAAGAAACAGGTGTAACTACATGCTGGCACTGGTGTGCCTACAGACAGCAGTGTGGCATTTATTACAGTGAGAGATAAATGGCCTTAAAAGGATCTGTGTGCTGTGGCAAAGAAAACCAACCACCATACACAACAAAACCAACATTCTTCAGCAGCTGATCAAAAGTAATAAGCATCACCCATAACAACAGCTGCCCTGGGTGAAATTCATTCTCTGAGTGTCTTTTATGTCTGGCAATGTATGCATCACAACTTTATACAGCTTCTAAAAATAATTTGTTTAAAAGGTTCCTGGTTTATATTTGTTTCCTCATCTGTCATCCCAATAGATGAAATGAAACTTTATTAAAAGCCAGGCTTTGACTACGAGACATAATGAGTGGGTTTTGTCACTTTATTAAAACTCTGTGTGTGCTGGAATTAATTATGTGCCTTTTGAAAAATACAAAGAACTCACTATTGTAGGACAATAGCAACTTGATGGAGAACAGTAATAATCTGGTATGTCATCAGTCTGTTTTTCTACACAGCTGCTGAGCTGCAGTTTGCTGTCCCAGTGCTGGTTTTTTCATGCTGCAAGGCCAAAAGCTGCATTGATTCATGGCTATTTGCTAGCACTGCAAGTGTGAAACTCTTCATTCTGCAAGGATGTCTACTCCAATGTGGCTTTTCTAGTAGTAAGGTAAGAGTGCTTGCAGTTTGTGGGCTTCACCACCTTGAAGAGATGCATTCTGCACCCTCCATGCACACTAGCCATGGTCACTTCATTCATATTGGAGATGGAGCATGAAACACATCTGGTGTGCATGAACCAGATCACCATGAGGAGTGAACTTGTGAGTCCACCTAGTGAGTCTGTCGGGTGCCACCTTAAGACTGAGCACCTGAATGCCACCAGCAGGGGCACCATGCTGCCCCACAGCACCAGCCACACTGTCCCTCTGCCACTGCTCCCTTTGCTGGCTGCAATCAGCTGGCTGCAAAGCTGTATCCCTGAGGTGAGACCTTAATAACCCTTAATGAAAGAAATGCCTGCATCAGGAATAAAAAACCAATAAAATCAAAGTCTTTCATGAGTCACAGCAACCCAGCGCTGGCTTGGCTTTGCTTTGCCAGGAGTCTGAGTCAGCCCAGGCATCAGCCACCAGCCCCTGGCCCTGCTCTCTGGCACAAGGAGCAGATGTATTCCCAATGCTGCTGGGCCGTGAAGGATGGGCAGAGCCCTAGCGTGGGCACCTGTGTTTGGTTTGCCTGCAGTTCAGTACAGCTGGGGCTTTGCTGACCCAGGTGCATCCTGCAGGGTAGGGGGGCTCAGTTTTGCTGCCTCCATCTCCCGCAGTCTCAGCAGCAAGTAACACGCGTTACTTCACATCAGCATGGTGAAACACCACCTCCCCCCACACCCAAATCACCAGACACAAACAGTCAGCAACAAAGCTTTTAATTTTTATTAAAACAAAGTGTAACCTTTCCATTTCCCTTGCTTCATTCCTATAAGGAATGGCTTAATATGAGAGTTTGCTAATGTGAGGATTGGTTTTACGACATATGCTGAGGCAGAAAATCCCCAAACAACAGACCAAGACAAAACCCATCTCCAACATATCAGGTTTTGTTCCCTTTCTGGCAGGAGGAGAATATGGAGGGTGATACTGCATGGCTTTAGTACAAATAGGGGTGTAGGTGCAAGAGACTGTTGGATTCCATCTCCCTCCATTCCCTGATCACATCCCACCTGTAGGAGCACTGAAAGACCCACAGAGCACCCTGACTTGGACCAGCTATGCAGCTCCTCCAGGGTGGGGCCTGGAAAGCTCATGCATGGGGCTGGCATCAATAAGGAAAATGCAGATGCCACTATATGATTCATTTTCCCTTTAAATTGACTTAATCCTTTGAGAATCAGGAAGAAGGGCCAGAACGCTTGTTCTAATGACAGGATTGTCTTTTTCTTAGTAGGAGGGCAAAACCAAAAGGCTACTCCTAACACAGAGCACAGCTGCTGCACTGCAGCTCAGGCCAGAGCCCACTGAAGGTGTCTTGCTGGCTTCACCGGGTTTGGACTACTCCTCTACTCCTGTTTGCACATGACTACTCAGTGCAGCCACCACCACTGAGGACGACTATCCAGAGCTGGGAGTCACTGCTGATTTAACATCACCCTCCCCTTCTTGGGCTACATGTAGTTCAGATTGGTTCAGTTGCCTGTTAGACACATTTCTTCATACACGAGAGATGGAAATAATTAACAGAAAGTGGAGAAACATCATCATTTGTAATGGTATTTGTTATATTTGACTGTTAGCAAAGGAAAAAAACCAAGTTAACATTCAGTACCACAGTCAGAAAGATTTTTTTTGTATGTATATTTCTGTCATGGGGCTAAGATACAAAGCTTAGGATGGTAAATATGCATCTCTACTAAATAATGCAAACTGTGCTCACACACATTCAGAGCTGGCAGCTCCGGCTGCGCTGCCTCAGCTGTAGAAGACAGAACCAAGCCCCTGGTAAAGCTGAAGGGATGCTTCTGCCCTTCTCTTGCCCTCTCCCCTTGGCTTGTCTGAGGTTTGTGTTCCTTGCTGGGGCTGCCAAAACAAATGTGCTGTGGGGCGTTGCAGCCCGGGGAGCCCCTCGCTCAGCCCCTCGCACAGGGAGTGCCACCAAGCAGGGTAGGGAGGAGGTGGCACACTGGTTGCTCTGCCATATGGCACCTGGCACAGGCTGTGCTACACATTACATTCTGCTGGCTGGCTATGTTCAATGGCTGCTCCTCCGGCGTACCCAAAACCACTTTCTCAATAGGAAAGAAAAGCCCTAAGAAAAGCAATGGAGCAGAGCTGTACTTGGTAGAATTTCTAGGGATACTTTTAAGAGGTCCCTTAAGATCACAAGTTGGTCTTTAGAGAAACCCTGTGTGTGTCTGCCCCTCATTTATGCAGTTCATGGGGTTCTTCTTGCAGAACTGACCTCCCTTGTCCACTGCTTCTTGTGCTGCCAACATATGTCCTCAGCTATTCAGGGTCAAGAACTTCTCTTGGCTTACTGGTCCACCAAAAGCAGACCCTCCTGCCCACCAGCACTTGGTGGGAATGTGGCACTGAGCCTCCTTGTACTGTCATCATCTGGGAGCTCAGTGTTCTCTTGCCGCTGGCGCATCTGCCTGCTGGCTATTCGCTGCTGCTGCTCCTTCAGCTCACTGTAGGAACGGGAAAAGGTATGAAAGATAGATGTCACTGGGAAAGCCATCAGCAAAATCCCACTCAAGATACTGCTCAGGGCTACCACCTGTCCGGGGATGCTACGAGGCACCATGTCCCCATAGCCAACAGTTGTCATGGAGATCACAGCCCACCAGTAACTGGAGGGGACACTGGTGAACTCTTGCTTGGCTCCCAGTTCGCTCTCAGCCAAGTACACCAGCGGCGAGAAGAGGGCCATGGCGACGCAGAGGAAGAGCAGGAGCAGCCCGAACTCGCGGGTGCAGCGGCGCACGGTGAGCCCCAGCGTCTGCAGCCCCAGCGAGTGCCGCGCCAGCCTCATCACGTACAGGATGCGCAGCGCCCGCAGGAAGCGCAGCACCAGCCCCACTCGCTCCAGGTACTTGTTCCCAGCTCCCCCGCCAGGCTTGCTGCTGTTTTTTGTGGAAACCACATCCACAATGAGAGAGATGTAGAAAGGCAGAATGGCCAGGATGTCGATGATGTTGAGCGGGGTTTTCAAGAAAGCACACTTGTTTTCTGCCTGGATGGATCGCAGCAGGAACTCAAAGGAAAACCATGCCACGCACACCGTCTCCAGCACAAAGATGTCATAGCACTTTTGTGAGCATTCACCCTGGGGAGGAGTGGGAAACACATAAAAGGGGGAAGAAACAGATTTAGCCAGGGCGTTGAAACAAAGAAATAGAAAAATCACTTCTTAAAACCACCACGTGAAATTGATACAAATTGCGAGGTACTGAAGTAAAATCATGGCTGCTGAGAGGTATTAAAACCAGAGGCTACATGTTTGGCTCCAGGACAGGTCAGGCTATGTTTGACTACAGGACAAGTCAACAGTGCTTTGGAGTGTCCCAAAGCTGCCAAGAACTTGGTGTGATCTTATCAGCTGTTGGCCAGACAGGCTACTGCTAAAAGGCCAGGGGCTCATTTCTAACCAAGACTTTAACACCTTTTAAAAAGGTGTTACATTCAAGGATTCATGGATTGTAAGAAATGTGTGATCCTTCCTTCCCTTCCTGATCAATAATAAATTGCTTACTAATGGCTCATAAACACTTACAGCATTTTAAGTGATATGCTTGGAATTATCTATAATCTATTATTCACTAAATACAGTATGTATTTTATATTCCAGTGAACATTTATTAACACTCTACCCCTACAGTCAAAAGCTTATATAAAGTACTGAGAAATGTAGGCATTTCTAAAAGAAAAAATACCAGAGGACAGAGTGGGGTATGGAGAGGTAAGTGTTTTTAGTTACCTCACCTGTAACAACTAGTGACCACAGTGCCTTCCCCAAGCTTTCTGAGGCACTGGAAGCAGTGCTCTTCCCTGCAGGCTCACTTGGTGGCAAATAAAGAGAGCTCTGGCTCTTTGGTTACGATGCTTATAAACAAGTCAGCCCCAGTGCACTGGAAAGGCAATAAACAATAATGCTGGTGATGGCCACTCTTTGGTTGTTAATACTGTGGCAATTCTCTGCTACAGCACTGTTGGTACCTCCAGCTGAGTAATAAACAACTTCTCTACGTAAACAGATTTTGAAGTGGACAATTATAGTGCTAGTGCTGTTTCCTCTGTAAATGCTCATATAGAAGTGTGAGTGCTCTGGGGGCTTTGTGTGGAAGGCAAGTGTATATTTATTTAAGGGAAGTGTACATTTATTCAGTGTGCCAGTTTGAACAGTTTGTGAAAACTCTTTTAAGGAGTCCATCCATGCTAGTGGGGTGTGTGACTCCCACTGGTTGCAACAGGTATTAGGTCCCAATGCCCAACCTTGTTTTACTTGCCTATGCCAAATTATAGCAATAAAACATCAGCTGAGAATCACAGCGAGGCTGTGTCAAGCTGGTCCCCATTTCACCACTGGAGAAGCTGAGAACCTGGCACATCTATTAACAGTTCTGCCCACATACTCAGCCACAGGAGTCTTTTGCTCCAGAGAGCCAAGGAAATTTTTACTGCACAGCACCACATGCTAATTTCATTCCTCTTGAAGTGTGTATGCACAGGCTTTTTCCCTGTTGGGAAAGAAAGCAACAAAAGACTGATGAGGCTTTTGCCCTCTTTGCTAACTGCAGCCTTCCCCAAAATGTTGTGGAGGGACTGGATATGTTTCAAGGGCCGTTGCACTGCCAGCAGTGAGAGCAGTGTCATCACATTGAATACAAAGCCTTGGGTTAGTTACCTCAATATGTTAACCAAAATGCTGAGGTACCCTGCACCTCTTACACTTAGGAAGAGATTGAGACAATAACTAAAGAGATGTCAACATGAAAAAGAGATGTGAAAAGGAATTTATGGTCCTTGTAGTAACCACAATAGAAAGTTGTAATGCCTTGTGTTTATGGATTTTTGTTTTGTATTCCACTTTCAACTGGCATATGATGTACCTCCCACTGTTTCCCAGGGGGTCATGCTGATATGGAGAGAAAAATTACTTATCCCCTTGAAATTACTGTCAAGATTTTAAGTATATTGCAGGGAGGAATGATAATCTTATTTTACCAGTATAGTAGCTCAGACAGCCTGTCTTTAAATTCCTAATTTTGGTACGTGTGAACACTAGAAGGAGCTTAATTTATATCTGCCTCACCAAACTAATTTGGTCATAAGTAAGTATTTTTGTCACAATCATAATACATTGGATATAATATTTTGTTTCTAGGCGCTTTCCTCCTGTCACAGCATAATTAAGCTGTCGGGCTCTCCTATCAAATACAGAATCAAGATGCTTTCACACCACAGCACAAATCTGCCTCTGTGAGCCAGAGTCGAAGCTCACAAAGTCAGTGGAAGGACTCTGCCTGCACCACTGTAACTTCTCTCCTTATGACCCAGAAACCAGCCAGCAGACCAGCATTGTCCCAGAGCTCTGCTGCCTGGGAATCTCTCATCAGGATATGCTTGATCTCACGCCTGAGGGCCATCCATGGCTGAAGGGGATTTGCAGCTCCTCATCCTATCCTTGCAGGTGCTCAAAAGGATCAGTTTGAGGTGTTAGGGCTACAACCCAGAGGAGAATAGCTATGGCTCGAGCAAAGCAAGAGCAGTGACGAGATAAATATCCAAATGTGCAAATTTGCTTTCTCTGACAGGTGCACCATTACTTGGACCACCTTCTATGGAAACTCAGGTACATCTTGCCTTAAGAGCCCTATCTGGCAGGAAGTGTTAGGGATTCTGATGTACATGTATAGATTTTTCATGCCACTAAAAGTTTTAGCAAAGTCAGTGAAGCCTATGGAGAATTTAGCCTTAAAATAAACCTACAAAGTCACTAAGGTGATTAATAGCTAATTTGGCACCTAATTGTCCCAGCACTTTCTATATAGCTGCATATGGAGAGGAGACTCTCCCAAGGGCTTTTGTGTGTGAGTTTTGGTGTAGGAGACAACAGGAGTGAAGACTGTTCCTCACTAATGGGCTACCAGTGAAGATGACTTTCGGAAGACTCTGTCCTCTCCCACACTCTGACATGTTTATCCTGTGTAGGTTCACAGACCTAAAGCATTGCTATTTCTGTCTTCAATCTTCCTGCAGAACTGCATCCCAAATGCAAGTGTGGGAGAAGCCTGGCAACTTTTGTTCAGCCAAGAACAATCAAGAAGCTTGGTGGAATCTGGAGCTCAGATAATCCAATGCTGCAGAACCAAGCTGCATCTTTGCCCATCAAGATAATGAGGAGCTGAAATTTCCTCCATCCAGAGTCAATGCTGGGCCCTGGCATTTTTCCACTCTTCCCACTCTCCACAGCTGACAACTAATGGGAAAGTCGCAATGTTTACTTTCAGTAGAGTGGAGTGATAATGCTCTGCTACACAGAGTTCACTTCAACAGGATGAAACAACCCCCCCTTCCAGCTAATGCATAATTGTCTCCAGCAAAGCACTGGTCTGCTCAATATCCTTATTAACCTATCACAATCTGACCAAGCCAGGCTCTGTCCAAAGGCTGTCCTGAGAATAAGAGGGTCTGAACAGGCTTTTAGAAAACAGATCTGTGTGTCAATCAACCTGCCAGAGGTCTCTTTTTTTCACTAATTAAATGTCTTCCTGTCCCTTGGACCATGTTTCAATATCATCTAGGTGTGACCTATTATTATCCTCACATGATATCAAAAACAGCAACAGCAAAAATGTATTTCATGCTCTTTGTTCTTTGTTTCTTTCAGCTGCAGCTGCTTTTCTTTGCAGGTTTTTTCCTGCTTGACTACAGCATTGGTTAAGAAAAAAAAAAGGCACTTTTTTGCTTTCTAAAACTTCTAACTATGTGTTCCAGTCCAACTGGATGCTGTAACTCTGCTGAGGCTTTTGAGGTTTTTCTGTTCAAGAAAACAAAGCAAAAATTCTCAGAAAGGCACACACGCAGATGGAAAAAAAAAAAATCAGGAATTAATCAGCCACTGAAACACAAGAAAAACAAGTCCTAACAGAATAGCGCATCCTGCCCAAAAGAGGTCTCCATCAAATCTGTATGTTCTCAAAGAAGATTGACCTATATCAACTTGTGGCCATAAACATGTCCATTAACAACTACACACTGCTTTTTACTTTCTATAAGCAAAACAGCTCTCCCTCATACCAATGAACCAAATTTCTTCACCCTGTAATCTAATGGATACATTTTTATCACTACTTTTCCATATTTAGATTGATGAAATTGATCCACAGGGAAAACAGTTGTTCTTTACAAGGTGTGTACATTTATTTATCTGTGTAGGTTTTTTTTTTTCCTGCAGAAATTACTTGAGTATGGGAAAATACCTGCAGTTGCACAGGATTTGGGGGCTATATACTAATGACAACATAGGGCAGAAGGAAAGAAAGTAAGAAAGGATTCAGTGAGTAATTCTATGCAGTCAAATTAAAGTGAGTCTCCTTCATTAGGACCTATAGAAATCTGCTGTCAAAAAGCCAACCACAGCATCTTTCTTCTGGAGAAACGTTTTCTTTGCCAAAAGTTCCTTTGGCAAAAGGAAAATTACAAAACGAAGAAATGGTGTCACTGGAGTTCAAATCCATCTGTATTCATTGTTCTGTATGGCCTGTCTAAAAGTTGCAGACGTCTTTCAGAAACATTTTGGTTTGGCTTGCAGGGTCCATTTCACTTGTACTTCCCTACTGAACCTCAGAAAAATTCCCCACTGTGTGTTGTGTGACTTCTTAGCCCTGCCTTTGTCCTCTGGTCTCCTGACAAGAAATTGAGATTCTTCCTTAGATTCTTGCAGGCTTTGACGCCATCTTCTAATCCCTCTGCATTAGAAGATGACAAAAGGCAGATCACCTCTAACTGCCCCGGTTCTTGTCTTGCTTTCCATGCACTTTTTTGTAAGGTCAGCAGTTCAACAGCACTTTCAAGGAAGAAGTTTCAATGCTGCCCACTTTGACCCTGTAGTGAGATCTCCCTGGCTGTCAAATCTGTATGTTAAGAAA
Source organism: Corvus kubaryi (assembly GCF_017639235.1). NCBI lineage: Eukaryota > Metazoa > Chordata > Aves > Passeriformes > Corvidae > Corvus > Corvus kubaryi. Next base: position 1,261,732 of record NW_024581137.1, on the reverse strand, counting down.
AAAACAAACCCCAACATGAGAGATATTGCATACAAAAGTACTTACATAAGCTTGAAAGTCATGACATTTCTAAAATGATGTTTCTGTTCACGTCCACTTGCCCCTTGTTACTTGAGCCTTTCGGGTCACGCATTTCAAGTGTTTCTCTGCGCACATCAGATCAAACTCTCTTTTAATGACAGTGTGGAACTTGAAATTCTGATACACCTGAGATCATGCGTCAGAGATCCATGTTAAGGGACGTGCAGACAAAGTCCCTGAGGCTGCTGACAAGTCTGCCTACAGTCCCCAGTCCAGAGGCTTAGAGTGTTTCCCTGGGATTTGGGTGGGAGGCTGAGCCACCTGTTTCAATGAACATCTTCAGGGTGACTCAGAGGACAGACACTCCTCCACTACCAATTATTCACCAGCCCAACGCCAGAGCCTTTGCCGGACTTCGGAGAGACCCAGCTCCTACTCCTATGAGAGCAGGGTGGAAGCTTGCACCTGGTTCTGTCCCATTGTGTGGGACCGCCTGGAACACTGGGTGCTGGGTCATTTGCCCTCTCTTGTCATTGTAAAATGAAGAAGCCTTCCCTGAGAAAAATTCCAGCAAAAGAGCAACATTCCCAGAAACATGCCTCACCAACGAAACCCAAAGATATTGCTCACGCTGGCACTTTCTGATGAAAGGCAATTTTCTGATGAAATGTGATTTTCTGGTGAAAGCATCCAGATAATTTTCGCAGCCGGGATGAGTGCACGACTCTGGCGATGTGACCTACCTTGGAAGGGCAGCATCCCACCCTGCCCTGGGGCACAGGCACGCTCCCCTCGCTCTGACCACCCACAGACACGGTGATTGTAACTCAGTGCCTCTGCTATTAACGCTGGGGTCAGGCTGAACTTGCAGTCAGCCTGCTCCGAATATTTCCTTGTGCTCCCGAACAAAGATGATTCAGATAACTGCACAGCCTGTCCTCAAAGCTGGCTGGCTGTGAAGTCGAAGTAACAGTTTCTGTTTTTAAAGTCACTGAAGGGCCATGAAAGAGTCCTCTGCTTCTTGCTATCCACACTTTGATGTGTAACTCGAGCTTAGTTCGTGCTTCATCTTCAGCCCAGCTGCCAGCAAAGGTAACCTGTGCCTCCCGAGGGGAGGGCTGTTGCTAACTTTGCGCAGCCCTGTTATGGACACAAGATAGCTCTTGTACAATTTGTCTTTGCTGAGGAGAAAGGGCAAAGAGGTGGGCAGGAGCTACACCTCTCCGGATTTCCCTTGATGCTCAGGCAGCACAGCCCAGATCACCACTTCTCAAAACCCCTCAGCCTGCCATTTTTATCCTGCCAGTAAAGCTGCAAATAAACATGGAACACCAACAAACAAGGGAGATGCCAAAAGACTGTGGCAACTGCTAGAAGGTAACTGCAGGGTGTGCTAAAATACCCAGCCAGAGTCTAATCAGCTTGTGGAATTGCAAACTGCGCTATTCACTTGCAGTCATGCAGCCAAGGGGTTACTGAGATACCTGCATGTGCCTTTCATTTGTCTCAAATTGCTCCTCTGACCTGTAACTGTGAAGCCAGATGGCTGTGTTCACGAAAAGCTCGGAAAAGGGTCTGGGAGTCAATGAGAAAGAAGACCACATGAGGACTTTGCCTACGACTACCCTTGCAGACTAAAGAGACAGGAGACACTCCTGATCCAGGAGGCTGCAGAAGGAACCAGCCATGTTTCCTTCAGCTACCCTGCCCAATCCACAAGCAGCTGCTGCTTTGGGCCATCTCAGCCCCAAACTGTACAACCAAAATTAGATACTGTAAGTTGGCCTCAGGTTCATAAGCCATAAATACTGAGCTTTGAGACCTGTTTAACTGACACATTTTTCCCTGGAAATGCTACAGATGTCTTAACAGCTGACTGCATGGATTTGGCATATGCATCTGAACTGTGGAGAAAGACACAGACACAAGGGATTCAATCACCTACCTACCAGGCAAGATCTGCTACTGTGGTCCTAAGGCTTTCTTCCATTTCCCTGCCTCCTTCACATACTGTCCCTGACACATGCAGATATATTCTTTGGTCCACTATCCTGCCTCTTTTTGCCCCAGTAGAGTTGTTGGGAAGAATGGAAAGCACGTGAGTAGTACTACAGATGCACAAAATGCCATCTCATTAATACCTTCTTCTGAACTAGCTCTCCTCATGCCTGTGCCCGTTTTTAGCACACACTTCTCCAAAAGCAACAGTATTTGTAAGAGGGAAAAAATGCTATCTGGCTCTGCAAAAATCAGCAAGAAGGAGGAAACACAGAATAAAACAGACCATAAAATACCTATGAAACAGAACACCATCAATTTGCCTGATTTTCAGATGCCTGTCAGGAACAGCACAGCACCTCATCCAGAGAGGCTGGGGGGAGGTGTCAAGACGTCCAATGTCTTAAAGCTCCTCAGACTCTGTGACCGTGGCTGGGAGCAGCTTGAGGAAACAGTATGAGCTCCAGCAGCCAGCTGCTCCTATCTCCCACTCTGATCACACCACACCCAGGAGCGAGGGGCTATTCTGTAACATAAGGAGGAGTGATACACCCTGGGTAACATTTTCTGAAGACGTGGTCCAGGAGTGGCTGGGAAGGGCAACACCATCAGCTGGATAACTGCAATCAGCAGGAGAGGTAGGAGGGTGAAGGGAAGAGACCTTACATGCTCAGTCTGTAGTGGCTGTGTGCAAAGGGAACCCATTGCTAATGGACAGGACAGTGTTGGCCAGAGAAGAAATAGCTACAGCAGCTTTCAGAACCTGGACTCTAGAAGACACACGAGGTTCCAAAAGAGACCCCCTCCAAGAACAGGGAAGACCAGAGTGCTTTTAAGATGAAGCTTTTCAGTTTCTACAGTTGGTGGTGTGATGTAGTTCCCATGAGAACAGGGGTCTGCGCTCACCTCAGAGGAGCCCTCTGAGTCCTACCTGCCCAAAAGGTTCAGCTGGCAAAGGAAATTATCTCCTGGTGCTGCTGGAGTTGGCCCTCGGGGTCTGAGATCCCCACCTGGCTGGTCCACAGCTTTTGTCTGCGCATGAGTTTAAGATATAACCATGCTATTACTAATATTTAGAGAACTACGACCTATATGTACAAGAATAAATTTACTGCCATTTGCTTGAACAAATACTCTAAATGAAAATACTGCTTTTATACCTGGGGTCTGTTTTGTCAATTTTACAACCACTCAGTGCCACTGGGAAATTGTCTGAAGACAAATAGCTACACAGGAAGACACAGGTCCAGGAGAACAAGGTATTGTACTTGAAACTCATCAACTCCCATGGCATTTGAGGCAGGATTTCACAGACCACAGCCCATATGGCTTGCTTGTCTTTGCCCTGCAGCTGAGCCCTCTGTGGGAAACACCTGTGGGTGACACAGGGGTCCAGGTGTACCCACGATTCCTGCACAGCCTGCTGTGCTTGGACCAGACGCAACCTGCCCAGCCTGGCCTCAGGGACAGCTCAGCACAGAGGATTTGTTAATCAGTCACTGCCACCGACACAGGCAGGAAGCAGGAAAAAGAATGATGATTTCACCAAGTCAAGGTGTCCTCCAAAGAACAGCTTCAATTTAGAAACACAGATGTTCTTAGTATTTCTGACTAAAATTAACTTGGAATTTTCTATTTCCAGATTTACAGAATGTTTTTCTTGGGTTTGGCCCCTTTTTTCACTGAAATTTAAAGTAAAAATTCCCAAGAGAATAATGAAGCACCGGGAGTCTCCTTGCTGACAAGCTGATGCCTTGAGAGGCCACCTACAAACAGAGACTAGACAGGAGTAAGGGAATAAAGGTAGGTATTTATTCAAATGGCCTTCAGAGGTACCCCCTGCGGAGCCAGAGGCTATTCTCAAAATGGACCCCAAGATGGATGACAGATCAAGAGTTCTTCACATTTTTATAAGTTTGCTTCATTTGCATATCAGGGTTAATTCTCCAATTAAAGCTTTAATTAATGATATAGTTTCCCCAGGCTTGCCCCCCTTTCAGAGGGTTTGGTTTACATTTTGGGACTAGGATGGTCGGAGTGTCCCTGGAGAGCAAGCCAGGAGAGGCTTTGTTATGTCTACCTAGCATGAGAGAGCAGAAGTTAACACGCTACAAGAAGCTTCAGAGTTACACACTAGGCAGTACAGGATTTGAAAAATATGGAAGTTAAAACCTAAGGCATCAAGTGTCCCCCTCTTCCCCTGATTTTACATGAATAGAAAACTTCCTCCTCAGCCCCCTCTATTTTATAGCTCTGATAGAGGCATCAGAGCCTTGGAAGTTTACAATGCTTCTTAAAAAAAATCCAGTACCTGTAAATCTAAGAAAATGCTTGATTGAGCTTTCACATGAAGAAGCCCAGTTACACTGCAACTTAGCAAATCTGATTTCTGAAGAATTGTAGTTTCTATCCTAGTGCTCTGAAAACAAGGCAGACCCCACTGTCACTTGGAAAAGCTTGGGCAATGGCACTTGGCACTTGCAGCACACCTGCTCCTCACAGACAGGGAAGGATTGCAGAAACAAAGATGGGGGCTATCTCCCTTAAACCAAACCAGCATAAATCTGCAGAACCAGAGCAGGGCTGAGTTCTCGCCAAGGGCACTTGGGTGCGGTTTGAGCAGTTTCCCCAGGGAATGGGAACACCTGCACGCCCCTCCAAAAGGACCAGCCCAAGAGAGACAAGGTTGTGTGACAAAGCAGTGGCATTCCCAACACTTTCACACCTACAAAATACCTGGGAAAAGGTGATGTGGTGGCACCTGGTTGTGCTCACAGATACCCGCAGATATACACTGCCTAGAACTGTGGTCTTCCTAAACCCAGCATCCTCTTTCCATCTCCTCCTCAAGCTTGTCTTACACTAAAAAAGAATCTCAGTCTGTTCTCCCTCTCTCTCTCACTAATTTTACTAAAAGAACAACTGATTCTTAATAGCATTTTAAAGTGTATTTTCTCTCTTATTTATGCCAGTTTCTCCCTTCTTTCAATCAGTTTTTGAAGCTCTTCTCCTCCTGCCTCCCACTCACTGCTAGTTCTATTTTACTGACCCATATTAATTTTACTGGTTCCTGCAACCCTGTAACCTGCTATAAGATCTGGGGGTGTCTGTTTCTTTTCTTGGAAGAAAGGAGGACAGAGTCAAGCTTACTGTTTTCCTTTTGCATTTTTTTCCAAACCTGTATCTCTCTGCCCTCAGTCTTCCTTTATCCTCTTATCTGAGAGCAAGGGAAGGATTTGCGTGTGTTGCCTGTGGGAAGATTTGTCTTCCTGCTGGTAGCAGCTCAGGCGCAGCTGGCAGCGAGCTCCCGCAGTGCCCTTGCACTGAAATGCTCTAAGCTGTGATGGATTTTTACGAGGTGGATGTGACCACAGTGAAACCACACACGCTTTCACATTCTCTCTTTCTGCTCAAGGCAACAGTAAAAACAGTGCTCTCTGTGACAGCAGTGCACTATACAAGAACTTACCTTAGAACACCCAACATTTCTACTGTGTATGAAGGCAACGAGCTGCAGACTGGGAGAAAATCTCTGCAGCATCTGCTCATAGTCAGACAGTGCAAGGACTTCTCAGGAGAGTGCTGCAATTTCTCTTGTCATCATCACTACCCCATGTCCCAGGTGCAAAGCTCCCAGCACAGCTCAGGATGTATTGGATGGCTGGGACCTTCACTCTATTCTCTGTATTTCCTATTTGAATCCTGGCTCAGGAACTGAGACGGGGCAGAGGGAAAGGGATTGTTTGTGTGTGTAACTTATGGAAGGGTGAGGGTAGAGTGAATTAATGGCCAGAGGGGTGGGCTGGCACATGTCCAGCCTGTTCTGGCCCTGTGGCACCCCCTACAAACACAGTCAGTGTTGGACAAGACACCTGGGTTAGGATGGTGCCTTCATGGGACCAGACTCATGCCACGTCACTCTTCAGAGAGCTTCCAAGCTTCTGAGCTTTTTCTGGCTGCCCTTGCCTTTAATCACAATTATGAACTGTCACCGCTCATTTCATCTTACCGATGCCTTCAAGTCTGAATATTCATGAGGGCCAAGGAAGCCCCAGACAGCAAGAAGATGCACAGCATCCTTGCTGGCACCTCCTGCACCACTGAGTCAGGGACAGGGTGGCCATGGCTCACCGCCCTGGAAGGTCAGAAGAGGCTCTTGCACTGATCCCCTGTGGGGCAGAGGATCTTGCCGAGTGGCTCATGAATCATATGCATGGCTTCAACTGAGCTGAGAAGGACTGACAGAATGTATTTAAAAACTCTGTGAGATGCATGCAGGCATGTCTAGATAAATGGTTTCCATTGTTAATTATCCACCCTGTAACACACTTTAATTCAGAGCATGAGTTTGTCCAGCCGCACCTTTCAGTTATTTCAGTTCACTGCTGCCCACAGACATTCTCTTATTATGATTCTCACTGCATTAAAAGCACTTCTAGCATCTCACTACGAAGCAGAACTTTCAGATTTTAAACCATTTTTAAAACTTTTTTTTCAATTTGCCTGCCAAATGGATATCAATCTGGATGTCAGTATCTCAAACCTCATATTGTGTCTTATGTTGGTTTTCTGCTATTACGAGATCTAAGAGAATTTTTTTAAACAATAAGGAAGCTAATTTTTGAAAAATTCCTTTTTATTAAGGAAGAATGTTGTGTGGCACTAATTCAAATGTCTTACAGAAGTACCTACATCAGAAGTTACTTTCTTCTGAAAACTTTATAACCTCAAAAAATTATCCTAAATCTGATTAATGAGTGGTGTTCTACACAGACTAGAATTAAATATGCTGGTGTGCTCAAAAATGTGACTGATTGTACCCAGTACTATCTTTTTGATATTTTTATTTGGAACTAATATCATGCTTACCATTAGAAAATCCAACAGCTTTATAGTTTTCTCCTGGTCCTTTCTCAAGCCTTTGTTTAAAAACTTTTGCAAAAAATCTTATAACCATTTTTTTTCCCATCTGTATACCACTCAATTTGTCTTGAATCTAAATGTCTCCGTGGATACTGCAAAATCCCCCAGTTTCAAAATCTTTTATATTTCATCTCCATTGTCCCACTCTAGGCAATGAAAATGTAAGCATTTATAATGCTGAATGATTTAATGCAATTCTTCTAAGTGCCGTACACATGAATCAGCTCATTACCTCAGCGTAGCTATATGAGGTGTAGCCAAATGTAAATCTGCCTGCTTGCTTTCACTCCAAACCTCCAGAATGGATAGCAACATATCCTGGAGCTCTGAAGTGAATTTTCCAGATGATATTTTCATTTCAAATAAACAAAGAGTTCTCTCTTTCAGAACACTGGGACAGTACTCAATAAGCGCACAGCACCCAAGCTTCCCTGCAAAAGGCAGTGGAGCAACCTACGGAATAGAGGAGCTGTGCTGTACCCCCAGGATATTAGGCTGTGATGAGTAGCTGTAGTAATTTTACAAACATGTCTGGAGGCCAAGCAACTATTATTGTGAGATTGGTTCAGAAACTCCCTGGATGATTTACCTGGAAGTTTGGAGAGTAAACCCACTGGTAGGCACAGTTACTTATGGTGGTGGAACCAGAGAGATATTAAAAGAAATTAAACATGGAGCATACTTTGCTGAGGGAGCCACACTGCACCAAATGTAAACCAGTTAACAATGTGACAAAGTTTTATGAAATAGTTTTAGCTGTTTAATTATTTAGCACTAATGTTACATTGCAGCATATTTATATAATATTTAAAAGAAGACCTAAGCTTGCTATTTATTCATGAGAAGATATCCTGCAGACTGAAAGAGTTCATTGGCACAGAATAAAGTTATTAACAAGTCAAAAATAATTTTATCTTAGTCAGCTCTTGCCTTGTTCCCAAGCAGTGCAGAGAAACACTCTCCATTTTTTTACTTCTAAGCCTAAAACACTGCAGAGAATCTCAGGTGGCTCCCAAAGTCTCTACTGTAACCTACTGTCCTCAAAATCTTCCCGGGCAGCTCCTTGACCCATAAGGATTTCTCTCTTTACTTGAGAAAAGCAGCCCAATAAAAGGTGCTGCAGTGAGACCCATGGCTGGGAGGAGACAGGCATGGACAGCTCAGGCAGTGACTTTGCTGAGAAGGGGAGTTTGAGCAGAAAGTCTGCAGGCTCACTACAGGACTCTGTGTAAACCTGCTACACAGTGCTGCGTCCCCACCCCCAGCCTAAGGGCAATTCTTAGTGAAAGAAAATACAACATTCCTCCTAACCCTCCTGACACAATGGAGAATGATTTTCTTACTGGGACCAAGCTTCCTTTATCTTCTCTTGAAGCAGCTGCCATGACGGAACAACCAGGTATGTCTGCTAAAGTTTAGACAGCTTCAGTGAAGCAGGAAGGCTGGATTTTTGGGGTGGGAGGACTGCAGAAAGCAATTTCTTTTTTTCCCCAGAGGAGCAAGCAAGCCAAGGAGAAGAAATGGTGAGAACTCTCCAAATGTAGTCATGACTAAATACAGCCAGTTGTTGTGCAGCACTCTGTCCACACAACCAATACCAAGAATAACCAATCATTCCTTCAAAGGTTTTGTATTTGTTAGCAGCTCAAGGCAGCCTTGCAAAGGAGAAGGACTGTTTCGTAAAAGAGCTGGCAAAGCTGGCACATGGTTTGCTATTTGACCAGGGGGTTTGCAGGCAGCGGGGGTCCTGGGCAGTGGTGGGCAGAGCTGGTGCAGAGGGCAGTGAGTTGTGCAGCAGCGATGCTGGGGACTCGCAGTACCCAATGTGTCTCCTCAGTGTGCGAATACAGCAATCCTGAACTCGGCAAAATAAACTGATACCGAGATATGCTCCATATAACAGCTGGATTTGGATGGCCAGGAAAGGATTTAGATTCAGATCCACAAAGCAAAAACAAATAAATGTATTCTTTTACAATAGGGACTGTATCATTCAGATGGCTCACAGACAGATCCCAGGAAAATGATCAAAGAACATGACCACCACTTCCTAGTATTTGTGAAGAATGTTTTGCCATTGGTCACACGCATATAAATTCCATGGGAGTCAGATAAAAGATGCACACCACTCAGAAAGCCCCACAGAACTTGACATTTAAGGTTTAGATTGAGCAGCACAGAGGTTCTTGGCTTCGTGATTTTAATGCTGTCTGTGTGACACACAAAGGCAACATCACTGACCAAAACCAAACCTCATCACTTCCCACTGCTTTCAACAAACCTGAGCTGTCTGACAGACAACTTGCATAGCAGATGTCTCTGACCATCAGAGAGGAGCTGAAGACCATGCTACAATGACTCAGACTTGAGAACTTTGCAGTTACTCCTCAGTTTGGATTCAGCATGAACTAAGTTGCAAAAAGAATTTCCTTGCCTAGGTGAGGCATGAGGAAAGTGCCCATGTACCTGAACAGCAGGTAGATGTAGTTTTTATTTCTATTATTATGATGGCCATAGACATTGTGTTTAAGACATTCTGTCCCAAAGCATTCACAATCTAAGGGCAGGACTACACAGAACAGGTGATGGAACTACCTGACGCCAATTGAGAACTTCAACAAGAAAGTAAACATTTGCTTATTGCTGATAACTGAAGCTGTGGGTAAAGGATGCCATCAAAGTTTGTAATTCGGAGTGTGTGTTACCATTTTCATTTAAGTACTATCTGAGGAGAAAACCTACTTTAAGCTTATGAAAGGAAAAAAAAAAGAGAAACACCTTACTTTTAGTTAAAATAGAGTTCTGCAGTTCTCTGAGTTCTACATCCCTTAAGCAAGGACATGTGAATGTGAAAGTGAATATGAATCTCATGTGCCTACAGGAACTTCCTTATGCATAATATAGAAAAGGCAGGTGACAATTGCTACTGAGTCATTTGGTCTTTCCCTGGCCTCCAGCCAGCTGTGGCCTGAAGAGTCTGGAGCAGACACAAAATGCAAATTAACAATATAGGGTGCAAGTACAGTAGATCAGATGCCAAAACTGGTGATACTGTTACAGTTTATGATTTTTGCATTTAAACAGCAGAGCTGAGAGTGGTATAACAAATTCTCCGATAATCCCCAGGGAAATTAGTTAGTCCAATTCCCCAAGATTCTTTTTATAAAAAGTCACCCTCAGTGCCTGTACACTATAAATAGTTATCTGTAACATCAGCAGGGAGATTTTTTTAAAATACATGGTTTGTTGACTGTGCTGTAATTTCTAGAACAGTTTATTCCACAAAGCAAGCAAAAACACAAGCTGCAATTTTATTAATATTTCATTCATGAAAATAAACCATCTATGCATCACATGTGGCACTAAGTTAATATCAAGGTCTCAGTATCACATGTAGAACAACAACTGAAGAGTCAGAAAAGAGACAATGTCATAAAAATGAGCTCTCCAGTAATTCCAGAGTCTCAGAGTGCCATCTTAGGACAGCAAGCACCACTGGACTTTGTCCAGCATGTCTGTATTTCTCTTCCGCTGAGGAGCCCAGCACTGGACACAGTGCTCCGGGTGTGGCCTCCCCAGTGCTGAGCAGAGGGGAAGGAGCACATCCCTTCAAAGCACATCCCTTCAAAGCAGCACTTTGCCTGATGCAGCCCAGGACACTGGTAGCTTGCTTTGCAGCAAGGGCACAATGCTGGCTTATGGTCAACTTGATGTTCACCAGGACCCCCAGGTCCTTTCCTACCAATCTCCTTTCCATCTGGGTGGCCCCCAACACGTACTGGTATGTGGTGCTGTTCCTCACCGGGAATGCAGGACTCTGCATTTCTCCCTGCTGAGGTCCACAGGCTTCCTGAGCCCGTTTCCACACCCTGTCAAGGCCATTCAGGACAGCAGCACAACTGTCTGGCCTATCAGTCACTTGCCCAAAGTTTGTCATCAGCAAACTCGCTGCAGGTACACTCTGCTTCATCCTCAGGCCTCTAATAAAGAAGTCTGACAGGACTGGACCAAGTATAGACCCCTGGGGCACAGTGTTTGTTACTGGCCTCCAACAAGACTTTGTATCACTGACCACCATGCTCAGGGCATGACCATTCAGACAGTTTTCAGTCAACCCTCACTGTCTGCTCATTCAGCCTCTTACAGAACAGCTTGTCTATGAAAAGCTGTTGAGAATCATTATACAAGACTCCCTTAAACTTGTCTGAGATTACTTTTGTGTGTACCTTTGTGAAATGAAACCTTTAGTCACAAGATTGTTTAAAATGCACATTCACAATTTACCTATTCCCCATCCTCACCATTACGGAAGTTGAAGCACAGTGTGCAAATTGAGCTTAGAAGGCTAAATAGTTTTGGCTTCTCTATGAGCTATTATTAACTTCATTATTTATAAGTCTCTCTCTTTGTTGTAATACTCTTCAGCTGAAGGTTATTGAACTGTAACTTCCTATCACAGCATATTTAATTAGGCTAGCTTTTCCCAACCCGTCAGGAAGCACTGTGAAGAATGAACTCTCTGATCTGCTTCTCCTGTTTTGCACTGTGCCGCTACAAACGACTGAGCTCAGGGAGACTCAGGCCTATAAATGCTTTTGTGAATCAGGGCAGAATGTTTGATATTATTCTCTAAATTCTACCTTTTCTTCTGTGATGACAAAGGCTGCTGTCTAAAAAAAAAAAGAGAAGATTCTTCTTCAGATAGAAATGGTTGACATTTCTGCTTTCACCAAGAAAAAAAATGAAGAGTTAGTATGATGACCATCTGGCTTTCAGCTGAACCTCTCAATGTCTTTTGGTTGCTTAGCTCTTACTGTGTGTTTAAAGCTTTTGCTGTAATGTATCCCTGACTGGTTTAAGACTTCTCTGATGTATTAGCTGCATTCTTTGAGTCACTCGATGCCTGCCATTTGTTTAGAGCAGTGAGAAGTGCACTGGAAGGTAGCATATGCCTAAAATGCCTTAAGGATACTCTGTGCTTCTGGCTATTTTTACGTCTTGCAGATGACTTCTGAGGTGGTCTTGAAAGAGCTTGGTGCCTGAAGGCTCCTGCTATGATTTTGTCTCAGCAGATTTTGCCTTTATAGGAGACTTCACGGTTAAATCTAAATCTTGCATTGAAATCTCCCATTCTGAAAATTTTGAAATAAAAAGTTTACCATTGTCTTGTTACTTTACATGGAAGAACCTGACCATCTTTGAATGTTTGTTTTCTTCACATACTTGAAGTGCCCCTTTCCTGAAATTTCCAGAAGGAGCTATTATATACATGGCTGGATTGGTGGATTTTACTTAAATTTAATCAGTAAATAAAATCTAAATGAGAAAAAAAAATTGACTAAATATATATCCTACTTTGGTAAGTGAAAAGTAGTTCAGGATCTGATTATGTTAACTCTACTGACAATTGTGCAGCATCTGAAATACAGGATACTGCTTCCAAAAAAAGGTAACACTCAAGGTGAATCAAGGTGACCTTTATGAAGAACAAGACATCTACAGTACAGGGGAGCATGAGCCTTCCCACTCCTGTTAAACCACTAGGGATTGCCACTGTCATCCAGAATACCTGGAGCAGCTAATAAAGTTAACAGAGTGTATGATTGAATCTTCTGCTCTATTTTAAAAGAGATAGGCAAGCACCTAAAATAATTTCCTCACCCACATGGTAATTACTTCTAAGGTCCCACACTTACATCTTGTGTGAGGTCGTTAACACCTCTGCAGGACATCACTGGGTATAACAGCTGGTCCATTCGGATGGCATTAAAGGATCAGGGCATGGAAAATTGCTCTCCAGCATGGTTTTTTTCATGATTGGCTTCTCTGTCTTTCCCTGAAGCAGTAACAGGACAGATAAATGGCACATAGAGCTTTTGTTTTCTCTAGTAACGCCAGCTCAAGGAAAAGGCCACTGTTTGCTAGCCACAGCACCTATGACAGCCCTGACACAGAACCATAACAACAGGAATGCCAGCCAGAAAGCCTGGAAAATGTGCACACTGAGTATGGTGTGTCTTTGAAAGAGCATTTACTATTTATTTGTTCCTCAGTCAGGAGGGATGCACATCCTTTTTCTGCTTGCTAGGAGAGTGCAAAGCCAGACCTAAGAGCTATCCCTGGGCACAAATTTTAATCTAGATACCAGGGATACAGCTCAGGATGATTACCATGAATTTGAATTCACAAAAGCTCTCTTCTCTCCACACCTGTTACTTGAAGAGCTTGCTAAGCCACAGAGAGAGTACACACAGGGGAGTCTGCAGCCACGGTCCCAGACCCTACAAGTGATTCCATGTGGGCAGGTGCCCACTCCTTGCCTTGCAGAAGTGATCCTTCACCAGTCCCCTGTGCACCTTTGTCTCAAACAAAATAACCCTTTCCAGTCTGTCCACAGACCTTCCCCGTCCAAAGAGCAGAACAAAGATTATTTGCAGGAGCTCTGTGCTTTTAGAATTTAAGGGCACAGAAGAATGTTGGATAATTTATTCTGATCTTCTCTGTATTGCAAGAATTTCACCTTTGTAACTTGATCTACAACTGATGTTTTTCTTTTGACTGAAGTAGAGTCTGTTTAGCTGAATGCTAAATAAAAGGGCACTGAGCTTTTAACTGAAAATGTCTAGAAGTACAAAATTCACTAATTCTCTTCCTAGTCTGTCCCAGTAATTAATCACCTTGGTATTAAATACTGGCATATAGTTTCCCATATGAATTTATAAGGATTTAATTTTTATCCCCCTGCTTAATTTAAAGGTCTTTTAGATGATACAGTTCTCCTCCCCTCATAAAAAAACCACTTATGCACCTAATCCACTCACCTTCCTTCCAATAATCTAAATCAACTGAAACGTTCAAATGTCTTATTGTATGGCATTTTCTACAGGTGCCTAAGATTTACAGGATTTTAACCGTCTCCCAATTTTTCAAAACACCGTTAAAAATATGAATGTGAGAACCGGCTGCAATATTCTAGTGTCAGTCTCACCAATGCTGCACACAGGCACAAAAAATCTTCCAGCTTCTAATTAATACTCCCCAGCTTAGCTATTCGAGGATGGCATTAACCCTTCTGACTTTATGCTGCAATAGGAATCAATGGTTGCTTGTACCCTAAATGTTATATAGAGCCTTGTTTTGGGAACCAGAGTCCCTGCTTTTACAAGTGCAAGCCTGCATTCATCTTTCTTGCACAATTTTGCATTTGACTATGAAAATGTGCTCCGTCTAATGGTTCCAGCTTACCAAGAAATTCACGCTTCTCTCATATGCTTGCTCTAGCCTCATTACTATCCTGTGCCACCCAAAAAACATTATTAGCCTATTATTATGAGTCCCTATTTATGTTCAGACCATTAGTAAAAACATAAGGTTTCTAAACTCTCATAATTCTAAAAGCAATTGTTCAGCTCTCATTTAAACCTAGGAAAAATTAAACACTAAATACATCTCAGTTTTCAACAGTAAAATATCCCTTGTGCTTAGAATTCAGGATACTGGAGCCCTGACAGTTAATTACAGTAAAGGCATGTGTTTTGGAAATGATATTTAAAAAAAAATTATTAGGACAACACAGTGTTAACTAGTCCCCAGTACTACTATCCTCGAATTTTATATCAGAAAAAGCCCTTAAAATAAAGATCTGATAATAAACCATATCTCAGTCAACATACCAAATGTTTTATCTTTTTTCCTGGCTGCTCCTAAATGAGTCTGATTCCAAATCAAACTACTCAGCTGAGATGTAACCTGAGCAGACCTCACAAGCAAAGGGTGGGTTTAACCGTACGCAGGGTGCTCAGTCAGACACAGGGGTCTCTCTGGAGTGGCTGGATCCATTTCCCATCAGCGTGCATTTTACTTTCAAGGTGACATAACAGTAAATGCCTCCGGTCTGTGGATGATCACCCTCTTTTCTGCTCGTGGCAGTGGGGCACAAACCATCCAGCCCCTGGGTGACAGCACATGGGAAGAGCTGCTTCCAGGAGAGCTCAGCCTTCAGCTCAGAGGCAGCACTTCATGGGGTGAAGTACTGTCTTAGTAGCTGAAATTCACAACCACATTTAATGACCACGGGGCTGGGAAATAAGCCCAAACACTTAGTGTCAGGCTTGGACTTGGGTAAAACTACAGAGGGCATGAATTCTTCAAAACATCCCTAACCCCTTAGATTGCATTTCATCATGTATGTGAAGAAAATGTGAATGTCCTCCTCTACCATTTTTCAGATAAGCTCTCACTCACATACAATTAATCCTAGGAAAGTGAACTGCTTGCACAAAAAAGGAACTAAACCCTTAGGAAACTGATGAACTAAAGAATAAACAAAATATCTGTAATACTTGATTTTCAAGGGCATGAATCATCCACAGCTTACGCTTGAGAATATTAAGCAGGTCTGAAAATTGGGACAATTGCTCTGTTTCTGCTGTTAAGTTGCTGCCTCAGCTTCCCTGGCCTTTACATCACCCTATAGCATCAAAATACTTTAGATGTGGTTTTTACATTGGTGCACTGAGAATTCATTCAAATTGTTGAAGTACCTTTAGGGAAAATTGATCTGTTAGCTCTAAACCTAACCTCAAAACATTAAGGCACAAGAAAGGCTGGTTTTTATCCCCAGAGTAGCTAGTTTCTCATCTGGTTAGACATGTCAGAAAACAACTCTGTTGGGTAAGGCTATCTGCTGGTGTGAACTGGCTAAGCTGGGCTGGCAGGGCAGAATTTGGCCCAATCTTCCCTCAGTTTTAAGTGACAATATGTGCTCTACCCAGCCAGTCCTCCACATCATATATACTGAACACAATACCTGCAAATCTGCTGGAGTGATTTTGCCTGTCACCTTCCCTGAGGAGACAACAATACAATACACACTTTACCCCAAGAAAAGCTACACTTACCCGATCTTCTTCTTCTCTGACATCTGGCATGGTGCTGATGCAGAGGCTGACAGCAGTGATGGCAACAAAAGAGACTGAAATACAAGCAAAGATCTTTCCTGGGATCCCTGAGTGGGGGTTCTCCACCATATCCCTGAGCTTCCGCATGCACAAACTCAGTCGGCTGTTGTCCTGGAAGGCACATTGCGTAGCTTCGTTAAATACCATCTCCCTTTCAAACAGCCTGGCCTCAGCTGCCTCTTCCTCTTTCTGTCGCAACCTCTTTTTGCAGCACCACTCCAGGTGGTCCTCTTCTATCCCCCAGTACACAAGCTCCTCCTGGAACGAAAGAGCACACATCTCCCTGAGAAGCCTCAGCTTCCCAGCTGTCAGGAATGTCATAATCGTTCTGAAGGCACTAGGATTACGGTCAAAAAAAAACTCATTGCAGCTAACGTCATAATCATCGCAGATGTCCATGATTTCATCATAATTGTTGCAAGATTTTAGCTTCCCAAGCCTGGTCAAGGGGCAGTTCTCCAAGGTGGTCCAAGGAACTTTGTACTTAATACCACCCACATTGATGATCACAAACCTGGACCGGTCATCCAAGCGAGCCAGGCAGCACAAGTCTTCTCCAGGATGCAGAAGTTTGGCCTTTTTGTAGAAGAATCCTTTCTTGGTTTGCACTTCGCACAGGTTTTCCAAGTTGTTGAAGGAGCAGGAGCTGAACTCAGGATCTGCATTCCCAGTGAGCAATGCCATTTCGTGGTACATCTGTTGAGTCCATAGGGAGGTTGAGGCTACTCAAACAAAAGCATCTGGAGCTTGACCATAAAGTCTATCTGTAAAACGGAATTTTAAAGTTACAAGAAAAGTAGGGCACTCTTAAATGATAATAATCCTATCCTCTCACTCCCAAGAAACTCTTCTCTATGGCATTACTTTTTGCCTCATTATTTTAGGACTATCTTTGCTTGATAGTTGCTTGGGGAAAGAACTTATGCTACAATCAGGTCAGCAGCCATGCTGTTACTTCTGGAGGGTTTAGTAACTGATTGAATGGAAACAAAACCAGTGTATTACCATTTTCAGAAATTTCTAGAGGTTCAAGCTAAATCCTGGACATCAACGCATACTAGAAGAGAAATCTAGTCACTTGGATAAATGGCAATTTACGGTTTAGCAACTTAATAGTGAATATTTTCTTGATTATTTTGGCCCCTCTACATTATGTTCCTATTACAAAAAGCCTATAGGATGAGGATAAAATGGACACTTACAGTACAGTCAGAAATGTGATTGCAGAAATGTGGGTAATTCCCAACCTGAATTCACCAAGCCTAGGTAGCAATAGCAATGAATATGTGGGAGCTGAGGGCATGCTGAGTCTGAGCTGAAACCAGAGCTTGCCTGGGACCCTGGAACTGCTAGAAACTCTGCTGTGGGCTTGGCTGCAGTTGTGGACAGGGTTCCAAGCAGCCTGTCAGCAGCTCTGAAACAGGACACCAACCTCAGAATGAAGCCGAGCTGGAAGTGACCTGGTTGCTGCTCTTACTTCTGGATAGCGCAGAACCCAACTGGTCACATTTAGAAGGAATTACATATAATTCCAGGATTTAATTTGTGCCTCCTGCTTATCCCTCCTTTAACACACCACAATCCACACTGCTACCTTACCATCTCTAAAGCTCATCGCATGCATGATTCAAAGCGGTCTCTCCAAAGCAATACGGGGATGTCTTGAAATGCTACCATGTAATCACCCAAAACTTCCCAAATTGCTCAAATATGAAGTAGGAAACAAGAAGTCAGTCTAAGATGACTGGGTCTCCACACAAAGACCTGGGCTGGGAATGGATGCAGTGATGGGGAACAATTTTAAGCAGAGGATGGAGAAACTGAGAAAGAGCTGACTAGTTGTTGGGGTTCTAGGAGCTCTCCTGGGTTTTTTTTCTGTTAAAGGAATTTTCCCCATACATGTTGCTAGGGGACAAACTGCTGGATACTTAAGAAAAACAAAGACCTATCCACTGCGGGTGGGGTGCATCTGGCTACTCTTGTTTCACCTGGGTGTGTGGACAGTCAGTCCCGGTGTTTGGACAGAGAGGGAGGCTGCTTCCTTCGGCTGCTTTTCCTTCTGCCAGAGGAATCCCAGGACCCCAAGCCCGCCTTCCCTGCCCCGCTGGGAGCCGGGCTGTGGCTGCCCTGCCCCCGCTGTTGCTTCAAGCCTTCGCTACATTGTGGCCGTGCTCGCCCTGCCTGCCCAGACCTCCGGGGGTTCCCACCGCAGCTCTGCAGTTTGGATACATCTCATCGGCCACCAGGATTTGTGCTCGTCCCTGCCACTCCAGCCTGCTGTTCCAGCCTGCTGTTCCTGAGGATCCGGCCGGACACCGGGATCAGCTGCCCAGGGGTTTGTGAAACCTTTGTTCCATCCCTTCCCGGGATCCCAGGGCACCAGTGCCGCGTGCTCCCCGAGCTCGCTCCGGAGCGCCCCCTGCAGCCGCGGGGGAACCATCGCACCTGCCCTGCTCACCGGGAGCCGCCAGCGCCCCTGCCGGCTGCGAGCGGAACTGCACCCGAGGGGAAAGGGCCCGACAGCCGAGAAGGCTGGGACTGGGTTTGTGATTGCTGTTACTGCCATAGTTGTTATTGTTTGTTTGACTGGTTCTATATATAATAGTAAAGAACTGGTATTCCTATTTCCCACATCTTTGCCTAAAAGCCCCTTGATTTCAAAATTATAATAACTCGGAGGGAAGGGGGTTGCATCTGCCATTCCAAGGGAGGGTCCTGCTTTCCTTAGCAGACACCTGTCTTTCAAACCAAGACACTAGTGAAGGATAAACTGACATTTTCGATGACAGAATGGTAATCATGAGGCAGTAACTCCATAAGTTATAAGCAATATTCTCCATTCCCTCTGAATTTCATGCCTCAACCGGGAGAGAACAACAAACAAATGGGTGCTAGGAAAAACTGGAGAGGACACATTCAAACACATTCCCAGAGGAGCATCTTCCTTTATCGTTAATCAGCTCACTAACTCTTAGCTCATTAGACTTGGTTAAAATGATCTCTGACAGAGAGTGGTAAATACTTTTAGTCACAGCCTTGAATCACCCTCTAAACACTCTCACCAACCACTCGCAAACAACAACACTGCAGTAACAGTGGTACTTTTGCTTCAACATTTCTGTGAGGATCCAGTCCCTGAATTTCAGAACAACACTTATATTAGATATTTGTAAAATGCCAGAGAATGGTTGGTTTATATGCAAAAAGCTACAGTCACCTAAAGATACTTTTCAGCATTGTGAAGATTTCAGAAGAGCTAACGATGCCAAAATCTCTCCAATTTCACTTTGGGGAAGAGAAATAATTGTTTAAACATTTGTTTCTACAGGGCAACATGAGCAACAGAGAAAAGCTCCTTCATGTGGCTAAGGGCCAGTAAAGGGCAACAAGCACTCTGAGGAATGGGTGCTTTTACAGCACAGGCTCGAGTGCAGCTGGGATTGCAAATACCATTACTGTCACAGCGAGAGCGCACTGTCAGCACAGCATATGCTTTAAGGATTTGGTCTCTTGTTGCTTTCTCTTGGTAAGATAAAATATTCACTGCCACTACTGAGGGCTCTGCGCTTTTGTTTTCATGCCTCACTTGTTCCAGAAGTCAACATACTAAAAGGAGTTTACATTGTTTTGACATCAAGGCCAGGATTTGTTTTTCTCCTCTCCCCCGTGTAGCAGGTTGTTGCATAAAGGGGCCAGATACATTTCACAGAACTGTTTTGAATCTAATCTTACATGCACTTCTTCCTCCTTCAAAGCAGCAGCTAGCTCAATGTGAAAATCTAGCATATTGTTTGCTACAAAATCTCTGAATTACAGAGAGTTAATATTTTATTTTGTGGCTATAAAATATTGTTGCTTAAATGTAAGGAAGCAGCTTTTCCTTTTCCTTTTTTTCCCCTTTTTTTGTAATCATCAGTGGATAAATAGAAAGTGAGAGAGAAGTAGCTATAGAAGTAGAAAATAATATTGCTTGTGGTTTAACAGGTTGATTTTGGACACTGCTGGTAGCACCAGATGCTGGAGTTTAGTAACTAAAGTGAATTTTCTGACATCACACTTCAACATCCCAGAATCCCTAACAGCTGGCAACATTTGTTTTGGAAATCTCATATTTAATCTCAGATGAAAACATAAGCATGTGAAGATAGTTGTATTTATTATTCTCCTCGGCACTTCCACCTTGTGAGCTGGCTGCGCAAGACCGGGCTCAGATGTCAGTGGAACAGCTTGTGGTGCCACTTTAACTGTCCTACAGAAAAACAAAATACTGGGGGCTCCCAATTTGGCATCTATCCTGAGAAGTAAAACAAGCCTGGAAGGTCTGCTTCTGATCTTATGTGCATGGAATGTATCATGACTTTCACTAAATATTAAAGGGTATTTCAAAATTATGTGTGTCTTAAAATACTCTCTGCATGCCAGGGTTATCTAATGTATGCACATGCCTGCAGTAAAGCATCCCATTGAAGATTAACATTAAAAGCCAATACTTCCAGAAATGATACTACATTATCATCCAGTTGGCATTTCTACTATTTAATCTGACACATGGGTACATGAAAGACTATTAAAACACAGTCTGGAATAAGCTGCCCATCACAGGGATGAAGGAGAGAATTTGACTCTATATTTGTTGTCCATAATTTCGAAGTGCTGTGGGAGAAATGCTATATGAATATTTCAGTTTGAGGACCATATACAGGGTGGGTCATACACAGTGTGGATTCTGGGTTTTTCTTAAGTATAGTCAAAATTTTTATTCACTAAGAAGTACTTTCTTTGGCCACCTATGTATGCACATGTATATATCTATACACACACACACACAAGTTCAGCCACATTCCGTCAATAGCAGACAGCTGAGATCTTCAAAATACAGGTATTTCTCATCAAAGATTTTAAAGATTCAATAAATGTCAGAAGCACACAACTGCTTCATAGTCTTCTTTTTGCTGAATTATTTCCTCAGTGGAGAGAGGGCTATTTCCCATCTTACTGCCTTTTCACTTTGCCTGCTTCCAGAACTGCTCTTCACACAAATATTTCTCATTATCCCGTTCTGTCAGTATTGCTGTGTCTAAGTCATATCTGATTTTGCACGTGGCCCCCCTGGTCTCAAGTTGCCTTGGGTAAGAATGAAAAATGAAGCAAAATCATCTCTACCAACAGGCTGACTAGCCTGGTGAGGAGAGCTTGAAAACAGTGATGAAAGGGAAGTAGTGGTGGAGCAGAGACTGCTGGGTGCCTTGGCCAGGAGAGACCTCCTGAGAAAGGGTGGCCACAGAAATCGTGTGCACATAAATGAGGGTACAGGAAAGTGCCATGGGCAGAGCGCTCACACCTCTTCTGAGAAACCAGCCTGACCAGGTGGCTCTGAAGGGCACACGCTAAAGCAGGCAGCCGGGGGAGAACAGGGAGAATTCTTTGTGCAGTTGCACAGAAGAAAACTCTTACTCTGAGGGTGGTCAAACACTGACACAATGCTAAAAGAGGTGGTGGAGTCTATCTTTGGGGATATTCAAAACCCATCTGGACACAGTCCCAAGTAACCTGTTCTAGCTGATGCCATTTGGAGCAGTGGGAGATAAATCAGATGAACTCTGGAGGTCTCTTTCTACTTCAACTATTCCGTGATTTCGGGAACAGTCTCTTTTTAACGCTGCTGTAAATGAATGAATTAATTAAATTAATTAATTAAATTAATTCCATGTAAATTACAAAGTATTGAAGGTTTACATTTATGCTACAGTAGCAAGAGGAAGCCATGAGACCTTTTAGTAATTAATGTTTTAAGATTTCCTTTGTGAAATGAAACACATTTTGACAGAGAACAGGTAATTGTGTCATAATTTAAAGCCACCAGCATGAAACATATATTAGGGTGACCACAAGATGTTTTCTCTCAATTGCAATGAGAGTTGAGTGAGTGAATCTGTTCTGCAGTGCTCAGCCCTTTCTAGTCAGAGATGTGTTGAAACCTGACACTGCTGCCTGGAATCAAAGCAGTTCCCACTTCTTACTGTGACGTGATTTATAAATCACAGCACACACAATCACTTTAGTACTAAACCTTACACATGCACACATTTGGTGATACTACAGCTAACACTGTGGACCAAGAGGATTAGGAAATTCAGTTTACTCTTGTACTTATTACAGTCCAGTAGAACTTGGACTCCCAATAATGAATCCCTGCCAGTCACTGTGGAAACATGGAGAGGAGAGCACCTGCCCATGAGGCTTACAAAATGCAAAACAGATGGGGTGCGAGAAATACACACATTTAAAAACAAAACAAAACAAACCCCAACAAAACAAAACTGAAAAGGAGACTGGGAGGATGCGGTAAAACAGATGCAGCTTAGCCTAGAAGGCAGACTCCATGGGATTTGGGGAATTAGCTTCTGAGTTTGTCCACACTGAACATGATTATAGCTCCCTACATACTCATTATCCCAGAATCGTAGAATCATTTATGTTGGAAAAGACCCTTAGGGGATCACTGAGTCCAGCCGTTACCCTGACACTGCCAAGTCCACCACTAAACCATGTCCCAAAGCACCACATCTACAGTCTTTTAAATACCTCCAGGAATGGTGACTTGTACACTTCCTTGGGCAGCCTATTCCAATGCCTGACCACCTTATCAGTGAAAAAATGCTTCCTAAAATCCAATCTAAACCCCCCCGGCACAACTTCAGGCTGTTTCCTCCTGTCCTGTCTCTTGGTACTTGGAAGAAGAGACTGAACTGCACTTCACTACACCCTCCTTTCAGGGGAACTACAACTTGGACACAGTCGAATTTTACATATTTCAGTATTTATTATCAGTAAACTTTGGTACCCCTCACCTCCTAAGCCCCTGCTTAGGGAAGGCTATAGCCAAAGAAGTTGAAAAGGTACTAGAATTTTGAACAGCTCTTCATTTTGTCTGTTTCTTCATCAGAGTAACAGGAAGCAGTGACACCACCTTACACATCTAGCTGAGATGTCCCCATCTAACAGGTTTCTTGTATAGATATGGAGCACAATAGCCAAGATAGTCTTCTCCAGAGAGCATTTTATGGGTCTTAAGGAGGACGCTGAATTAGGCAGTCCAAGAGGCCCAGGAGACTCATGCTGCAACGAAGGCTGCAAAATTCAGCATGTGAAGCTGGACATTGTTGCATTCTCTGAGCATACATTTTCCTTAATATTTTCATTAATTCAGTGGAGGAAAAAAGTAATAATTTTCTTCTCTGAATATCCCTCATCACATTTATGCCACACTACATAATTAGCTGAAACAATTCAATTTGTTAAATGAAAAAATTAACTTGACTCAACATTAATTATTCTGACATGCGTCTCCATTAGACAGATTATGAGTTACCTTGTGTCACTGCACTTGCCAGAGTTCTATAGTGAAAGTATGGACATTGTGACATCTTTAAGAAATCGGAGATTTGGTTCAACTACCTACGTGAAGGTATGGGATCCTTACCTGTATCTTCATAGCTAAACCCAATCTTATTCTGCACTTCCACAAGCTTTCAGTGTCCATTTATCTTTGTACCCTAAATAGAATTGAACCATTATTTCTATAAAGCTATTTGCACATTTCAGTGGCACAGCAGACAAAGGCAGACATGCTAGGTAAAATACAGGCAGAGGAAGCACCACTTGTTTTTGCATTCTACCCAGAATTACAGAATTCTGTTCAGGCTAGCAAGCTTCAAAATTTCACAAAGGTCCTAAAACATGTATTTCACTTAAACAGAGCTACCAATAAAAAACAAGCAGAGACTGCAAGGATTAGGCAGAAAAGTTTTTTCCCACAGAATACTTATAGTATTTTACTTAAAACAAAGCATCATGTTCACACCATGCTTTATTTGTTTAGGAGAATTAACCCTTGGTTGGTTACAAGAAAAACAGATTTGTAAAATGTGCTTTCATCCTCAGTTCATATTTCCTGAACAACTGAACAGACTGCAGATAAGTACCAAGTGGGTGATGTGCTAAAGGGAAGAGACTTCAGAGCTGAGCTGTACCTCCCAGACTCTGGGAAGCTTAGACTGGACATGGAGATTTGTTTGATCCAGTTCCTGTTAACTGCAACCTTGGATTAAGTATACGGTGTCAAGAGCCTAAAATTAAAATGTGTTCTGTCTGCACTTGCTTGGTCAGTGATTGAGCCCTGTGAACAGGGTACCCTTGACCCTTACTGGCAGCCACTAGATGGTGAAGTTTTTATTCTTCCATGAATCACACACAAGTTTATTTTAGGAGCCTTACTGATTAATCCTGTTAGTATTCTGTTTAATCAGCCAGTCAGACAAGGTACTATGAGTTAGTTGCCAATCTGAAGTATTTCTTTCCCTGTTCTTAGATTGGTGTATTTCAGAATAAAAATCATCAAAATCCAGTTTTTAAAGTATCTGCTCCAGTCATGATTACACACCCACAGCTGGCCTAAGATACAATGTGAATGGCACTATCAAATGCAAAAGTGACAGACTGTGTAGTATTTTAAAACACCATTGTTTATCCCTCTCACCCAGGAAATTAAACAGATTGTCTCATTTCTGTTGCCAAAATTCTGGAAACATGAAAAACCAAACAAGTTTTGGTGTCTTTGAAAATCACAGAATTATCAGTCAAGTGTTCCAGTCAGTCTGCAGATCACTGTGGAGGAAAAAGCAGATTTTGACATGAGCTCTGGTCCTCTCCTAACAGCGATCTTTTCTCTCTGATCCATTCTACTGGTTTTTGCAATTCTATACTTAGCAGCTTCCCACCCACATGATTAATATGCTTGATTTAGTACAGAGTATAGCAACTAGATTTCTGACTAGAAATAAGAAGGTTTGACTGTGTGATGCCACTCTTGGCCCAGTTTCACATTCAGAAGTTCATAAGATTTGCTGGGGCACTTTTCCTAATAACTGTACCTGTCCTTGTGTCTCTTTCAGGGCCATTCATAGGTTTGTATGAATGGTTGTTAGATACATAGGACTGAATGGGAAAGGATGAGAGGAAATAGCCTCAAATTGCACCAGGAGAAGTTTAGATTGAGTATTTGGAAAAATGTCTTCAGTGGAAGACTTATCAAGCATTGGAACAGGCTGCTGAGGGAAATGGTTGAATCAAGATCCCTGGAGACCTTGAAGACACGGCACCTAGGGACATGGTGTAGTGGTGAACTTGGCAGTGCTGGGTTAACAGTTGGACTCAGTGATCCTAAAGGTCTTTTCCAACCGAAATGATTCTATGAATAAATGCTCTTATTAACTGCTCACAGATTTTAGATGCAGATCTAGCCTTTTTAATTTCCACATGAAATCCTTTGCAGAAAGGATAAATTGTATACAGATGCATCTTGCTTCTCTTGTTAGCTTGAATTAGCAAACACTGGATTTTATGTGTTTTCATTGTTTTTTTGCAGATGATGTTCTTGTTCTCATGTGTTTCATAAGTGAATTGTGCATTGACCTCAAAGTATTCCCATCTCTACTTAAACACAATTCTGCCTCTGAATTTAACATGATTTTAGTTAATTATTAACATCATTTCATAGAATACCTTTTAAATTTAGACTCATTAAGATTATATATTTAATCCATGGTTGGAGTTAAGAGGAACTGGATCAAACAAAACTCCACGTGCAATAGGATTGTCTCAGACTCTGGTTAAAGGATAGCTCCTGGTCTAAAGTCTGTCTACTTTAGCTCATTACTCTCTTTGTGCACATCTGGTGTTCCCAGAGCTTCTTCTGCCTTGTTTGTCCCAATATTCCTATCCACACTCACAGTGACACACACGTTTTGCACAAGATTAATACGGCTGTGGTTCCAGACCCCTTGGAGGAGGTGACTCCTAAACAGAGGGGGGTTCTTAACTCTATGGCATGATGCCCACACTGAGCACTGGGAACACTGACACAGTGCTAATAACTGCTGCTTAGTGTAGCAAGCCTTACTTGCCCTACCTGCTGTGGACAGAATTCAGGAATCCTGTCCTCCAGACATGTTTTTAAATAAGGTATTCCAGATCTTGCCCAGTACACAACTTGCATTTCCACAAGGAACAACCATCACTGCCTGGAGCGGGAAGCTCCCAGAGCCCTTCACTTCTATTCTGCAACAGTCTGTACCCAGGAACATCTACATTTTGCAGCTTTCAGTTCTGGTGAACTCAAAATACTGCAGCAGCTTGAAGTAAATTAAAAATTAAAATTTGTGCTAAATTAAATAGAAAAAATTAATACTATGACTAACAAAAAACTTCTCATGTATTTATATCAATTTAACACAAAATTCTGTTTTGAAATATCAATTTCATTACATTTCTGTCCTGAATTCCTCCTAAACAAATGTGGTAGCAACATCAAGTTTCCCAACAAAAACTGACAGGACAAAGCCACAGCAACTGTGTAGAAGCACTGATTCTTTTGGTTCCTGGAAAGGTGGGAGACAGTTTATGTTTCTTCCCCTCAAACAGATAGAGGCCTTTTGAAGTTCAGGTTTATGCATTTCCACATTCTAACCCTGTTACTGAAGAGGACAAAAATGACCTGAAATAGTCTAAGGCATCTCTGTAATTTCTCTCACCAGCAACCCACTTCCCCCTCCACTAAATTGCCATTGCTGTATTCAGTAGAGAAACACTTAACTTCACTAAACACACTCACTCACTTACAGGATCATCTGATAATGTTATCAGTTTTAATGTTTCATAATGAATCAAAATTATTAGAAAACTTTGCGCTTTCTCTAATGCAATTATTTCAATCAGCTGACAGAGTGAGCATGTTAGCATTTTTAAGCCCTTATTCTCTATAAAATTTCAATGGACTTATCTACGCAATGCAGTGAGAAGGAATGGATTCCACTGTGAAGATGATGGCTTTAAAATCAGGTAAAATATGACTGATTCAGTTATGAGCAATATCTTCAACAATCATATTGAACCCTTCATAAATCACCTCTCCTTTCAAAAACACTGGAACAGATACAAGAGGGAGGCTGACAGGCTAATTATTCATGTATGCAATAGATAAAAACATTTCACTGATATCTTGCTGGAGAACCCTGGTAGATCAGATATCATGAAGCCACACTCTGATGTAATATTTCCAGAGAACTGCTATACTGACAGAAGTGTGAGAAGCTCAATTCTAAGACCAACCCCCCCAGTCTGGAGGTTTTTGACCCAATAGGTTTATATGTACTGCTGAATAAGGTGAGCTCTTGGGGCAGTGAAAGCAGACCAATAACATCATCACTATGACAAGAATCCAGACCTTTAAAGGATGCTCAGGGTGGCTATTTATTCACTAACTGTTTTTGCAGTTGGGCTAGCTATCTAAGAGAAAGCTCTCTTCTGTTCAGAGTTCCTTCAGTTTCTGCCAGATTGCTCACCACCATTCTACTTGCAACACCACCAAATACACAGAAACATTGGGATAAAATACCACTATGGAATTCATTTTACAGCATCACCACCACCGACAGGATTTTGTTTCTGAGCAGTTATTTTCATGCAGCAAAAGGACATGTTATTACTCGTAAGGCATACATTATTCTGCAAGTGAGACAAACAACAAACACTGCCAGATCCCAGTATCTCTGGCACACTCCAAAGCTGCTGGTTTCCTCCCCTGTGTTGTCATGCTTTAGATCTTATTACCATCACAAAGATGATGAGGAATTTCCAAGTTACTTTAGTTCATTGCCAGCTGGCCTTCCCCTTCCATGAGGAAGGCTCCATGAGCTGCACAGTCTGCAGTGCTCACATTAAAAACTCAGTTAGGCGGCAATTAACCCAAGGGCTTTGTTCAGGAGGCTTTTAACACTTCACTCCAGGCCTCACTCATGGTCGCCTCATTGGTTTTAACTTCTCCCTGCAGGTTCCTACTGCAGCGCTCTGTGAGAGAAGCTAATTTGTGGGGTGCTATGCGGACACACAAATAGGCTTTCACAAACATCAGCAAAATCAGTATAACCACGCAGACCAGTTACCCCACTCTGGGTTACACCAGAGATTTGTGCAGAACTGTCACTCCGAGTGCTTGCCCTGATGGCTTTGCTCAGAGCTAGGCCTACAAAGGGCAACAGGCCCTGGCAATTCCATTACCAATGGAAAACAGGAAGGTGATCAAGATGGTGAACGGCTAGCAGGATCGAGGAAGTTGCTTCTTCCTTCCACCTTTACCTGACTGGCCAGTTCATTGTGCAGCTAAGAGGATATCCATGACTATTTCACTTTGAGCAATGGAAAGCTGCTCTTGCTTTCTTGTGTTGCCAGAAGATCTGACATGCTCTCAAAGAAGTTGGAGACTGGCAAGCGTAGGAATAATTTTGCACGTCTTTTTCTTTCCAACTATGCTCCCTGACTGCCAAAGGAGGCTCCCTGGAAGGTGCTCTACAGATGAATAAGCTGGTCTAACTCATCAGGTGGTGTTTGCTAGGGCACTGCAGTAGTGGCATAGTTAGGGAAAAAAGGCTGGATGTTCAGCTAAACGAGAAAGACCACAGAATGGAGAAGTTCCATAGGTACTGACAAAAAGCTGGGCTCCAGCTCTATTCCAAGCCTGTACTTTGGTAAATGTAAGGTTTATCTACTACATTGAAGAATCTGGAGCGTGGTCTCTACAAAAACCCTTTCGTCTCCCTCCACAGTGACAGCAGTGCATTGAAGTGATTCCCTGGCACAAGGCTTATGTGCTCAGCAGCTCTGTATATTTGTATCATGCAATACACCAGAACACCCCAGATTTATCTATCTCAGTTTTACTTATCCTAGGGCATTTGTTCCAAACAAACCTTCATTACTCTATTATTGGTTTTTTTGCTAACAACCAACGTTTACTGTTAACACAAAAGATATATCGAAGAAATAGGCAACAAAGTAACTTTCATTCTCTCTCCTCCTGAAATTTTTTAATTAAAAGACATCTCATAAAATATGAATTCATATCCAATTTGTTTGCTCATGAAGTAAAAAGTAAGCACAGATACCAGCATCTAAAAATTTGAATAAAGATCAGCAAATAAGTAGCTAACAGCTACTTAATGAAGATGCTTGAAAGGAATGTATGTAATCTGATTTGTACTGCATAATTCTTTTTGTATTATTTATTTTACACTTGAAATGACCTTATTTTATTCAATGCATTCAGTCTCAGTAGCTCACTGATATAGAATCATTTAGCTTAAACTCTGATTAGTCAGCTGCTCTCCAGTTCAATCAGTCCCCTTCCCAACAGTAAAATTTTATTTGGCTGGTGAATACTTCTATATCCTGACAGGAACTTGAAGCCCCATTTTGTCTCAGAAACCCTGTCCTGAAGTGTATCATCATACTCCACAAGGCCTAGCTTCAACTGAATCAACAGGAATTGAACGGGCTATGGAATTGGGTTCTAGAGAGGTCCATCCTCAAGCTTTTGAGGGGCTGGAGTGGAGGGTGCCCCGGGAAGGCTTGCTGGACAGAACTGGAAAGATCCTACCAACGTTATACAATAAACCCAGATCATAAGATGAATTTCTGTGCCTCTGTCACCATTATAGAGATGTTTTTGTGGCTGTAAAGGATAGCTTCATGATCTGGAAGGGAAACAAAGTGTGAAATAAATATGAGACATGAGCAAACACAGATGGGTTTACAGAAAGAGAGTGGGAGAGAGAAAAGCACTTAGCTAAACCTCTTGTGGTCAGCTAAGAAATGCAAATTGTACTGTTTTGAGATAAAATATGATAATAAACTAAAATCATTTGGTGGTTTTATGCTTACAACTACCAAATCAAAAAGAAACATGTAATTTACAGTGTGAAGGAAGAGAAAAAGGATAAAAGGATAGAGACCAATATGGTATAAAGCAGATACTTCATTATTTTAGAGCCTAATTCAAACATATGCTGAATCCCTGCACTTTTCATGTAAGTTAGCAAGTGCCAAGCAGCTTGTAAGAAGCTGTCTTCCTCTCTCGGAATCAGGATCCCAGTCTGCTACGTCACCTAAGAAAACCATTACCAAGTAAATGCATAACTGGTACTAAGCCTATGCTTAAACATATATAAACACTCCCCTGGAAAATGTTGTATTTTCCCCCATGTACATGCATATCTGTGTAGACACCCATATATTCCCCTCAACAGGCAGGGAAATGACAGACATGAGATCTGCAACACAAAATGCATGTGGGTCTCCGAAACCAGCCCTCGGGAGCACAAGGCCAGGAAGCACCAAGGAGGGTCCAATCAGTCATCAGCTCTCACTGGCTTCCAGTAGAAACAGAAGCTTGAATCTCGTGCCTGCACAGAGGCACGCAGTGCAATTTCAGACACCTTGGGATATCTGAGGACAGATGTGACACAACAGCACCAGCTGGATGCCAAGCATGATGTGCTAGTACACCTAAAAGAGCCATCTTTGGGCAACCAGAACTACCATAGATAAACAGGTCCTTTGAGAATCTTTGCACACAAAGCCTTTGGGGATTTATTTTCAATCTCTTGGCAGCAACAAAAGATCCTCCATATTCATAATTTTTTAAAGTATGGCACTCTTGCATCAAAAGTCAGTGCTGCAGATCAACTGATCTCTCCATGGAGATAAGATACTTACTGAAACAGCAGAAGTGCTATTAAAAAAAAATAGTGGATATCTACCATGCTTTGGTGCATGTAAACCTGAAAATTTCTGTAATTAAACACTATCCTGGAAGAAGTTTCCATAAGATTCACATTAGGCAGCTATATTTATTACTAAATGCTTCCTGTTTTACCCAAGCTGAACACATTCAGCAATTTGCATTACAGAGCATAACTCCTTAATTCTCAAGTTAAATGTGATCACTGCAGATCCTGGTTTTGCACGTACCCAGCCCGTGCATGCCAATTTCCAGTGTCTGTAGCTTGATCAGGTGTCTGCTCATACAAAGTACTTGTGATGGGGACCAGCTGGAAATAAGCCTGTGCACAGTTATAATGTGTGTATGAGCATGTGTACAAGTTGAAAAACAGAGCACATTATTCCCTGTTTTCCAGAGGGGAGATACCTTGGTCACACAAGGTCATTATGGAGAACCTGACAGTCCTCGCCCTTCCAAAGCACATACACGCACCCAAGAGCCAAATGGAAAAAGAGAAGCCAGTGAAAGGGTTAATGTCAATTGGTGTTACCTCTTCTGCTGCTGGATAAATGCTGTTCTCTAAAACTAGCAAATAGCCTTCCTGACCCTGGACTGGTGAAGTAGAAGGATTTTAAACTAAAATGTTTTCTCTATAAACCACAGTAAAAAAGTCCCAGTTTCCTCCAAACCCTAGAAATTCTACTACTCATTGTATTTATACAAAACCAAAGCCTGGCTATGAAAAATAATTTAAACCTAACCACCTAGATATCCTTTTCATGTGCTAGAATCTCATGCTTTTGGCCTTCTGCCTCTGTTTTAAGCATAGTCTGTATTCCCACTGACTTGACACAACTGGCAATTTGTTACAGTGACAGAAAAATCAGGGCCACTTAACTCGCCAGTCCATGAGGGTAAAGCAAGCTACTTTTCATAATGCATGTACAGGCATCATGCGAACATTCACTGGTAGCTGTGTCAGAATGCCTGGATATTGTGTGTTTGTCAGACTGTCATAAAGAGTTATAAATACACAGCTACAAACTGTAGATGAAGTCTTGCAGTATGGACAGACTACATGCACCTAAATTAAGAAGGTGTTTTAATTCTCAATACAGAAAGATGCAGAACATCTTTTTGCATGCAAACCTGTTAAGATTTTCAGACTGTGGTGATTTTGCACACGGAAAACCAATGCTTCCTCAGCTTCAGCAAGACCTACTGGATTCTGTGTGGTTCCACCAAATGACAGGCAGAAGAGGAAGCAATATAGAAACCACTACAAAGGAGCCCTCCTGAGCACTGAGTCTCAGATTATAGGGACAAGATGGGGACAAGGTGAGAGAATAGACAGCATGTTGCCTCATTTCCACCCCATTTCACACTCCTTAACACCTTTATTTCCAACCCAGAAAGACAGGAGCAGTGAAAACTCCACAACCCCAGTCAAGCCACTCCAGACGGAGAGTGGGGAGGAATTTTATACAAGTTACAGACATATTCATTCCAAATTCTCCTGAAAGTGCTGTAGTTGTTGCTGAGCACCTCCCTTACGGACATCTGCTCTTATGTCCATGCCACTTTCTAATGAGTGATCCCCTCAAATCAAATCCACTTTTTTCTAAAGCAGGAATAAAACACCTTTATCCATTAGCCTAGTTTCTGCTGCTTTCCTAATACTGAAATGGTGAAGGAGTCACTTGTGGTATTTTTTCCTACTTCCCATAATCTGGCAGATCTCTTTGCCTTCTGGGTAGTTTCTTTACTCTCTCTCCAAGCTATTCTTTGCTAGAGCAACATACTTTTCCTCTTATTAAGGACTCTTTCATCCCAAATAAATGTCTTGCAGTATCGACCCACCACGCATCAGTTCCAGCTCCTCATTACCAGGTCCATTTTTCCTTCTGCAGACATCTGCATAATTATATTATGTGAAAAAGCTTATATAAATCAGCTATCATTGTCATATGTTCAAAAGAATTGACCTGCAATTGTTATCTACTGCAAACCTTCAGCCTAATTACTTTTAGCCATCAAATCTAAGCAGTAAAGTCAAAAGGTGACTGAATAAGGATTAGTCAAGATGCATTTTGGAAACAATAGTTAGTAATTTATTTACCTAAATCCTACTTTCAAAGCTATTGTGATCGCATCCCCACAGGCCTCGAAATTGATTTTTGAAACAATACTTTAACTGCCTTCCTATCTGGCAAACTTTCCTTGGTGCTTGGCTGAGAAGCTGAGATTGACCCTGCCTTTTCATGTCTAGGTCTGTGCACTGATGTCATCTGCTCTCCATCCTCACTCACTGCTGCGTGTGCCAGCACAACAGGGATGGTGAGCAACTGTTACAACACAGGGAATATGTGGGCAACAAATGAAGCTTTCCTGATGCTTTCAATAAGCAGTGACTAACAGCTCTTCAAATTATCAAAACAGTAGCAAAAAAAAATTATATTTAAGGTTACATTTTCACCACCTCCTTATTTGTACATACAAAACATGTCCACATAACTGTATCAGCTAATTAGCTGTGCAGGTATTCAAATGCCTTTTCAAATGCATCTGCACACGGTCAAATGTAGATTTTTCACACCTGAATGACAGTAAACAAACAAACCAGAAGCCAAATGAAGATGTGGCTGTTTAATCTAGAGGATATTGCCTATTAAGAAACACATTCTAAGTTGCAACTGTGTAAATTATTACTATCTCTTTATACATTTTCAGTTTCTGCATGAAAGAATCACATTTGATCCACTGAAAATAAATCTGGTCAGAGGCTATTATAAAATGCAGAATGTGCTTCCACAAACAGAACAAGCAAATCTGTATAATTGGTACATTCATAATTTATTTCAGAGTCACCCTGTTCTGCTGACATGTATCTATTCTTCTTAAAACTTTTTCCAATGAGTTATTTTATTTTCCAATAAAGGCTATCTTAAATCTCTCCTTTCTTTCTGTTTAATTCTGAGTATTTCACTGCTTGAAAGTTCCAATGACTATCTGCAATAATTATATTTAACCTTCCATACGCCCCTCTTTCTCATATAATTGTTTACCTTCTAGGACAAGGACTGGTATCAAACTTCCTTTCTTTTAATTAGGCTTCTTTCCTACTGCTAGGCAGCACGTGTACCCCTTAGGCTTTCAGTTTACTAAATTAACTGTCAGCACTCTTTATGATCCCTCAAATTCTTTTCCCTTCACAGATTTATCTCATTTCATTATCCTTGGCAGTTCTGAAACATTTCAAAATTTGGTCTACTGAAAATCAATACCAGTACAAGAGGACATAAGGTTCACCCTGACAAGAGATAACTACAAATTTTGAGCACACCTCTCTAGTTAGCCTTGACCAGTCTTACTTCAGCTGTTGTTCAGTGCCTATAAGTAGAACTTGGGTGCACTATACAAACCCTAAAAGCAAAAGTGCATTCTTTCTCTAGAAAAAGATATACTCCTTCCCATTTCCTGAACATTTCTTCTCCTCATCACTTCTTCAACTACTTTTAGTGAAATTACATTACCTGACTGCTTTCCCTAAGGCAAATGGATATAGATTATTTCAACATCTCTTTGTTTTCCTTTTTTTCTTCTGGAGGGTGAGGCCAGCAATTTTTTACTAGACTAGCAACATGCTGTGAAGTCAAATTTAATATTCTGCATGCCTCCTGCTCTAATTTTTGCTTTGAATATTAGTACTTCTTATATTGATTTCAAACATGAAAAATAACTGCATGTGGCCATAAAAGTGCATAGGAAAACAAAATCTGTCAGTTACACTGAGCTGTTTTTGTCATATCTGGCCTTCTGGGTCAATTCCAACTATATCACTCTAGTTAAGTCAGTGACTTACTATCAGTTCCTTGCCAGCTCCTGGCAGTGTTCCATGACTTCTTCTAGGTAACTCACAGAGCACGAGATAAACCTTAAGGTAGCTTCAAATGACAATAAAATGTGCAACTTGCCAGACCAAACACAATTTCTCTTTCTTCTAAGCCCCAGCCTCATCCAACCTGTGGTTCCTGTTCCAGCCTGCAGAACATTCAGAC
This sequence comes from Corvus kubaryi, assembly GCF_017639235.1. NCBI lineage: Eukaryota > Metazoa > Chordata > Aves > Passeriformes > Corvidae > Corvus > Corvus kubaryi. The sequence goes on along the minus strand of NW_024581137.1, from coordinate 1,227,155 downwards.
TAGGAGGAAGGAGGTTATTTGAAGCATCAGCCTGGAGGTGTTTCCAAGATGCATCCATGATTAAGCAAAGATTTTCCTTTGATTTTGTCCAGCTAAAGAGCAGATGAAAGTAAACGGACATCCCCCCCCCCCCCCCCCCCCGGATTCTATCTTTTGCATTTACTTCTGAAATGCTTTCCAAATGTTTTCTCAGGGTTTGGCCTAAAATCTTGATATGCTCCCTCCTAAAATTCTCCTCAAACATATGTTATTTGCCTTGAAGTTGATAGTGCCTTTCCACTTCAGAAAAAATCTTCAGTTAGAGGCACCGTGAGATTCTCTATTTCCAGACCAAATCCATTCAGTTATCAAGGAAAGAATTAGGTCTTCCACAAAATCCAGTCAGGGCACCCACAGAGGAAGCTGATCTGCTAAATAAGGAGGTGCCATTTTCCACAGCGCCTTTTCAGAGCTGAACTGCCATATGCTGCTACTCCTTCACTTGCATCCTCTCTGGAGGAAACCAGCTCTGGCACTTCAGTCCACTGGCTCAGCCTTCCCCAAAATGGTGTGCACTTCACTTAGTTGCAGGCTAATGTCTTCTCATCCCACCCCACGGCACTGAAATATGTTTTTGGTGCCTTAGGCACCCTTCAAAGGAGCAGATGCTTCTTTTCCACACACATGTCACCAGGTGATGTGACAGGGACACATGACCCTTTGAGGGCCTGTGGCAGGAGGAGTCACAGACACGAAGTGATTGGTGGAAGGAGGTGACAGATTTTCGCTCTGCATGTGACTCTCTTTTGGTCTCTGGTTTCTTGTGAGGAGGACACAGGGTTGAGGAGATGGAGGGAAGCCACAGTGTTGCTCTGATTCCCTTGCACTGCATCAAGGCAGCAGAGAGATAGGCAATGGGAGAAGAGCTTTGCTAGGCCCAGCCTAAATCTATCCCTGTAACATGTTAAAAAGAACAACAAGCTTCAGTACATGTCGTTGGGGCTGAGCAGTACCTTCTGTATTCCTTATAGACTCCTTGAAGAGTTCTGTGACACCAGTGCCCATCAGGAGTTAGGACTGCCTAGTGCAATAATGAAGCTCGTACAGCCTGGTCGTTATCTTCTCCAGCCATGCATGTATACAACCATTAGCTTCCCAGCCCTTTCCAGGCTCAAAAAGCTTTGAAACAAAGCACCAGCCAAGACCTCCCTCTTGCAGCCTCACCTAAGCCTTCTCTCTGGCCACATCCTTCATGTCAGCTCACAGCAGGCACTCTTAACATCAACCCTCCAGCTGCCTGCATTGTCCTCCTCTCCAAAGGGACTTTGGCATCACTTTCCACAGGTTTTGCCTCTGCAAAGCTACAAAGGCTGTGCCTCTCACACTCATGCCTGCCACTCCACTCAAGAAAATAATAAAAACCAAAGGATGGAATGTGAGTAGGAAATAGAACCTGATAAATGAGACTGCCTTTACATAATTACAAAGCCCTAGCCATAACTGTACTAATATACTTATTGCTTTGCTGTTGGGACCCCACTGGTGTAGCAAAAATGTAACATGGCAACATAAATGTAACATAAGCAACATAAAAATGTTTTAAAATCCATTACTGGATCCCCGGAAACCCACATGTTGTTTCCCGGCATTCCAACACTTACCAGTTGGCTCGGATGAAATTACGGAAAAGGCAGAGGAACACTCTTTTCCTTATCACATGTGTTCATTATCTTCCATCCTCACTATCACTGTATGAGATGCAAGCTCTGTGCCACCACCAATGTAGGGCACAATGTCATGTTCCCTCTTGCCTTTGCCTTTCATCCAGCCCCTACATGGGGCTGAGGAGTTCATCCAGGAACCTGAAGTCAGGCATTGTTGATCCTAGCTGGTAAGGACCCACACCTAGCTGGTAAGGACAGTCCTATGAATATGCAGCTGGTGACTCTGAAGCCACTTCAGGTGACACCTGTTATCCCTGTGAATGGGTAGGTGAATGCACAAAATTAACAGAAAAAACCTCTAGCTTGTGACAACAGAAGACAGAAAATAATGCAAACTGTACAGATAAACAGCCTGAACACTGTTGTTCTACTTTGACCTAGCACTATTTTAAGTCAAAGCACCAGTCTGTGGTAATTTTACGGTAACTTATTTTAAGTGAAAGTGGATCACTATATTATGACTATCTGAATACATCAAATGGCCAGATGAAATTCCAGCAAAGGATGGCTCTAAGTTGGACCATGCCTACTAGCTTTCATAGGTGGAAATAGGATGACAAAATCAGTAGTTAACAGAAGACTTCATTGAATGGTTCAAAGAACCTCATACTGCACATTCATGATGTATCCTGATTTTGGGAGCAGTTTGCCCCTAGACCCCAACACTGCATTTTCATTTACATTCTGAAGACAAAGGGTCTGATTTCTTTTATACCTTTCTTATGCTATCTAATTTAACTTCAGCTGTGTTTTGTGCTTCACGATTTTCCCCTGAAATCTCCATTGATGCAGAGAATAACTTAAAAATTGTAGAGTAGGATCTTTCTGTGGTACAGTTACTTTTTCTTGTTAGTAATGGTCCACTTTTGCCAATGCCAAGAGTGATGTAAAGGATGCCAAGGAAGCAAAAATGTGGGGAAGGAATCATGTCACTAAACTTTGATAGTTTGAACGTGCTTGAAAAATCTTCTTGACCAAGAAGAAAGCAAGAAGAGCCCAGAGAAATGCTGACTCCAGAGGTCTCAGAAAATAATCAGGTGGCTGCCACTACACATGACAAATTGTCATCTGACTTTGGTTTTTCATGCTGACACAGGCATAGAGCAATGTGCCCCCCTTATAACACTTTTTTATAAGAAACTCAGTAAATCCAGTTTATTAAAAAGTATCTAAGTATGAGGTTTGGATCATACACCAGTCTTCTCTCACTTAAGCTAAAGGTGAATCCCTTCATTTGAGGAATAAATTCTAGATAATCTTTTAAAAAAAAGATATCCAGTATTTAGAATTGTAGTAGGTTGTTGAACAAGGAGCCATGTTTGATATGAAACAAGAAAGCATGCATATCCACATGTGCAGCATTTGAACAGGTATTATTTGTCACAGTCTCCCACAGATGCTATCAGAGCTTACAGAGAAATGCAATGGTTATTAAAAATGATTCACCGCACTTATTAACATGACAAAGCACAAGAACTGTGAACTAGTGATTAGAATGTATGAGATTTGATAAATAAAAGGCTTTTCAATGTTCTCTAAGGACGCACTCTTGAAACCCCTTACTTTTTGTGAGTCCATCAGCTTCAGGACTGTACTCAGTAGTTTGTTTGTGTGAATTACGCATGAAGGGTCCATTCCAACTCATACCATTCTATTATCCGATGCCATTGGGATAGTGCGGAGAAGCGGCCAAGCTTTGATTGCAATTGCTCAGTTAATATTTTCACTTACAGAAAACACAGTTTTGCTGTGCCAAGTCCAAGTCAGTGCACGTTTTGAAGGTATTTATGTGGATTCCCTTCCTGCAGGAGAAAAGCAGAGCTTGCCGAAGTGACTTCCAGATGGAAGGTGCATTCCTGATCATATGTGTCTACAAACAGACCAAGTTGGGCAGTCCTGAGTCTGCTCTTGCTTGACACAAGGGAGGAACCATCATCTTGGAACTCAAAGTGGAGGAAGAAAGCCAAGTGAGAATCACCCATTTTAACTGAAAAGTAATTAGGCAAGAACACCAGCAGATTGCAGTGGAAATTGAGAAGCCATAGAACAAATTGTTGCCATGGACTCAATGATCCTTGTGGATTCCTTCCAACTCAAGATATTCTATGATTCTATGACCCTAAAGGTGAAGTCTGGCAGGATGAGACATTGAATGTAAGCTCTTTTCACAATTTTTTTATTTTAAAGTTAGAAAAGAAATAAAATCAAAAGTTTTCCTCTTGCTTAGTCCAAGGGTGATATATTATTCATCCATAACTCTGAAGGTTTTAAGTCTAGACCAACGTATAAGTACAAAGAAATAAGTACAAACACACAGGAGTGAGGCATGCTCTCATTTACACAAAGGTAGGTCTGGACAGGCTCCTTTGATTTACCTCAGCACAGCCAAGAAGAACATTTCCCTGCCATGCAGCCAGGAATTGCTCTCAATTAAGAGCCCTGAACAGCAGTCTACAGAACCAATTCCAGTCCCTCCACTGCCAGAGGAAGCCTTCATGGTGTGAAGCCTCACACAACCACCAGTAGAGGCTGAACTCAAAATCAGGCTTTTAGGGAAACACTAAATGCAATACTAAAGTGAGAAATCTTTTAGTGACATTTACATTGAAGAATATACACACAAAAGAGGATATTCACAATCTACAATCACCAAATGCTGGAACTCTCAAAAGCCTGGAGAATATGCTGCTTCTGCTTCTGGTGGATAAAGAAAAGGTTGTGTATGCTGTGCATTTCCAAGCCTACCAGGACTCAATCTTTTGTTTCTAAATCAGTAGATATGAAATGGAGTCTTACACCTGCTTCTAGACTACTTAAACTTGTCATGAAAAGACTTTCCAAAGTTTCTCTTTTTTCACTCTCTTTCATATGTAACCCTGATCAGCTTCCTTAATCCATATGTATTTGCAGAGCTTTCTGCCGCCTTTAAAGTCATACTCAGAAAAGTCCTTCCTGAAACACCTTTGATGACTTTACAGTCATATAATAACATTAAAAACTACCACTCCGCGTCTGAATAAATGACCTTGAAAAACACAATAGACAAGAACACAGCAATAAAATCATTCTAGGTACAGAACTCACAGCAAATCAACCTTATCTGAACCAGAACTGGTGTGACTATAGTTGTTCTTGCTTTCTTGTAGGCTGAATAGAGGAGACTTTCTTAAGGAATTGATATGACTTTCCCTTAAACAATGAACACAAGTTCAACTGAATGCAAGCTGGAAAAAACCCTAAAACTTAGCTGGGAACTTAGACTGAATATATTAATTTGAGTACTGCCACAGAAACTGTGTCTGATTAAACGAAATAGGGTCATGATTTTACTGTATAGTGAAAGCCATCATATAAAAGGTACCATTCAAAGCATTGATGCATACTCATGCACATCAGTAGAAACCACAGACAAGCCTCTTGTGGCTTTGCTGACTGCTTAAGCCTGGCAGGTAAGGCTGGTCATTATTCTGAGCACAGATGTAAGTTCAGAAATATGCCAACATGCATTATTGCAATCAGCATGCATTACTGTACATCAGTGTGCCTGTAATCAAATTTAACAGCTCAACCAAACAATAAGGTCTTGCAGTCTGAAAAGATGGCAAAAGGTCCAGTAATGGCAACAAAGTGGTACTAGACTGTCCATGGAGACACGCAGCAGGTCTCTGCCATCAAAGTACAACTGCAATTTCACTGCAAGAATCAGTCTTGATGGTCTACCATAATCTTCATTAACTAGAAGCACATTATAGTGAGCTCCAAAAGCAATCACTTCTGATGTCAGAATTAGAAACTAAAATTTATGAGATGTGCTTCATGTCCTGGGAAATATCTGCTTTTTCAAGTATTTCTTCCTTAACTTTGGAACATTACCAAAGGCAGTTTGTGAGGGAAGAGAATTAATCTGCAAGAACCAAGTAAAAATTTCATCCTGACAGGTCAGAATAAAGTAGAATTCTAACCTATACAGACTTTAGTCTTGGGATAGTATTTGAAAAGCTCTACAGAGGCTTGGGTTTCACTCAGAGTTTTGTTGAAGGAATTTGTGATTGTAGAGTCTCCATAGAGGCTCTGGCTTCCTGGCTTTACCAGCTGAAAAAAATTGCACTGATAATCTGAAGGAAAACAACTGCTTTTCCTGCCATCCATTACAATCTGATCAGCATGGAGTACCTAGGATTCTCACACTTTGCTCTGAGAAGTTAAAAAACCCCTCATCTTCCCTCAAGCTCAGTCCATCCTTCATCCTATTACTTAGAACACTTAATGATTTACAGTGTTGACAATGCACTTTCTCTAGCAATTGTTTCCACCTCGTTTCCAAAGCAGGATGTTCCTATTTTTAGAAACATATTAATCCTCCCCCCCCCCAAAAAAAAAAACCCAAAGTCCAAAACCAAACAAAACCCAGGAGTTTTTTCTCTATACATTGCAAAAATCATTATGATAACGACCTTCAGACAGTGGGACAGGTTCCTGGCTGACACTGCCTTAGACCACTCGTTCAAACAACACAACTAGACCCATTCATGGGAATCACATATTGTTTCCTTCATTAATCTGCATCACTTGTGTGGTTAAACCAGCACATTTCCATTGTTGTTGACTCTGAAGGTGGTGGTCTTCTATTATTGCTCATGCAGTTCAGTGTTGCTTCAGCTGTAAACAACTGCAGAGCTTAGCTGTGAATGAACTCCTTCCAGCTCAGCCCACTAATGCCAAAGCCACCTGAACCAGGAGTGGTACACAGCACAGAAAACAGGGCTCACAATCCATGCACTACCACAGCAAGGGAGGGACCGAGGGGAAAAAGAAGGCAAAAGGGAGAGACTGTGAAAGGATGCAAATGTTCATACCCTCAAAGTCACCACAGTAAGCAGATCTGCACTAAGAGATACCCATTTTCAGACAAATGGGTATCCAAGCAGTATTTTCCTTGATTCAAAGCTGGTTTGATGTGACAAACATTTTAAAGCAGTAGCTTACATCCAGTTCTAACTCGAGAAATTAACAAGTGAGTGGAAACAAGCTTCCAATTCAGGATTCACTTCTGTTCAACACCCTGGATAGATGAAATCCCGAAGTCTCAGAAATGCGCTAGACTTGAAGAAGTTTGGTTTCGTTTTCAGGGGTACAAGGCTACACACAAAAAAATTATTCTCACAGCTGTGCCAAATCCCTGGAGGACGGTTTATCCTAAATCTGGTTTACTTCTCATCCTTTTTCCTTAATCTGGCCACTTTCTCCTTAAACATTTTAAAATCACAGATGTCTTGTAACTCAGACAGTGGGGCAATGTGCATAAAATGATGACGTGAGGAATCTGCTTCACAGCCAACACACAACTGCTTTACCGTACATCTAGGAAACCTCATTGTCAGTCCATCCCAAGAATGCTGTCTGACTAGAAACATTAAAAGAAACCCCAACAAACATTACAAGATGGAAAGAGATATATAACAAACAAATAAACATGTTTATAAATCCTCTCCAAAGTTCCCAGAGGACCATGCTCAAATCCCAGGTATACCAAACTAAGCCAGTGTAATAGTGACTTGGTAGTATTAACAGTTAGAGCTCATGATCTCAAAGGTCTTTTGCAACCTAAATGATTCTATGACTCTGCTGTGTGTCAGCACCCATTTTCCCCTAAGGAACAAAGGAGTTCAGGAGGAGAAGGGTATCAGCAGCACGGTCCCAACTGCTCCCATGGAGCTCCCACTCACAAAAGGTGAGCAGTGGGCATCCTGGCACTACTCTGCACACAGACGAAGATAGATCTTACCCATTACTCCCTGCTCAGTTTATATCAGTCTATTTATTGTGTTCATAGAACCATTTATAGATGGCTGAGACAAACGGCTCTAACTCAATTGCCAAAAATCCCCCACACCATTAATATTTACAAAGTGCTTCTTGTGGGTACCATCTCAGTCTAAATACTATTTGTATGTTCAAGAAACACAAAGCTCTGGAAAAGAAGAGAATAATCTCCACAAACACCAACACGTGTAATTCTTCTTCTTGAAACAACACTGAAAGGATACATTTTTAATGCTTTATTTTTGTTTCATCTCAGTTGCTTTAAAATTCCTAGAATCTTGAGTACATTTTTTCTTTTAAATGCTCATATTCTTTCCCATTTGCCAAACATTGATTTTCCTCCTGCAACTTGTGCAGAACTCTAATTTAACATACTTTAGTTGGATCTCTTGTTTTCAACAAACTTCACAAATTCTACTGAGAGCTCAGAAAGACACTGGTTAACCAAGTAGCACAGAGCATTGAGAACCATTATTTGTGCACATATCCTGCAAACATAGTGGTTTTACATTTAATTTTGACCAATAGCTGGCATCACAGTTTACAGTCTTACTTATCCTTATTTTTAAAGCAGTTATTTAGAACCCTGAAAGAGAAGAAGAAAGAAACAATTTGGGACCTTTTCTGCTCAGGAATAGGAATACACTACAGTGGCTTAATTCAATCACAGTAATTGAAATTCCTCCTTTAGTTTTCTGTCACTTGGAAAAAATACCACAAACTTCTGACTCGCTTTAAAGATTTAATCGCCAAATGGTTGTGAAATGGCAAATTTGTTGGTAGAACATGAACAATTATCAGAGATGCCAGTTCATGTTAAGGAGCTGGGAGACTGCATACTTCTTAATTCCAGGGTGAAAAAACAAAGAGATTTTAAATATCTAATAAGAAGAAAAATGCTCCAAAAATTGCTCTTCATGCACCTAAGGTTAGTGAAAGCACAGGAAGTTTGAAGATGTAAAGCACTCATCCTGAAGCACATCAGCTTTCAGTAAACCATCACAGATGAATTTTGAGTTTTCAAGGGCAGAAGGACAATATTAAGAAAGCAGAGTGACTCTAGCCCCTCTCTCATGTTAAATAACATAGGGAGTGTCCACCCTCTCCACTGCGAAGTCAGGGAAAAGCCACTTGTCTTTCATCAGGCAATATGACCAGCACCAGAACCTTCACAAACATTATTTTTTTCACTCAGCTCACCGTTTAACCACAGTGCACAGAATCTTAATTTGCATTTGTATCTTAGTCCAGAGAAGAACAAAACAAAGTGAGGAGCAAGGAAAGCGCCTCCCACATGCAAAACACTACACAAGAGGAACAGAAGCAACAGAGTCTGACTTTCTGTGGGGATAAACTGCCTCTTGAAATGGAACGTGTGTGTGGTGCAGAGGCAGCACACACCAGGAAAGCAGTACCAAGTAACTTGAAGTTGTCAGGTTTAATTAATTGGTTCTTAAAAATGCCTGATGCAAACCAAGCATTAGAGTCCCTTGACTGATATGACACCTCTTATAATCTGATGAAGACGCTCATCTGAGTAGGGAAACATGCAAGTCGGGTAACTCAAAACTCATGTCTTAACTGAGCAGATAAGTTACTCCATGCAATTTAAGGCACACTGAGTATTTAAAGAGGTACTGCACCAGACCTGATAAGGTTTCTTAATTTTTTTAGGAGAGCTGCAAAACGTTTAAAAAGAAATAATCTCAATCCTTATCACCTACATGCATCTGAAAGTTTCTGAACACTCTACTGAAACCCATCTGCATCACAAATTTAACACTCCGGTCCCTTCACTGCCCATGTCATTTTTAAAGTAAGAGAAAGGCTCCTCAAGCATTTAAACCTTTAAAAAATTAGGAGTTTCCACTATCTCCAGTTTTCTGTTTCTTCTCTTAATACCATTTAAATCGAACATTTATCATTCATTCGGTCTTAAAATGTTGCCTCTTTTTCTTCCTTGCAAACAAGCTGAGCACACAGGGATCACACCCATCTCAGTCTTTCCCCCTGATTGCTCAAAACAAGCAATCAAATAGCTGTGTGCATGCAAGTTCACAAGCTAAAAGCTATGCTGAGCATTCAGAAGACAATACTCTGGAATAATTCCCCACCTGGGTACTCACCCAGTACCAAGAGTACCCGTTCACGATATTAGCATAGGTACAGCTACATCATCAGTTCCCACCAGCTTTTCCGGCTCTAGCCTCTCCAATTAGACTGGTCTCATGCTAGAGAAGTCCAAGGGTTTCCACAGGGTCTAAAAATCCATCCAGCACCAGCTTGATTACTGAGCCTGTCTGACTGCAGACAGTGCTGGGTTCAGTGCACGGCACAATCTGATTACCTGGGGGCAATTTCTTACAGTGTCCTGAAATCATAGTGAGGCATTGAAAAGGATTTCTCCCAGAATCAAACACAATGACAAAGGAAAGGGAAATATGAGAAGCATTCAAAGACCATCATAGACCTGCCTAAGTTCAGAAAAGAAATGCAATTCTAATGAAACTCTTCTCTCATCTGTTTTATCAACACAGAGGAAATTAAGGGGAAATTAAAGTAATAAACTCACACTTTTTAGGACTTCAAAACCAAAGCCACATAAACAAAGCTGGGCTATATTAATGGGGATCCTGACGATAGATCCAGGCACCATGAGAGTTAGTCATACAAAGGGCTGTGTCACACTTAAAAACTGAGCTGAAACTTTTCTTTCTGTGCTGTTTTAAAGCCATTCCGTACTTAAGCCCAAAGTGACAGCAAACATTTATTGACAGTTAATGCAGTGCTCCTGCGATGTATTATTAGGCACAAGCCCAGAGGCACAAGGCCAAGTGCTGTTAATCTCCTGGTGAGTGCCTTAGTGTCTCAGATACGTACTGCCTGAAAATATCCGGTGATACCACTAATGTTTTTTAAAAGGCAGGAGTCTTGAGTTTTCACAGAAACTGATACACTGATTAACCCACCAAAACAAAAGAGTAATGGAAAAAGCCCTGCAACAGTTCACCCAGTTTCTAAACCCTGTTTTCCCACATCAGAAGTGATGTACCAAAAAAATACTACCCTCCTCTGCCTTACCTCACGCTTTACTTCAGCAGTGTCAAATCACATCTTTCTTGCTTGGCTAAAACCCTTTCCAAAACAAGTAAAAACACCTATCAGCTTTTACCCAAGGGAAGTGAATTGCTGAATATTCAATCATAGGTTTCCTTCCAAATGCTCTGCTTGTTTGTTTTAGAGAAGCCTTAAGAAGGGCAAATAAAAGGTTTGAAATCCTCTGAGCAAAGCTGACTTCTTTCTCTGAAGGTCACCCTCAAGTCATTTCGAACCGTGGAAATAGCGCAGGGGTGGGATAAGCAGACTCAAAAGACAGCTTTTCTTCTCAAGTAACTTTGATGCCTCAGGCTGAACTAAAAAAATGCCCTCAGGTGGAGGTTCGCCACTTTTTATGGGCCTATCCAATTATACCCTGGGGAGAAGGACGCAGCAAGAAGTTCTTCTTGCAAAAGTAACTCCTGCACAAGCACTTCAAAGAAAGGAGAGTTTTCTACTGTTCTAGAGTTCAGAAAAACTCCACTAGAAGTGATCAGGCTTGTCAAGGGTCTTACGGTAAAGTACCCTCTCTGGGACAAACCTTAATCACTATTTTCAGGGTCAGTGCCAAAGCTGGACTATTCAAACCACACGATGTAGATCTGAATCAAGACAGCCCCTTCATATTCCTTCAGAATTTATGGCCTGATCATACTAATAATGTGCACTCAAATTGAGAGTAATGCATTTAGCAAACATCAACTATGACTGCCATGCCTATTCAGAGCATTTTGACTAGGATCCAAACTGAAATTCATAATCACGTTAGCTAAACATATTATTTAGGAGATGTTGCAACCTGACTAAAGACTTAATTTTGTGTAAACCTTGAGAAAGACGCGGGAAACCAGCGGGAGCTCTACCTAAGCAAAAACTACAGGATCTAGGGCTCCTGTGCAGCTCCACGCACGAGCACACCACCGTGATAGCCCCGCACACCCCGTTTCTGTAACGAAAGCGAATCGCCACCCAAAAACCGCAAGCAGGCAAGCGAACAAAGAAGCGCTCCGGGGCAGCCCGGGCAGGGCAGCGGCTGCGTCCCCCCCAGCTCCCGGCGCCCCCGCGCAGCCCCGTTACCTCCTCCCGCGGCGGCGGTGCCGCTGCGCTCCGCAGGGCCGGCCCCGCCGCGGGCAGCGCCCCGGCCCGGGGCAGGCGGCACGGACGGGCTGGGGCGGCCGCGCTTCTCCCC